>NC_047128.1:11500204-11811454 GCF_009829125.3 Periophthalmus magnuspinnatus | reverse complement strand
TTAATTTTATTAACTATTTTTTTAACATGCTGTTTGAAATTAAGTTTTGAGTCAATCATTACTCCAAGATATTTAAATTCACTAACAGTTTCAATTATTGTTCCATTTATCAATACAGGAGGATTATCATCATAAACGGCATTCTTAGAAAAGAACATACAATCCGTTTTAGATATATTCAATACTAGCTGTGACCTCTGTAACCATTCTGAAACCTTGTTCATGGCAGATGTTAGTTCCTGTGCTGCAAGAGTTTTGTTTTTTGCATGAACATAAATAATTGCATCATCTGCATATAACTGACACTGTACATTGGATGGGCAACTGTGTGGAAAGTCATTAATGTAGAGGCAAAATAATAACAGAGATAGAGCTGAGCCTTGAGGAAGGCCAAGCTGGTTTTTACAGGTTGCAGATGCTGAGTTATTCACTCTAACAAATTGTCTTCTGTGTGTTAAATATGATTTCATCCATTGCACAGTGCTTGAGGATAGGTTAAAATAAGATAATTTATCCAGCAGAATTTGACAATTGACCATATCGAACGCTTTCTTGAGGTCGAGGAACACTGCTCCAATAACGCCTCCTCTGTCAATGTTCAGTTTGAATTTTTCCAAAAGAAAGCATACGGCTGTTTCGGTAGAGTAGTGTTTTCTGAAACCAAATTGCATTTCATGTAGATTAGACGAGCTATAGTTTAGATGTCTTGTAAGTTGTTCTGTTACACACTTTTCCAGTATTTTGGATACTGTGGGCAGGATGCTTATGGGTCTGTAGTTACTTGTTTCAGTAGGGTCTCCAGATTTGAAGATAGGTGTGATTGCTGATATCTTCCAAAAATCTGGGAAAGTACTTGAATTTATTGATTCATTTATAATACGGGTAATAGGCGATACGAGAGAGTGTTTATGAGTTTTAATAAACATTGTGCTCAGTCCAAATGCATCATTGGCTTTTGAATTTTTTAGGCCACCGATCATCCTTTCGATCTGTGCATGTGATACGGGGTTCAGTTCAAATGCTGGTTCATTGATGATGTCAGGCATTTTAGTTCAATTTTGGTTCAATGTACTACTAAAACTATGACTAATGAGAATTGCTTTGCATGTGCCTCGGCTAGGCCACAGTTGACTACTGCACCTGCCCCTTATAACAATGATACAGACATGACATGTATGGTCAAATTGTTTACACACAAAACTTTCGATAGCACTGATAACTGTTATCATTTAGACAAAGTATTTCCAGTTGTCACTTCTAAAGATGTGCCATTGAACTGGGCTGTTGGACACACAAAACACACCTGTTTTGCGAGCAGGACACATACAAACCCTGACAAACAATTTGGCGACTTTACTGACTTGCATTGTAACAGAATATTAATGTCTGAATCTTATGCGGACTTATTCCATCATTCCCTGGCAAGAGCAGATATTTGGTGGCTCTGTGCAGACCTACGCCTACATGCTATGCTACCCAAACCTGGACTGGACAATGCACCCTGGTAATGCTTATTATCCCTTTTACTCTTATACCTGCTGACACATTTCCCACTATTGATGACTTTAAACTACCTGATAATCTGTATGCTATTAAACTACACCAGAAATCCAGAAAAGATATCTGTTTTTCAGAAGAGAAAGACAAACCTTTAGGCTCATTCAATAAAGACATTTATCTTAATGTTGTAAACACACCCTGTTGTGTCCCAGATAAATATAAGGCCCAGGATGAGGTTTTGGCAGGTTTAGCCTCTATTTTGTTGTTTTCATGGGTCACATCTAATAAAAATGTAGCCTGGGTAAATTACTTATATTATAATCAACAGAGATTTTTGAACTTCACTGTTGAAGCTCTAGAAGGAATAACTGAACAACTGGGTCCCACATCTCTGATTGCCTGGCAGAACCGTATAGCTTTAGATATGTTATTAGCCAAAGAAGGTGGTGTATGCTCTATGTTTGGTATGTTGCACTTACATTCCCAATAACACTGCCCCAGAGGGAAGTGTCACAAAAGCTCTGCTTAAACTCAAATCATTAGCTTATGAATTATCTGAAAATTCAGGAATCCCCAACAATTCTTGGTCAGCCTGGTTCTACAGAATGTTTGGTCCTTGGACAGGAACCATTGTCTCTGTTTTCACTACTATCATGATCATCATTGCAGTACTTAATTGGATGTTGTGTTGTCCCCTGCCTTTGTAATCTTATTGAACGACTTATCACTACTGCTATAGCTAAACAACAACCACACACTCAGCTTTTGATTTGTCTGCCTCTGAACCCCTATTGACGAATGATTCACCAGTTGACTCTGACTTTGAAACTGACTCAGTTTAAATCTAATTTTATTCTTGGTGTTTCCTTCAGTAGCTGCTCTTTGTTTCATCCATGCTATCCGAGTGTCATACACATTTTATTAATCTGAGTGTCACATGTTTTACACAATATTTTATGATTTGAAGCTCTGCTAACATTTTATGAAATTATCCACTTGATATTGATTTTTTTTAATATATATATATTTATGTTTTAGCTAAGACCTATGATTTTCTGGGTGGTTTATTTTATTTTTGTTGAAAGGTAGCGACTGGCACCTTTATTTTAGTGATCACATGTGTATGTGAAGAAACGGGAGAATTGTGAACAATATACAAATATATTACTGTGCTTACAAAAAGTTCTGTTTCCCACAAAACAGTGTCATTTCTTGTCATCACAGAAAACTCAGACATAACGTTACAGTTTACATGGTCACATTTCGTACTTCTTCACAATAGCTTCTTTCATACAGAGTGCGTAACACCCACTCTGGAATGAGTTAAAACATTGGTGTAATCTCAAATTGTTGGACTTTGCATTTGATTTTGCTTTGAATTTTGCTGTACGCTGCCTTTAACCCGACATTGAAATAAAAATCTACAGAATGATTTCCGAGCCTCTGCGCCTGTTCTTCTACAACAGAACAGAAACCGACAGGTAAAATGCTAAATCAACCTTTTTGAGCTTTCCAAATTATAACAATGTTTCCTTATCAGAAAATATGTCTGAAGTAGTTTTCTGAATATTTTGTGCATGTTTGAGTGATGCACTGGGACTGAGAGAAGAAATCATCCCTGGACGTTTTGGTGTGGACTATGGAAATGAGCATCTTTTTTCTATGGGCTAAAAATTACTAGAACAACACAAATATGAAGTCTATTGATAAAATAAAAACTGGTATGAAGATTGAGGCTTGTAGAATGACTTTATGGGTTGGAAACATTTCTGTATTCATAAAATGTCTTGATTTCAACGTGATTTTAATGAACAGGCTCACTATCAGCAGTAGCTCTAAGCATGCTGCCACTTGGAACAGCGGCTGGAGCTCCTGCATTGGCTTCACCCTGATAACTTTGGGCCCAGGCTGGGCCAGGACCACATCTACATGGGGCCACATGTGTGTTGAGCTACAATGAACTCATGATAGAGTGTATACACCAGGAAAGCTGAATAACCACAGTCTACTGGAGCGTTACATCAGGACTGTGTGCGGTGTTGTGCACAGGTCTAACAGTGATAGGCCCAAAAAGTGCCTCGGCCCACTAGGAAATGTCACAGTGTTCCAGGCGGCCAGTCCTGCCTTTCGGTTAGGTGTACAAAACAACAAATCTTCAAATCTAAGACTCCGCCCACAAGCCTACATAACCAGGAAGCTCTCTGTAGTGTTCCCTATGCTAGCATTCCCTAACAGCCATCGCTCTAGTAGCCATTGCTCTGATTGATCAGAACTGGTCACGCGGTACACGTTTCTGATGTCACATGGGTGGGAGGCGCAGGGATTGCACTGAGGAAGTAATACAACGCCATCTTTGATTAATCTTCCAGATCTTATTATATTTCCATGACCACATGACCTCTCCATGCTTAGCACTCCCCTCACAGAACGGCACATGGCGGAGAGACAGAGCGTCAAAACCTGAAACTGATCATACTAAAAAGTTGTTTTGTGTGAATACAGGATTTTCAGACCAACAAAAGGTAATGGTGTGATTTAAATATGTTACGTGTTACAATTAATACCCCATAAAAGAGGAACACATTTAAATGATTGTCCCAGTTTATGCTTCATGTGGATATTACCAGTAATTAGAGGAATACACCATTATATAAATATTGATTTTACTAGTTTTAAAGCTACCATCTGCAAGATATTTTCCACCAGTAGATGGCAGATATGAAACCTATTCCTCCCCCCCCCTCACCTCACCTGAGTCCTCTCCCCTCACCTGGCCTTTGTTCAGGATCACCTCTGCTTTCTGGTCTTCTTCTGTCAGGCTGTAACAAACAGCTAAGTTTGTTACTAGATTAATAGCACCTTTCACTATAAGCACTTTAAATTGCACGTACACTTTAATAGCACACAGCACTTTAAACATTATTTGCACTGTAAAAAAAGAATTGCACAAAAGGATTTAAAAATGTTTATTTAATTTGTCTGCTTTTACCCAGTTTTAGATCTGGTGGCACAGGGGCACTTTAATTAAAGCTGCGTGTCCTGGAGGGGAAAGAGGACAAAATTAACAGCTAATTAATACATTGGATATGTGCAATATTACTGCAATGTTTGAGAATGGTTAAGTGTTTGTGTGTTCTGTAATTTGTAGTGTTTTTAGTGAAAGTGTTTTAAAAATGTTTTAACTTACCACCTCCTTGTCCTTGTGTCCAGGTGTCAAAGAGTCCCCAGGGGAAACGAGCTCCCTTAAAAAGGTTCTGGGGCGGGACCAAGGTGGGGGAGGTGTAGGGGAGACATGCTGGGCAGTTTTAAATGGTTTATAGGTTTTAAGTATATTTGGTGTTTGGTTTTAGGGTTTATGTATTTTAATATGTATAATGTTGATGTGGGTTATGGGTTTATGGGGTTTTATGGAGGTTAGAGTTTTAAAGAGCTAAGGCTATTTTTTAAATACCCCTATTAATTAATAGTAGTTTAGTCCAGTTAGAGGAACAGGATAAAAGGCGCCTGCAACCATCAAACCATGTTCTGCTGCTGGAGATGATGCTGCGCCTCTGACCTCCATTTGCACAAGGCACCTTGCACTTTGATAATTGATGGGAGAAAGAAATAAAAAAAATTGTGGACCACACCTGTGCTGCTGTCTTCTGTCGCACATCCTGCCGCTAACGGCCAGCCTACGTTACACAGGCTAAAGCTGGTACACTATCAGAAAGCAGTAACATAGAGAGCATCTAGTGGCAATTATTGGGAATACAACAGGCAGATCGGTCAGTCTAATTCCAGATGGTAGTTTTAAAGTAGAGCTAAATAGAGCTTTATTTTATATTTGTATTGTTCAGACCTTTGGAAACTGTCTTTGTTTATGTTTTATATAAGTAAAGGGGATTGTATTGATTGGAAATATATTGTAACTTAAAGTAACTAGATGCAAAGTTGGGCTGTAGACTTCCAGTCTGACGGGCAAAGTGGTGGCAGCATAGAAAGTTTGCTCCTGACTGCAAATTCACCAATATACCCAAAGACTAACTTGAAACTGAAAAGTTTTCCGATCAAAAGATGTTGGGTAACATAAATATGACAAAATGCCCAAAAACGTAAGAATACTACCTCAGTGTACTTAATGTTGTGATTTTAAAAGTAACTTGTTTTCAACAGTTTTTGTCGTATGCCCTAGCTTCATATAGTTGGAACTTTATATAATCTGAGACGGGCAGGGAGGAGTGATTCATGTAGGTTTGGGAGCCTTTTACTTTTAGTTTTATTTCCTAAGCATTGCCTGTTTATAGGGGTGTGTTGTTTTTTTTTCCCTCCTCCATGGGAGTGTTAGATATGGTTAATCCTTATCTTCTCCTCATTTTTTGTTTGTATTATTGTATAGTTCGTGTTCTTACTTTTTTATGTGTTTTGTTCTGTTCAGGTCCAGGACTTTTTCTTTAAGGTGTAATCTGTACTCTGTTCTTTTCACTTTACTACTTGAATGTCTAATACCACTCATTTGAAAATTTTAACTCTTAATGTAGGGGGTCTAAATAATCCAGTGAAACGAGTTGCTATTTTAAATTATCTTCATAGTCAAGATGTCCAAATTGCAATGCTTCAAGAGACTCACTTAGTTAAAAGTGATATAAACCGTCTTGCAAGCAAATTTTATAAGGTTGTAGCTTTTTCTTCTGCATCCAATAAGTCTAAAGGTGTAGCAATTGTCTGCCGCCGTAACTTGCAGTTTAGGCTTTTAGACTGCTGGTCTGATAATTTAGGCAGGATTGCTATTGCAAAATTGAATATAGAAAGAACAGACATGGCTTTTGTTTCATTATATGCCCCCAACATTTTTGAGAAACAATTTTATGATCATCTTACAAAAATAATGCTTGAATTGCCTAGCTTTAAATTTATCGTAGGTGGAGATTTTAATGCTGTGGTCGATCCTTCCCTTGATCGATCTAGTCTCTCTCAGAATTTAGACCAAAAACGTGCTTCAGAAGCACTTAAGTGCTGGGCTAATGAGACTGGTTTGGTGGACCTGTGGCGAATGTTGAATCCAGGCACAAGGGATAATACACATAGGTCGGCTAGACACAAATCATTCTCTAGAATCGATGATTTGTTTACTTCTAGGAATTGCTTTCAAAATGTTTCCAAAGTTACTCGCAACCCATTTGCTCTTTCTGACCACAAGGCTTTAATTGCTTGTGCCTCTTTAACATCATGCCCTCCACGCGCTCTTCGTTGGTGCTTCAACACTACTTTTCTTCATAATGAAAATTTTAAAGAACAGTTTGTGTCTGAGCTAAAAGAATTTGTGAGTTTTAATAAAGGCTCTGTAGACGATGCTAGAATTTTGTGGGATGCGGTTAAAAGTTTTATTCGCAACAATGCAACTCGTTGCTTTCTATGCAAAGAGATCCAGAACGTCCAGACTGCATGTGTTACAGAGTAAACTTAAGGTCTTTGACAATCTATTGCAGCAATGTTATGATGATGACATTGCATTTCAACTTGATTTAATCAAAAAAGAGATTAACAATATTCTTAAACATTGTGCTGAATTTTTAATCCATAAATCTAGACAGCATTATTACTTTAATGGAGCCTGACCAAGTCATCTACTTGCTCTTAGGCTTAGGACTGATGAGCAGTTCTCAGATATTTCCTCTGTTAAGGATTCTGGCGGACAGATTGTGGTGGAGCCATCAGGTGTTAATGCTGTTTTTTCCTCATTTTATTCCAAGTTATACACCTCCGAGCTGCTACATGACGAACAAACGTGTAATAACTTTCTTGAGGGGGCACATTTACCCAAGTTGGCTGAGGACGAACTGCATAAACTTAACTGCCCTATTACTTTGAGTGAACTTAAAGATGCTGTTTCAAATATGCACAGGGGTAAATCTCCTGGCCTCGATGGGATACCGCCTGAGTTTTATGCAGCTTTTTGGGACCAAATCGGACCTTTAATGCTGGAGATGATTCAAGTCGCCTTAAGGGCTGGATCTTTCTCGAGAGATGTTAATACTGCATTGGTTTCATTATTGCTTAAAAAAAGACAAGGATCCTCAAGAATGTTCCAGCTACAGGCCCCTCTCCCTTCTTAATACGATATAAAGATTTTTGCCAAAGTTTTAGCTCGCAGACTTCAACCTTTTATGACTAAATTAGTTAACTCGGACCAGACTTTAAGTCCAGAACTAAGGAGGCTTCTACATATGCCGCATACATATACATGGCGCATCAACTGCTCAACTGCCTTTAGGTGTTTTTTCAACTGACGCCATGAAGGCTTTTGACCGGCTGGAATGGCAGTACCTTTGGTTTTTCTTACAGACTTTTGGTTTGGGTGCTGATTTTATACATATGGTACAGGTGTTATATAATAAGCCTTCAGCGATGGTACTCACTGGCAGAATATGTCCCTCACCCTTTCCTATTGCCAGGGGCTCCAGGCAAGGTTGCCCTATAAGTCCACTTCTGTTTGCACTCTCACTGGAGTCTCTGGCTCAAACTATTCGTTTATCTGATAGCATTGCTCCAATTGTATTCAATGGCACAAAACAGTACATTTCTCTGTATGCTGACGATATTCTACTGTATGTAGGGAGTGCCCAATCTATATCAAATTTGCTTTCAATATTCACCCACTTTAGTAATATCTCAGGTTACAGAATAAACTGGGATAAATCAGCTTTTTTGCCACTTAATGATTCTATGAGAAATTCAACTTTACCAGCAGGGGTCCCTGTTGTTCAGCAGTTTAAATATCTTGGGATTGAGATATCTTCATCCTTAGGCTCTATTGTTAGAACAAATTATGAAGGTGTCTTATCCAAAATATTAGTCGATTTGGAGAGGTGGTCTTCTTTGCCAAACTCTCTTCGATCGTGAGTTTCAACAATTGAAATGAATGTGCTGCCTTGCATAAATTTCCTTAGTTTCGTGATCCCACTGCCGCCACCATCTCGTTACTGGGACAGGCTGCAAAAAGCTATTACAAATTTTATCTGGAATGGTAAACGATCTCGCCTTAAATTATTCACAGTTCAACGTAGTAGAGCGGCAGGGAAACTTTCACTTCCCACTTTTAAACTTTATCACTGGGCCTTTGTACTACGGCCTTTGGTCGTCTGGTTTGACAGTTCAGTGGATGTAGCCTGGCGTTCTTTGGAGGAATCTTTGATACATCCACTGGGATTGACTGAAGTATTATTTGCTAATATTTCCCCGAATAATTGTCGTGTGCGGTTTGGCCCTGTTCTATCCCACTGCATTGCAGTCTGGCGTTCTGCAGAAAAAGTATGTGGCATTGCAATTAAATGTAATTTGTATTCCCCCATCTTTAACAATGAAGTCATACTCATTAATAATTGCTCTGTGAAACAATTTCAGTGTAAACATTGGTACGACAGAGGCATTCATTCCTTCAGTGATGTTTTTGGTGATGGGGGGCTTCTTTCATTTGAAGATCTGTGCATTCAGTTTAATTTACAGCATTCTTCTTTCTTTTTTTTACCTCCAGTTGAGAACAGCCATGAAAACATATGGGGTTCCATGGCAGACTCCACTCCAGGTTCATCCTTTGCTGAGATTTGTAGATGGTAGCGTATCAAAGGGTGTAATCTCTAAACTTTATAGTCATATTCTAGAAAAGTCTTATGTTCCCTTACAACTGGATTTTGGATGGAGGAATGATATTCCTTATCTGCCTGTGGATTTGAACTGGGAAGCACTTTGGGACACTGTACTTCGTTCATCTAAGAACCCGGACCATCAGCAGATACATCTGAACTTTATTCACAGGTCGTATATGACACCCCGCAGACTTTTCAACATGAAGTGCAGAATGGACCCAAATTGTACATTATGTCATACAAACTCATTAGGTACCTATTTCCACATGATATGGGAATGCCCAGGTGTTTTTAACTTTTGGAGGGTGGTAAGCAACAGTCTCTCTCTTTTACTATCTTGTAATATTCCCTGCTCACCTATGGTTTTGATTCTGAATGACATATCTTTGCTTCGCTTGCGCAAAGAGCAAGAAAAGGTTTTTCTGTGTGGCCTAACAGCTGCGAAAAAAATGGTTGCAGTCAGATGGAAGCCCCCTCACTCCTTGTCTCACCGCCAATGGATACTGTCATTTATTGACATTGCTTACTTGGAATTGTCCACAGCACACATGCATAATGCAAAAGAGAACACTATTAATCTTTGGATCCAAATAGTGTCTGATCTTAAAACTAGCTTTTTGTGATATATACAATAGGCAATTGAATGTCATATTGTTTTCAAATTCTTCTAAGCCTAGAGTGAATGTGGATGTACAGATGTGCACAAATCTTTTTATTTTATTTCGTTTGTCCTGGACCTGTTATGTTATGTTATGTTGATGTTTGTTTGTATATAGTTTTTGTAAAAATTAATAAACATTTGATAACAAAAAAGGAATACTACCTCAGAAATGATGGAACGTGGTGAAGAAGAGGAAGAAGTATTATGTCAGGCTAGTAGTAATAGCAACATGGAGGACGATGAAGCAAAAGTGAAAGACTTTGTTGAGACTTTACTCACAAACGGAAATGGAAAAATATTTATTTGGACAATGACTATGCCCCAGAAGTACAATGTAAATGTAGAGTACACAGCAGCAAAGGTGGTACATCAGGAGAATAACATCTGATTCCAGACGCCTTTCCCGGCCAAACTAAGAGTGCACTACAGCGGAGGAAAGGTAACGTACAACTCGGCCCAGGAGGCAACGGAGGACATCGTGAAGAGAGACCACGTCGGTTAACGTGGTCAAAACCTCTGCTTCGCTTTTGGAGCAAATAAAGCAGCGAATGTGGCAGACGGTGGGCGGAAAGAAAGGTGATGCAGCCCAGACGCCAGGATGTAAGGAGAAACTCCAGGCATAAGGTTTTTATTTTTGGACTCGTAGACAAAGTGAGGTAATGCTTTATATAATTAAGTAAATAATTGTCTTCTGATTTTGCACCAATAATTTTCCTATAGTTTAAATATTCCATGATACGAGCATGAGAATATATTTGTAGTCGGGTCACTGATAAAGATTCAAGACCCTACCTACAGACTCACACAACAGCCTGCAGGCTGAAGAGGGCGCTCCTGCGTGAGAAGACGGAGTAGTCCTTCCCTTCCCTACAGCCAACAAAGTGGCCTTTTGTTTGGAAGTCAGTATGTTCAGTTTTTGTTTTTTAACATCTGTTCTGATGTTTGTTACTAGTTCCGTTTTTGTTTTTGGGGGTGTACATGTTTCATTTACAGGAGGAAACTTATCTTGGAAATAATTATGCAGAGTACTACAATCAGAGTAGCAACTTACAATGTTAATGGTTTGGGGAATCCTATTAAAAGGAGTAAAATTATGACTAAGTTGAAAAAGGAGGAAATAGAGTTGGCCCTACTTCAGGAAAGGCATTTACCCCAATCAGAACTTGAAAAACTTAAGAAATGGAAATTTAAATAATTTTCAGCTTCATGTCCCCAAAGCTCAAAGCTTTAATAAATTCAATTTTGAGTGTATTCAAGAGAAAAGGGATAATGATATTCTGGTTAAAGGTTATCTACAGGGTGCTTTGATTACGTTTATAATCAGGGTCTGAATGGAAGTTTTTTAAACACATTTTTGAAATAATCAGTTTAGAGACAGAAGGTATTTTGATTCTGGGAGGTGATCTGAACATACAACTTAACCCATCATTGGATTCATCCAATTGAGACACTGGGAGCAGGTAAACCAACTTCAAACAACAAGCTTCAAATTGACACTGAAAGATCTGGGACTCCTAATGTTTGGGAATAATTTAATCCAACACAAAGGGATTTTACTTTTTTCTCCCACCCCCATAATCTTTATTCTAGACTAGATTATTTCTTTATATTTTAAAATGATTTACACAGAGTGGTTAATTGTAAAACAGGTGTTATGGATATATCAGACCACACCCCAGTCTATATGGACATAGCTTTAAGTTAGGAAAAAAAGAGATACTTCCTGGAGGTTAAATACAAGTATCTTATATTCTATGAGAGAACAAATTAGAGAAGATATCCAAAACTACTTAGCTGAAAAAGAGGAAGTTATGCCTACAATTGTATGGGATGCATTGAAGCGGTCATAAGGGGGGAAAATTATTGGATATAGTTCATTTTTTAAAAAGAAAAGGAAAGAACATTTAACAATTCTGCAAACGCAATTAAAATCTTTGGAAAATGCACATAAAGTTAATTTAAATCCAAACGTGAAAATCGAAATAGATAAAACAAAGAATGAAATTAACAAAATTCTCTCAAGTGAAATAAGGAAAAAAAAGACTTTTATGAGGCAACGATAATATGAATCAGGAGGAAAATCTGCAAAGTTATTGGCTTTTAAATAATAAAAAAAAAAAAAAAAAAAAAACAATTGGACAATACAATTCACAAAATAAAGGATCCCCAAACAGATACTATAGTCTCTAAATTAAAAGGTATTCAACAAGCATTTTTGTTATACTATAGACAATTATACACTCAGCCGATGGTAGATGGTAGTCTCATGATGGCATTTCTGGACACAATTAAACTACCAAATGTAAATGAAGAACAATACAATAGCTTGATCTCAGAAATAACTGAACTTTAAATTAAAAAAGCCATTTCTGATTGCAAAATTAACAAAGCGCCAGGGTCGGATGGGTTTCCCTCTGAGTGGTATAAGGAGATGAAGGACCTTATTGTCCCTATTATGAAAACCTCATTCAATCACATTCTGTAATTTGGCATAGTGCCTCCATCTTGGAATGAAGCATCTATTTCTATGATCGCAAAGGAGGGAAAGGATAAACTCGAGTGCAGGAGCTATCGCCCCATTAATGTGCTTAATCAAGATTCTAAAAAATTTACTCATATTATTTCTAAAAGACTAGAAAATATCTTACCCCAAATTGTTAATCTGGACCAGACAGGTTTTATTAGGAAGAGACAGACACAGGATAACATTCGCTGATCAGTCATTTACAAATGTCCATTTCATTATATAAATGTCCAAGAGTAGCAAGAATTAAAAGTAAATGGGCCCCTTTCCAAATAATTTAACCTAGAGAGAAGAAATAGACAGGTATGCCCAAGCAGTCCATTGTGCTTTGCAATTTTTATTGAGACATTGGGTCGGGGTATAGCTCAAAATAGTAATATTAAGTAATTAATGTCCCAAAGGATTTATGAAAACTGTGTGGTGTGAACTTGAAGCCCTTATGCCAGAAAATTTAAAATGATATTAGAAGATGGGATTTGATACCAATACTTAGTTTTGAATCTCGAGTCGAAACTGTTAAAATTAACATTTTACCGAGGATGATGTATCTGTTTCAAACACTTCCGATTCAAATTAGTGATGAACAATTCAATAAGTGGGATAAATTAATCTCCAGGTTTATTTGGCAGGGGAGGAGGCCGAAACTAAGACTAAAGACTCTCCAGTTGGCTAAGGAGAAAGGGGACCTTGCTTTACCCTGTTTGAAGGACTATTACACATCAGCCCAAATTAGAACCTTGGTGTATTGGTGTAATACACATTATGAAGCCAGGTGGAAGGAAATAGAAATAAAAATGTCTAATGAATGCACAGTTCAGGCCATACTAGGAGACCAAGGATGCAACAAGGTAATTAGTGGATCAATTTACCATTGAAACTTTGATTAAATTTTATAAAGAAAAACAACTTGCATGAATTGATCAAAATATTGAGGTGGGCTTCTAATGACCTTGACTGTGTGCCAAACATATTTGGATGGGGTGTATAAAAGCTGGATCGGGCGAAGCTTAACATCATATTGTATATATTTTTCCAAGGAAATCATGAAGGACTTCCAATCAATTCAAAATGGATCAATTTCCAATGGAAGATATCCAATTAAAATTTGTGGAGATGTTTTGGATGGAAGTGCTTCAGCAGATACTTTATAACACCTGCACAATGTTCACATTATTCGGGCTCATCTGGTTGTTGGAGGAACTGTGGTGTTCAGGGAGCAAATAATTTTCATTTGTTTTGGGCATGTCCAATGATACAGAATTTCTAGAATAATCTTCAATCAGAGTTCAGAGTAATATTTAAATTGCAAGTGCCTTTAAATTGGGACAGATTATTATTTGGATTTTTATATTCTGTGGACATAAGAAATGAGATTGGACGTTTGTTTGGAATGTTGAGTTTAGCGGCTCAGAAGTCAATAACTAAAAAATTCTTAAAGACATCCCCACCTTGGACGATTGGCACAACCTGATATACTAAATATTTGTCACGGAACGGATTACCATGTACAACAGACTCCAAAAGGACAAATTTGACAAGATATGGGAGAAATGGAAATCTTATATTCTGCTTAGAAGACCAGAATTTGTCTGATCCCGTGACTGTTATTTATGTGACATTATAACTGTACACCCACTTGTTTCTTTTGTTTAATGTTTGAATGTTGTTATGTGTCTTGTCATTTTTACGTTTCTAAAGTAAAAAAAAAAAACTCTAGAAAAAAAAAGGTGGGCTGTAGATTAGTAAATGTTATTACTGGTAATTATGCTGCAGGTGTACACCTCACATGCCTAGTGCTTTTGTGTGTGATGGACTTCACTGGGACAAGGTGCTCTCAGGGCTGCATCACTTTTCTACACGTGGTGAAGAAAAGAAACTAAAGCCGAGACCAACAGACACTCCATTTCCAAGAGTCCAGTGAGTATTATCAAACCATCTGCCAGCCTCCAAGTGAGTACAAGACATTGACAATATTCACACACACTTAGTAACTGCAACTACACATCATACTGATACTTTGCAGTGACATAAATAATGTCAAGATAATTCATGCGTCTAGGGAGTTCAGCAGTTAACATGATGAGACAATGCACACTTTAGCAAACACAGCCAGATTAAATGGACAAAATGGATTTAAACAGCACATTTTCAGGAGCCTGTGATCAATACAAGCGTTCAGGGTCCTGTTTAAGTGTTGGATTTTCCACAAAAAGGTGAGAATGACTCACTAAAATACTGATGGCTAATGCTATCTAGCTTGTGACTGTGATTTTATTTGAGAGGGACTTGTTTAGCTGTACAAAATCGGCTCATCTGTCGTAGTTCCAGCTAAGTCAGTTTTTGATGGTCAGATTGTGTTAAAACACAGTTCAGATTAGTCTAACAGGTCTATCTTGAGTTACAGAGCTTCAGACAAAGTTGTGCCTCAGCCCCAGGGAATGTTGATTGTATCAGCTTCAAAGTACCAATAGGTAGCGTTACTGTTCTAGAGTTTGTTTATTTATTTATTTAAACTCACAGAAAGGTGAGTACCAAGTAAAAAAATCTAATGTGATGATTAAACAGCAAATACCATCATAGAAGTCTGACCTGTCCTCTAGTTAAACTATAGGGATTCTAGATTGTTGTGATGTCACGTGAAACCCAATCTATTGACCATCACAGTAAGTCATTTATATCTATACAGAAAAACTTATGCTCCCTCTCACTGCTATTGCTACAAGCAGCTCTAATCTATGGCACCTATATTACATGTCAACATCTTCCTTCAGGGTTCTGACCAGCAATGTTCCCTCTAATTTTTCACGAGTCTGAGCAAACACACAAACTCCCTGAGCGGCCCCATGGACCACTGTGAGCGACATCAGACGTGCACACTGTGGTCATGTTGCATCGCATCCATCCAAGTTAAATGGTTTATTAAAAGAATCAAATTACCGCATTTACATTTCTGTTATAAGACTTTTAATTAAGTGCTTTAGCCACTTATACAATGAAAATGACAAAAATCTTGCTCATGACCTGTGTCGTATGTTAATGCTATTGGAAGTATAAATATTTAATTTTAACTATGGCAAAACATGAGCTTCCAACCAAACCAAGACAACTGTAAACTCCAATGTTGAAAACACACTTAACATTTTTATGATAAAGCTCTGACTTGTATTATGAGTATAAGCCATTGTGTGAAGCTTTTGCTGTGCACTTAGTGAGATTGTCCTACTGTGGGCTGGGACAGTCCGTTAAGTCTTTTTCAGTATATGACACGATCATTTGATTTTTACAACTCATAAACTAGTGACAGTTTCAATGACCAATACACACTGAGAGGAATCTGTATCTGCACACCCAGCTGCTCTATTACTGTACATTTACATAACATATCAAAACACAATATAAAATGTATATTTGTATATAAAATATATTCAAAACAAGCTGTATGGGTCAAAATAAATATATATTTACAAACCACACACTGGAAACTAAAAATACACTGTACATGTGACAGTGTGAGTCATTCTGTGACAGAGGTTGGAGGATCGAGTCCCGCTCGGACCATCTTCTGTCATTGTGTCCTTAGGGGAGGGGGGGGTCCCTTTCGTCATGTTTAAACCACAAAACTACTACAAAACAGTGCGTAAAATTACGCAATTACGCGCGCGTAATTTTACTCGCGGATCTTTGCCCGAGGGCGGGCCGTCGGGATGTTAAGGGGTTAAACAGCACTTAGAATTATCAGCGAGTCTTCACTCCACATCGGTCACATTGAAAAAATAGCGCAGAATGAATTGTTGTGTGTTTATTTTATTTTCAACTCCGGTTCGACTTTTTTGTGCGCAGCACAGATTTTCTGTGCGCGGAGACCGTGTCAGCAGTGCGCAATTGCGCACGCGCGCAGCTTGGAGGGAGCAGTGCTGACCAGTCATATTTGTTTAACTGCACTAAAGCATTTCTCTTGTTAATATGATGTACTTATTGGTCAGTATTCAAATGCACAAATCTACAAGAGATTGTTGGCTTCTAATTAGGAAAATTACTGACTAATTCCACTAACTCTATTCACAAAAGGTAACCTGTATATTTATATATTTATAAGTTTCAGTTCTGTGCTGTGCTGTGAATGTGTCTTTTTTAGTATAAAAATACCTGCTCAAATTAGTATCTAGTTTTGATACTAGAATTTGATTTTTGATATCTTTGACAACCGTATGTGCATATAATTGTACCCAATTATATCAAACAGACAAGCATCGTGGATAACAGTGAGAGCAACTCAAAGTCTCAATTAAAGTTGGTTATTAATATCTTGTTATTATGTGGTGTATAGCTGTAATAACTATAGTGATTTGTTAATGTTTTAGGCAAGGCAAGGCAAGTTTATTTGTATAGCACAATTCGTACACAAGGTAATTCAAAGTGCTTTACAGAATAAGAAAGACATTAAAATCACACAAATCAAAACATAAATAATCACAAATAATCATAAAATTACCATTAAAAGAGAAGAGTGTTGAATAAAAACCTTTCAGTCATATGCACAGCTGAACAGAACTGTTTTGAGCCTGGATTTAAACATTGTCAAAGTAGTGGCCTGTCTCACATCTTCAGGAAGACTATTCCAGGTTTAAGCTGCATAAAACTTAAATGCTGATTCCCCATGTTTAGTCCTGACTCTGGGCACCAGCAAGAGGCCGGTCCCTGAAGTCGAGTGTGAGATGGTTCATATGGCACTAACAAGTCGGAGATATACTTTGGACCTAGGCCATGGAGAGACTTATACACAAGCAGAGCTGCTTTAAAGTCTATTCTTTGAGCTACAGGAAGCCAGTGCAGAGACCTGAGCACAGGACTTATGTGCTCGTACTTCCTAGTTCTAGTCAGGACCCGAGCAGCAGCGTTCTGGATGTACTGCAGCTGTGTTAAGGCTCGTTTGGAGAGGCCAGTGAGCAGGCCGTTACAGTACTCTAACCTACTGGACACAAATGCATGGATAAGTCTCTCTAAGTCTGGCTTTGACACTATACCTTTGATTTTTGAAATGTTTTTAGGTGGTAAACAGCTGCAGATGTTATTGATTTGATGTGGCTGTCAAAGTTCAAGTCTGAGTCCATTATTACCCCTAGATTTCAAGCCTGATTTGAAGGTTTTAGAGAGAGAGAGACTGGAGGTGACTGCTAACACTTTCTCTATGTTTCTGTGGGCCAAAGATGATGACTTCAGTCTTGTCTGAGTTTAGCAGAAGAAAGCTGTTTTGCATTCACACACTGATCTGTTGGACGCAGTGGCAGAGTGCATCCACCACATAGATCTGAGTGTCATCTGCGTAGTTGTGGTAAGACACATTGTTGCTGCATATTAACTGGCCTAACGGCAGCATGTAGAGATTGAACAGCAGGAGTCCCAGGATTGAACCCTGGGGCACCCCACAGGTCAGGGACATTTTATCTGAGATACATTTTCCAATTTCAACAAAGTACTCCCTGTTTTCTAAATAGAGAAAGACATCACAGGAGCTGTTAATTTTGAGGAAGTTAATAAGCTCTTGGTAAATAACTTTTTCGAGGACTTTGCCTAAAATCTGCAGATTTGAGATTGGTCGATAATTGTTCAATATTGTGGCATCAAGACTGCTCTTCTTTAGGAGAGGCTTGATAACCGCAGTTTTCAGAGCACTTGGGAATGTTCCAGATTGAAGTGACATATTAATGTAATGGGTGGAATTGTAGCAGGAGTAGGCATGACCGTTCA
Source organism: Periophthalmus magnuspinnatus (assembly GCF_009829125.3). Classification (NCBI taxonomy): domain Eukaryota; kingdom Metazoa; phylum Chordata; class Actinopteri; order Gobiiformes; family Gobiidae; genus Periophthalmus; species Periophthalmus magnuspinnatus. Next base: position 11,793,396 of record NC_047128.1, on the reverse strand, counting down.
TAGGGAGGGCTCATAGTGTTGTGCGTAATGACGCGCCCCTTTTTTACTACTCGCTTTGGTCGAAAACACGACGCGTCTCCTGCAGCGAACAGATGTTAAAAAGAGCATAGGCATGCTCTCAGACTACCTCCAGCCATCCACCACATGGAGATAAGTAGCACCAAGCATCTGATGTGAGTTTGTGTGCACTTCTGCTGCTAATGATTACTACTACTGTGTTTATGTAAAATATTAATTTGTTGCTTTGAATTTAGTCATGGGTGATAAGTTAAAGGAAGATGAGTACAAATATTTGAACTCAAAATTGGCAAAGGTATTATTGATCTATTTGATCGCATCTAGCTGGTATGAACTTGTCCTAATGAAGTGTGTGTGTGTGTGTGTGTTTTATAGGAATATGATCAGTTCTTAGACTTGTCACTGTTTTATCCCACTATTGTTTTATTTTACTAAGTGTATATGGGCCTATAGTTTATAATTCTTGCACCTCGGCACTTTATATAGTTTAATAAAATTCAGGCAATGGTGCAATACGGCGTAGTACAGTGAAGTGCCAAACTATTCTAATGTTTTAATTGGATTTGCTGTGTTTTTGTCATGACGCCCGTTTGTCCCTGTCCTCCCGTGCTCTCTACCCCTCCCCGACCTGTCTGCCCGGAGCTGGGCGGAGTTCGAGACTTCTCCGCACGCACCTGGAGCGCATCAGCGTAATCACCGCCACCTGCTGCTGAGTACTTGAGGGCACTCAGCGCCAGATCGTCCGCGTGTAAACGTGAATGTTCCAGCTCTGTTCTTGCATTCCTGTTACCCGTTTGCTAGCTCTCATTTTGGATTTTGTCTCCCTTCCAGACTCCTGCCTTCGCCCGCTTCTGCACCTGCCTCCACGCTCCGACTCCTGCCTCCGCCCGCTCCTGCACCTGCCTCTACGCTCCGGTACTGTCATCTCCCTCCGCTCTGCCTGTCCTGGTCTCTGGCGTTCCGCCTGCCTCTGACTCTGGGTCCCGCTTCCTGGACTACGCTGGCCCTGTTTGTCCTGGTCTCGTCTCCGCCTCCCTCTTCACTCTGGTCCCGGCTTCCCGTTCCCGACCCGCTCTCCGTCCGCCTCGTCTGTCTCCCGCTTCCTGGATTCTCGTGTTTGTTATCAGACTGTTTAAGACTGTGGTTTTCACTACAGACTTGTAAAATAAACACTGTAACCTTGCCCCGAGTCTGCACCTCTTGGTCCTTCCCGCACCAGTTACGACAGTTTTATATTGGATGATATTGATTAGTGTGTACTCTGATGTGGAATAGTACTGGACACTTTACCTGCCTTTACTGAATGGCCGATTGCTTGCCTTAAGTGTTTTAGGGGTGCCACCTTGTTAAATAAATTTGTTGAATTTATGTCCAGCCTCTCTCCAGTTTATTCTGGTACCTGCTACTCCTGAATACTACAGAATTGGTGTTGCTGGCAGGATCAGGGCTGTTCTTTTTGGCCCTTGAGTGTTAGTGGGATAAATACAGTGACAGGTTGACGGCGCAGAGGCACTACAGTACTACCGTGTCACGTCCTGGCTCTGGTTCACGGTAGAACATGGAGGACCTGCAGGCCCTTATGGAGCAGCTACAACAACTTAAAGACGCTAATGAACAGTTAAAAGCGCAAGTACAAGCTCAACAAGCTCAACTACAAGCTCAACAAACCCAAAGTAGTGAGTCTGACCCAAGGCCTGGACCCTCTAGCGCAAACGTGACTTTTGCTGGTAACCTGCTCAATGAAACTGCAAATATATGTTATGTGTATGTGCCTAAAGAGCGCAAGTGTCCAAAGTTTACTGGAAAAATGTGTGTTGATTTGTTAACTGTTGAACAATGGGTTGATGAGGTACGTAGATGCCTGGAGGTTAGACACATGCCTATCTCTGAACAAGTACTATTCATCACTGACCATCTAGATGGGGGTGCTAAAGCAGAGGTGAAATTTTATCCAGATGTTAACCGGGATACACCAGATAAGATATTTCCTATTTTGATGGACAACTATAGCTGTACGCAGTCGTACGTGGCGGCCCAGCTCCAATTGCTCCAGCGTACACAGAGCCCTAAAACCTTTAATGGACGTAGCTTTACGCAAAACTCCTGGTGGTATCCCTAACCATGATAGAATCCTGCGTGACCAGTTTAGATGATACTTTGCGCAGAGAGTTAAAGCAACGCGTGCTTGGAAATCCAACAATGTCTTTTATTGATCTCCGCGCAATTGCCATTAGGTGGGCAGAAGCCGGTAGAGCAAGCAGTAAGAATCGTCCTCGTGCATTCTCTTGTGACTCTCAGCAGGCTGAAGTGGTTGAGGCTATGGCAAATTTGGTGACAACAAAGCCTATTGATGAGATTGCAGAAATAAAAGAATCTCTTCGCAAACAACAGTTTCAATTAGATACAATAATGCAACATTTAACTGCGAAAGTTCCTCAAGCCAATAGTAACGATGTACCTCAGAGTTCCGTGAAATGCCCACGCATTTAGGCTGATAATAAAATTATCTGTCATCGCTGCAACAGACCAGGTCATATTGCACGGTTTTGTAGAGTAAATCTAAACATCGGCAATCGTCGTGCACTGTCTAGCTCCGAAGTTGCTTCACGCAGTCAAGTAGTGGGGGAGGGCCCAGACCTTCAGCGGTCGGAAAACTAGGCCCCTCTGGTGCGGAGAGCCAGGCGTCAGAAACGGGGTTTGTGTGCTCAAATGAAGATTATAGTCGACTCGTTGGAGGATGTCCAGTGGTACGAGTGAGCATGGGGGGAATAACAGTCCCCTGCCTCTTAGATACTGGATCTATGGTCACCACAATACGGGAGAGCTTCTTTGATAGGATTTTCAAACCACAAGGGGTTGGACTATTGAAAAAATGTCATTGGTTACGGCTTAAGGCTGCTAATGGCCTTGATATCCCCTATCAAGGGTACATGGAGTTAGAACTTAATGTGCTTGGAAGAACCCTCCCAAAAATGGGTGTCCTTGTTGTTAAAGACCCTCTCAACGAGTCTACAGAGCAAAAATCTGCAGTACCTGGCCTTTTGGGAATGAATATCATTCAATGCTGCTATAACTTGCTGTTTGATGAGTTTGGTCCCAGTCTTTTTCAGTCCCCGGTTATTGAAGCCGCTGGAAGGGAATGGAGAGAAGTACTGGTAAAATGCCAACACACTGAATTGGTGACTATGCAGGGGTATTTGGGTAAGGCCAAGGTCCAAGGCCGAGCAGTGCGCATTCCAGCGGGCTCCATAACCTGGGTCCACACAGTCTGTCCTTCTGCAATCAACCTCACCCTGCCATCTGTAATGCTGGAACCACTGTCTGGGACTAGCCAATTGCCAGCAGTTCTTCTTGTTTCCACTACCCTCCTCGCTGTCCATCAAGGGGGCATAGAGATTCCAATTGTTAATGTAGGCTCAGAGGACGTGTGGCTTCAGCCACTCACACAGCTCGGGGAGTTGCATGTGGTGGACATCAAGCAACCCAGGAATACTGTTGTTTTGGAGGAGAGGTAAGATCAAGAGAAAATTGTCATTATCCACCATGTCTCAGTAGATTGTGCGCCATCGCTCGACCTGTCTAATATTTCCTGGTCAAGTCTGTCGCCTAAACAAAGCAAGCAAGCAGCCGAACTTTTAAAGACTCACAGTGCAGTGACTGCGATATCAGATGTACATCATTGGTAGAACATGAAATTCATCTACTTGATGAGGCACCTGTACGGCAATGATATCGCCGGCTCCCACCATCACAGTATGAGCAAGTGAAGACCCATATACAAGAGCTGTTGGATAAGGGGGTGGTGCGACCAAGCTCAAGTCCATTTTCATCACCCATTGTTATTGTGTTCAAGAAAAATGGTGAAAGGAGACTATGTGTGGACTACAGGTTGCTTAACGCGAAGACAAGAAAGGATGCTTACCCACTGCCCAGGATTGAAGAGACTTTGGACGCCCTTACAGGTGCACGGTGGTTCTCAACTTTAGACCTTGCAAGTGGTTACAACCAGGTACCTGTGGCAGAGAAAGATAAAGCAAAAACTGCCTTTTGCACGCCCTTTGGTCTTTTTGAATTTAACCACATGCCATTTGTATTGTGCAATGCGCCAAGCACTTTTCAAAGGTTAATGGAGCATATATTTGGAGACCAAACCTTTCAATCCTTGTTACTATATCTAGACGATATAATAATTTTTTCTTCAACATTTGAACAACACCTTCAACGCCTTGATCTGGTGCTGACTCATCTTCAGCAACACAAGCTAAAGCTGAAATTGCAAAAATGCCACTTTTTTCAATCTGAAGTGCAGTATCTGGGCCACGTCATATCAGCCACCAGAATAGCAACAGATCCATCAAAAATAAGTGCAGTCGCCGAATGGGCCAGGCCTACCACCTGTACTGAGCTGCAGTCCTTCTTAGGCTTTGCATCATATTATCGGCATTTTGTGCAAGGATTTGTAAAATATGCAGCACCACTTCATAGGCTGGTGGCAGTGCTAGGTGGCAATGGAAAGAGGAGAGTTGGAGGAAAAACGGCAATTGCCAGTTTGTGGACAGAGGATTGTGAAGATGCATTTAAGACGCTGAAACAAATGTTAATCAGTGCTCCAGTGCTTGGGTATGCAGATTTTAAAAAGCCATTTATTCTTGAAATTGACGCAAGTCATGCAGGGCTTGGGGCAGTGCTGTCACAAGACCAGGAAGGGGGACAAAGACCAGTTGCTTTTGTGAGTCGGGGGCTTAGACCCACAGAGAAAAACATGTCTAATTACTGTGGCTGTGATTCCCCTGTAATTGGAACACACCCTCCGGTCCCCCTTCTTATACAGAGGGACCACCACCCCGGTCTGCCATTCCACAGGTACTGTCCCCAACTGCCACGCGATGTTGCAGAGACGTGTCAGCCAAGACAGCCACATGACATCCAGAGACTTGAGGTACTCAGGACGGATCTCATCCACCCCCGGAGCCTTGCCACCGAGGAGCTTGCCATCCACCTCAGTGACTTCAGCCAGGGTGATGGACGAGTCCGCCTCTGGGTCCCCAGTTTCTGCTTCCTCCTCGGAAGATGTGGCAGTGGGATTGAGGAGATCCTCAAAGTATTCCTTCCACTGCCCGACAACATCCCCAGTCGAGGTCAGCAGCTCTCCACCCGCACTGTAAACAGTGTTGGTGAAGCACTGCTTCCCCCTCCTGAGGCGTCGGATGGTTTGCCAGAATCTCTTTGAGGCCGTCCGATAGTCCTCCTCCATGGCCTCCCCGAACTCCTCCCAACCCCAAGTTTTTGCCTCTGTGACTGCCTGAGCCGCAGCACGCTTGGCCCGCCGGTACTCATCAGCTGCCTCAGGAGTCCCACGAGCCAACAAGGCTCGATAGGACTCCTTCTTCAGTTTGACGGCATCCCTTACTTTCGGTGTCCACCACCGGGTTCGGGGATTGCCGCCGCGACAAGCACCACAGACCTTACGACCACAGCTACGAGCAGCCGCATCGACAATAGAGGTGGAGAACATGGCCCACTCGGAGTCCATGTCTCCAACCTCCCCCGGGATCAGGGAGAAGCTCTCCCGGAGGTGGGAGGTGAAGACCCCCCTGACAGAGGGCTCCGCCAGACGTTCCCAGCAGACCCTCACAATGCGCTTGGGCCTGACAGGTCTGTCCGGCTTCCTCCTCCGCCAGCGGATCCAACTCACCACCAGGTGATGATCAGTTGACAGCTCAGCCCCTCTCTTCACCCGAGTGTCCAAGACACGCGGTCGGAGGTCAGATAACACGACAACAAAGTCGATCATTGACCTCCGATCTAGAGTGTCCTGGTGCCACGTGCACCGATGGACACCCTTGTGCTCGAACATGGTGTTTGTTATGGACAAACTGTGACTAGCACAGAAGTCCAATAACAAAACACCGCTCGGGTTCAGATCGAGGAGGCCGTTCCTCCCAATCACGCCCCTCCCAAGTTTCACTGTCGTTACCCACATGGGCGTTGAAGTCCCCCAGGAGAACAACGGAGTCCCCGGTTGGTGCACTGTCTAGTACCCCTCCCAGGGACTCCAAGAAGGCCGGGTACTTTGCACTGCTCTTTGGCCCGTAGGCCGACACAACAGTGAGAGACCTGTCCCCGACCCGAAGGCGCAGGGACGCGACCCTCTCGTTCACCGGAGTGAACCCCAACACGCAGCAGCTGAGCTGTGGGGCAATGAGCAAGCCCACACCAGCTCGCCGCCGCTCCCCGCAGGCAACGCCAGAGAAATGGAGAGTCCAACCCCTCTCAAGAAGTTGGGTTCCAGAGCCCAAGCTGTGCGTGGAGGTGAGGCCGACTATATCTAGCCGGTAACGCTCAACCTCCCGCACAAGCTCAGGCTCCTTCCCCCCCAGCAAGGTGACATTCCACGTCCCCAGAGCTAGTCTCCATGTCCGGCACAGATCTCTCTGCACCCGCCCCGCATGGCTCCTCCCGCAGGTGGTGGGTCCACGGGAGGACGGCCCCACGTCGTTCCTTCGGGCTGGGCCCGACCGGGCCCCGTGGGGAAAGGCCCGGCCACCAGGCGCTCGCTGCCGAGCACCCACCCCAGGCCTGGCTCCAGGGTGGGGCCCCGGTAACGCCAGTCTGGGCGACGTACCTGGCCTTGTTCTTTTTCTCTTCATGGGGGGTTTCTGAACCGCTCTTAGTCAGACCCGTCTCCCAGGACCTGTTTGCCATGGGTGACCCTACCAGGGGCATGAAGCCCCCGACAACATAGCTCCCAGGATCATTCGGGTGCTCAAACCCCTCCACCACGTTAAGGTGGCGGTTCGGGGAGGGACAATCATCCAACCATAGTTCTAAAAAAAACAAAAAGAGAAAATGACGTGAGGTGTGTAAAAAAAATGTGCTTGTGTGTAATTAAGTACACTTAATCACATGTTAAATATTACACTTAATGCCTGGCACTTACAAAGTACAACATGTGTTTATTTGGCTCTTTTAAGGATCAGTCACACATGGACAGTGATGGGAAAATCTATTTAGTAACAGAATACTGAATACCCAAAATGTAAAAAATATATTTTATTAGGTATTCCCTTACATGGAGTACTTTCACATTGAGTTGCATTATATTATAGTGTAAACAACATGAGACATACTTACAAACTGCTTTATTTTTGTTGCACTGTTTGTTCTGCATTTGTTTATGTCCAATCAGAGATGAAAAATCACACATGGACACACTTATTCTCACTAATACTGTGCAGTTCAAAACAAAAACAAAAGTAAAGCATTCTGAATACCACAAAATGAAAAAGTAACTGAAATACAGTTACTCAAAATTAGCATTCTGAATATGTATTTTCGGTCCATGTATTTAGTTACTTCCCAGCACTGTAGATGGATTAAGAAATCACACGTGCAGGGTATTTTAAAAACTTTGCTGAGGTTTACAGTAAAAGTGACCTTATTTCCTTCATTCCATAATACTAGTTTAGCAGCTCTGTATTGTTTTGATATGTTACATTCCAGAAGAGTGATAGGTATAAATGATGCTGAGGTAGAGACAGTGACAAAGGAGCAACAGTGAGCTGTGAGAATCATGCTCTCCACTACACTGGTTGTCCTGCAGTTGCTGTGGCTCTCACTGGCCTCAGCAAGTCACTTCTATGGAGGGGTGGTGACCTTCTCTGCCACAATAAGCAGCAATGGGAGCATTGAGGTAAGGCTTATTGTTTTAATTTACACTTCAGTACAGTCAAATCCTTTGTTGGATGATTCTAAACTATACTTGTCAGCCCATTATAACAATAATATTACATGCACAAGTCTTGAAAAGTTCACTTTTCAATACGCAAAGTTGCATAGATTTTGGTGCAATTCATTTAACTGTAAATCATAGAAGGGCTGGATTTACAAGTTTGGAAAATATTCAGTGAACATAAAGTGGAGGGAAAAATTGGACAAAAGTTTATTTGCTATATAGTTATTTAACTGACAATCCTTCTGTCAAGACTGACCGCACTGCCTGCTGGGGAACCCTAGTCTCTGAATATTGAGGTAACTGAATATTTCCATTCTCTTTGGCAGGTAGAACTTCGCAACAAGGCGACATTCAGTTCATGCCAGTACCAGTACGGGAGCTGTTACGGCAACTGGTACAGCTGTGGCTACAACAACCAAATTGACTCGGGTGTAATTGACAGAGGCATCAATGGTGTGATAACTGCATTCTCATGGTGTCAAACAGAAACTGTTGTCAGCAAGACGCTAACAAGTGACAGACCTTTCCGAACATTGTAGGTTATTATTCATGACATTTTTGTGCAAATATTTGTTTATCTATGTCTATGATAATGGACAATAGCCTTTTTAAAGATGCTTTATTAGTGAATCTGTGAATTTGCAGGGAAAGCAGCTGTTGTTGGATCCGACTCCACACACCTTCTGTATCCCCATCGTGGAGTGTTTTGACTTTGGTGGATTTAGGCAGAAGATCTGACACTAACAAGCCAAACAACTCTCCTGATATCGCCATCCTCCCTTTTCTACGGTAAGTGTAAAACATATCACACATGCATTTTGCTAACAAGCCTCCACAGTTTAAAGGTGTACTATGGAACTTTTCTGGTGAATGGTCCACCACCTACTTTTCTCTAAGATGTTATTTCTTTGGTTGAAATGCTCCGCAGTAAGGCATTAAAGTTATTTATCTTGAATTGTTACATGGTTACAACTCAAAGATACGTTGAAAGGCGTCATGCCAGGTGGCAACACCTCGTCTTCATGGAGACAGATATGTTCAATGCCATACTATGGAACATTCTAGGCAAAGCAATAGGATCTCTATGAAGTCAAGCAGGTTGCCCACTACCACCAGAATTACATATCTATCCATCCATTTTCTTCCGGCCAGCTGAGAGACCTGGGTTTTCCCCGTGGCCTCCTCGCAATGGGACATGCCCAGAACACCTCCCTAGGGAGGCGTCCAGGAGGCATCAAGAGCAGATGCCTGAGCCACCTCAGCTGGCTCCTCTCAATTTGTAGGAGCAGCGGATTTACTCTGCGCTCCTCCCGTGTGACTGAGCTCCTCACCCTATCTCTAAGGGGGCGCCCAGCCACCCTGCAGAGGAAGCCCAGTTTGGTCGCTTGTATCCACGATGTCCTTTCGGTCATTACCCAGACCTTATGACCATAGGTGAGGGTAGGAACACAGATTGCTGCACCAATTCGCCTGTCAATCTCACTCTCCGTCTGTCCCTCACTCATGAACAAAACCCCAAAAATACTTGAACTCCTCCACTTGAGGCAGAGACTCCCCACCCGTCCGGAGAGGGCAAGCCACTTTTTTCCGGTTGAGAGCCATGACCTCGGATTTGAAGGAGCTGACTCTCATCCCAGCTGCTTCACACTCGGCTGCAAACTGCCCCAGTGCCTGCTGTAGGTCCCGGCTTAAAGAAGTCATCAGGACAACATCATCCACAAACAGCAGCGATAAGAGCCTGTGGTTCCCAAACCAGATCCCCTCTGGCCCCTGACTGTGCCTAGAAATTCTGCCCATAAATGCAATGAACAGAACTGTTGACAAAGGGCAGCCCTGGCGGAGAGCCAGCAATGTGAACACAGCTCCTGCTCCGTTCATACAGGGACCGGACAGTCCTTAGCAAAGGGCCCCGGATCCCATACTCTTGGAACACCTCCCCAAGGACACCACGAGGGACATGGTCAAATGCCTTCTCCAGATCCACAAAGCACATGTGGACTGGTTGGGCAAACTCTCATGAACCCTTGAGCACCTGATGGAGAGTATAGAGCTGGTCCAGTGTTCTGTGACCGGGACGAAAACTGCACTGCTCCTCCTGAATCCGAGGTTCGACTATCGGACGGATTCTCCTCTCCAGTACTCTAGAATAGACCTCACCAGGAAGGCTGAGGAGTGTGATTCCCCTGTAATTGGAACAAACTCTCTGGTCCCCCTTCTTATACAGAGGGACCACCACCCAGGTCTACCAGTCGAGAGGTACTGTCCCTGACCGCCAGGCAATGTTGCAGAGACGTGTCAGCCAAGACAGCCCCACAACATCCAGAGACTTAATGTACTCGAGATGGATCTCGTTCACCCCCGGGGCCTTGCCACCGAGGAGCTTGCCAACCACCTCGGTGACTTCAGTCAGGGAGATGGACAAGTCCGTCTCTGGGTCCCCAGTCTCTGCTTTGTCCTCAGAATACGTGTCGGTGGGATTGAGGAGATCCCCAAAGTTTTCCTTCCACGATTCGACAGCATCCCCAGTCGAGGTCAGCAGCTCTCCACCCGCACTGTAAACAGTTCTTACAATGTGAAGCACTGCTTCCCCCTCCTGAGGCATTGGACAGTTTGCCAGAATTTCTTTGAGGCCGTCTGATATTCCTCCTCCATGGCCTCCCTGACCTCCTCCCAACACCGAGTTTTTGCCACCGCGACAGCACGAGCTGCGGCACGCTTGGCCTGCCGGTACTCATCAGCTGCCTCAGGAGTCCCTCAAACCAAAAAGGCTCAATAAGACTCCTTCTTCGGCCTGCCAGCATTCCTTTACTTCTGGTGTCCACCACCGAGTTTGGGGGTTGCTGCCGCGACAAGCACTTCAGACCTTACAACCACAGCTACGAGCGGCCGCGCCAGCAATAGAGGCAGCAAACGTGGCCCACTCGGAATCCATGTCCCCAGCCTCCCCCGGGATCAGGAAGAAGCTGTCCTGGAGGTGCGAATTGAAGACTTCCCTGACAGAGGGCTCTGCCAGATGTTCCCAGCAGACCCTCACAATACGCTTGGGCCTGCCAGGTCTGTACGGCTTCCTCTTCTGCCAGCAGATCCAACTCACCACCAGCTGGTGATCAGTTGACAGCTCTGCCCCTCTCTTCACCCGAGTGTCCAAGACACAGGGCCGGAAGTCAGATGACACAACAACAAAGTCGATCATCGACCTCCGACCTAGGGTGTCCTGGTGCCATGTGCACTGATGGACACCCTTGAGCTCGAACATGGTGTTTGTTATGGACAAACTGTGGCTAGCACAGAAGTCCAATAACAGAACACCACTCAGGTTCAGATCAGGGAGGCCGTTCTTCCCTATCATGCCCCTCCAGGTGTCACTGTTATTACCCACATGGGAACTGATGTCCCCCAGGAGAACAACGGAGTCCCCAGTTGCTGCACTGTCTAGTACCCCTCCCAGGAACTCCAAGAAGACCAGGTACTCTGCACTGCTGTTTGGCCCATAAGCCTCCACAACAGTGAGAGACCTGTCCCTGCCCCGAAGGCACAGGGATGCGACCCTCTCGTTCACCAGAGTAAACTCCAACAAAAGGTGGCTGAGCTGTAGTGCAATGAACAAGCCCACACCAGCTCCTCGCCTCTCTCCACGGGCAAGGCCAGAGAAATAGACAGTCCAGCCCCTTTCAAGGAGTTGAGTTCCAGAGCCCAAGCTGTGCGTGGAGGTGAGGCCGACTATGTCTAGCCGGTAACGCTCATCCTCCCGCATAAGCTCAGGCTCCTTTCCCCCCAGCACTCCATGTCTCCAGAGCCAGTCTCCATGTCCAGATACCTGGCTGGGTCCCGTGGGGAATGGTCCGGCCATCAGGCGCTCACTGGCGAACACCCACCCCAAGGCTGGCTCCAGGATGGGGCCACGGTAAGCCCAGTACGGGTCACGTAACTAGTCTTGGTTGTGTACTCATCATGGAAGGCTTCTGAACCACTCTTAGTCTGACCCGTCCCCCTGGACCTGTTTGCCATGGGTGACCCTACCAGGGGCATGAAGCCCCCAACAACATAGCTCCCAGGATCATTCAAGTGCTCAAACCTCTCAGCCACATTAAGGTGGTGATTCAGGGACCTTAATGTGATTAAAGGTCCCTGAATCGATTTAAGAAAAAGTGATTTTTCTTAAAAGTCTTTGTAATTAGATTTGATTAATCTTTGCTCCTTTGTCTACTTAGAAATTCAAATTGGGCAACCAGTAGGCATGAAGACACCTACATAGACCATATATAGTAATTAAAGATTCCTTCTGTCTCTTAAAGAGTCCCTCAGAACTGCAAACGGTCCTACAAACCTATGGCCTTTGACCCTGATGGAGATGTTGTTCGATGCCGATATGGAAACCAGTATGCTTCTGAGTGTGTTGACTGTAGAAGACAAGTGGGATTCAGTGTAGATGAGGTTAGTGAAATACATTTGTTTTTAGATTTTTAAATTTATTAAGTTTTGTATTTCTGTATTGAGCTGTAGCCACGTTTTCTTATCCTAAGGGGAGGTACATAAAAGGGTTCATTCACAGATAAATACAACACAAAATACATACATATTACACATTACCTTGAATTGTTCTTAGGCATTTCATTTAAATAACCACCAACAAAATGAACGAAAAGTTGGTGCATTTGATTTCCCTAAAAGAAGTGACACCTAAATCAGAACAAGCTTTACTACCATTATCAGTGAACATAATTTCCCAAAGTGTTTTAGCAATTTAGCATAAGAAAAGAAACTTGTATTGAGACTGAACCTTGCATGTTCTTTTCTTAGGCTACATGCACACTTCTGTATCTGGCTTCTGGAAACCAAGGAGTCCATGGATTTGAGTTGGTGGTGGAGGACCATCCATGGCACAATCTTGACCTCTACTACTCTGATGGATCCACTTCTTACAGATATGGAAGGAATTCACGGAGAAAGAGAATGGTGACGGCTGCTACTACTACAACTGCAGCCCAAACTACTACTTCTGCTTTCCCCACTACTACAACTGCAGCCAAAACTATCACTACTGCTTTTCCTACTATGACAACTTATCCCCCCACGACCACTCAATGGCCTGCCACTACTACTAGACATCATACTACAACTCCTCCCACTATCCCATGGTGGTATTGGTGGTATACGACCACAACACAGCCTACAACTACTACACCACCCTATACTACAACTTCTCCCCCCACTACCCCATGGTGGTATTGGTGGTATACCACCACACCACAGCCTACAACTACTACACCACCCCATACCACAACTTCTCCCCCCACTACCACATGGTGGTATTGGTGGTATATCAGCACACCACGGACTACAACTAGTACTGCCATCACTAATACAGTTCCTTCTACCACCACCACTACTATTCCACCCACTTATTCACTAGGGAGTGCTCCGTTCAGTGTGCTGCCCATGCAATTTGTTTTCCAAGGTCAGTATCATTTTAGATTTATTGTTGCCCTTGTCAAGATCTATACATTAAAGGCACTATATCTGATTTTCGCTGTCATAAAAATGTTAAAAACAGAACTAGTTCATTTTAAATGGTTTGCAGTGGTACAGAGTTCATTCCTCATTTACCTTAAACAATCTGACCATCCTAATTATTAATCACCATGAGTTTATAAATGCTTTTCATAACAGAAAACAAAAGACAAATTTAGCTCAAATACATGATGAAAAAATCTGTTACTGGGCCTTTAATACAGAAATCCAACACACTAATGTTATGGTTTTATTACAGTGGACCCACGTGTTCCCACTTGTGCTGAAGGATATTATCTACCAAAGTATGTTTCCCCAACACCCAGAAATGGAGAGGTCATTCTGGCACAAGCCGGAAAAGAAGTAGAAATAAGAGTGAAGGCAATGGCTCTTTATTCACAGTAAGTAAACCAGAAATTAAAAAATTAGAAAAACAAAACCTGATATATTAACATTGTTTCGTTTTTAACCAAAACAGAGCTGACAGGATCATAATGACTGGACCACTGAATGTCACCAAGCACAAAACCACTGCAGATGAGTTCACCATCAGATGGACTCCAATTCCTGAAAACCACGGACACTATTTTCCTATCTGCTTTGCTGTTGAATTTAAAAATGGGTAAGAGAGTTTCTGTCTACAAAGACTTAAACACAGGTAGGGAATAAGTATGCATATTTTACTAATTTCAGTTAAATTTGTTTTGTTTTATGTAATCAGATCTTCTGTTTACCAAACTGAGATGAGATGTGTGCTGGTGAACGTTACAAAAGAACGAGGTATGTGATTCCAAATCTTCCGAAACATTGTAGAATCCTTATAGTTTAAAATTGAACTGGATGAGGGGGCAGAAATCTATGGTGGAATTTGCTGTGTGACTTTAGAGTGCAGATGTGTTGACATATCTCTGTATTTACTGGCTACATGAAACAAAAACTGGCACAAAGTTTAATTTCTTCTCTGTCAGTATAAATAGTTTCACAGTATCCTCAGAAAATGATTCCACCCCAAAGACATGATTGTTGTCAGTTGAAAGGACTTTAAGGCTACCCTGTGTAATTAGACTGGCCAACCAAGCCATGCTGCATTCTCACATCACACCACTAGATGCCATCTACATTACTGCAGTCTGATAGTGTGCCAGTTTTGGTCTGACAGAAGAAGGTCTGAGAGCACAGGTGAGCTCTGGATAAAGGCAGTGGAACGGACGGACAGGTTTCACATCTGCCATATACTGGTAACAAAAATATCAAATAGACATAGATGGTAGCTTTGAACCATAAGATTAATATGGCAAGTTTGTAGAGGCAGTCCTTGATATAAAGTGATAAGGTTAAATATTATAAGGTTATATAGGCCTTTGGCCTCCCTCTGAAATTATAACATACTAAATTCTAAAACACAACCTATGGAGCAGCAATTCCCATTTAAACACATGGCTATTTTGTTGTTTATTCTGTAAATTTAGTGAATACAGTGGTCACCTGTCTGGAGTCTTCAATGATAGTCGAGGTGGAGAAGGCCACATTACCTGAACTTCATTATGAAAATCTGCGTCTGTCTGATCCCAGTAACATAGTCTGCAGCCTCCAAACCCACTCCAACAGCACTCACTTGGTCGCTAAAGTGCCCCTCAACGCCTGTGGCACCCAGATCGAGGTAAGACTAAAGCAAAGAAAGCAAAAACCATTCACTCTTGGCTTTTAAATTCAGAATAGATAAAACCAGTCTCTTAATTATCTTTGCTTCTACATGCATATGACCCAACTTTTACTTCATATAATTTTATTTTGTTTAATATGTAATATGGTTTTATTGATTGAATGAACAAACTATCAATGAAATTATAATCATCTGTTATTCAGATTCATTGCTTACAGCAGACAATTCAACTGTTCAATTTAGCAAAAAATACATGTGTCAGCTATCTATTATCTACAAAAAACAACCAGTTTACTATGTGACTATTTCAATAGTTGGGTTCTCAAACTTTCTGAGGTCAGGGTCCACTTATCTGTATTAAAATATTCCAAGGGCTCCTGCAGGATGGCATCATAATAAAAGTCAGGATTTCAGATCATGTTTCAAACCTTGTTTGTCTTAGTTCTTGTTTTGTTTATAGTATTCAAGTAATTTTCAGTGTTCATGTGTTAATTTTTGGGGGACTCCCAACATTTGTGTCTGGACCCCACTTTGAGAACCACTGCAATAGTTAATTACATTACTTCCTTTGCAGGAGGATGCTGATAATCTGTTTTTCAAGAATGAAATTACCACAGTGGACAATACCTCTACCCTCATCACCAGAAAACACCAGTTGGAAATGAAGTTCTTCTGCCAGTACCCCAAAAGAGGAAACGTGACATTCACCTTCAGCGCTCACAGAGACAAGGTGACCGTGTGGGACAAGGGCCTTGGAAAGTTCACCTACGGGTTTGAGTTCTTCCCAGATCAGAGGTTTGTCTCCAGGATAGACCCCCGGCTCTACCCACTCGAGTATGACGTGGGTGATCGCATCTTCATGGAGATCGAAGCCACAACTACAGTCAACAACACAGAGCTGTTTGTGGAGTCCTGCAGAGCTGCACCCTACGACAACACCAACTACCCCCACCCCTACACCCTCATTGAGAATGGGTGAGTAGATTCTTTTAATGAAATTATAGATATTATGAACTGTAATGGTCAAAGATATGGAATCAGATACTAATTGATACTAAAACTAGTATCAACATTAGATATTCATTTGAGCAAATATCGATATTGAAAAATAAATCTCAAAAATTGAAATTCATCTTGAGTTTTATCAGAACTAGTGTAAGATAAAAACAAAATACTATTATTTTGCGTAGAAATTTACAATTGCCTATTGTCTAAAAAATAACTTAAAAATCAAGAGATCACTTGGGTATCAAAACCGGTTTGGAGTATCGAGTCTATTCTTAAATATCGAAATAGAGTTTGAAATTTTAGTAACATAACAACACTATTATGAGCAAAATGAATAAAGGGCTGCCAATATGTTGTATAGTTTGTGCAGTTGCTTGACATTTTTGTGTAACTAATTCAGCTTTTGTCGGTGCTTTTAAACAGCTGCAACTTAGACCCAACACTGATGGTTTATCCGAGAAGTCACAACAGACAATTCAAATACAGCTTTGAGGCCTTCAAGTTCATTGGCCTTCACGACCAGGTATTCAGCTGAATGAATTGACTTCACAGTGACATCACCTTTGAGGAAGGCAGCATGTCTATAACAGAATGTTACCATGGTGACACAATGCATACATTAGACATTTAGCATAAGCAGTCTCAAATTTTTAGATTGTCTGAAAACTCAAGAAAAAATACCAAGTAGATTTAAACAACAGGAGCCTGTGATCACTACGAGTGTTTGATTTTCAACAAGAAGGTGAGAGTGAAGAACTGATAAAAACTCTTGGCGAATGCTAGATATCTTTAATGTTATTTAAGAGAGAATGAACAGTGCAAAATCAGCTCACCTACAGTAGTTCCAGCTAATTCAGTTCATGTGTTGAAATAAAGATCAGATTAAAGTCTAATCTCAGTAACAGAGCTTCAGACAGAGCAGTGCCTTTAGTTAGCTTCACCCCCAAAAATGACATTAGCTGCAAAGTAGCGATACACTGCTGTACATAAGCTAGTAGAAAAAAATACAAACAAACCTTTAAAGTTTAAGTCAATCTCTTAACTGTTTCCAGGTCTACATCAGCTGCTCAGTGTTGATGTGTGAAGCTGGAAACCCTCACACTCGCTGCTCTCGGGGATGTCAGCCCAATGGAGCAACAAGAGTCAGGAGAGAGGCAGTCATTGAGTCAGGAACCCATTATGTGTCCCAGGGCCCCCTGCGTCTGAGGAGATCTGTGGAGGCAGGAAACACAGGTAAAATGGTTGACAAAAGTATTAAAGATGATAAGACCAGTTGGATATATTTTTATTATGTTTAGAGAGCATAGGATTTCATGTTTTTTAAATTATTCAAAGTTATGATCTTTGTTAATATTATATTGCAAAGTTTAAAATGAAAGTACGTAACCAGTGTTATGGAATGGCAGGTGTTATAGAGTGTTCATGAGTCCAACAGCAGAGAGGAAATCACATCTGCTGCTCATGTCAAAACTGGAAGTTAAATTAGAAACTACACCAAAATAAAATAAAATAAAAAATAAATAAATAAATAAAATAAAATCTTAAATATAATGACGTTACTTATGTTTCGGTGAAATGAGTAGTCTGAGTTGTCATGTACACTTTAAACTCACCTTGTATATTCCTACAGGTCTGAACTTCAACCTCAACCTGGTCTTCATCGCTGGCTGCGCTTTAGCCGCTGTAGGAATGATCTGTGGAGTCATCATTTACAAATCCAAGAAATCCAGTGTCAGATACCAAGCTCTGCCTTCAGATGAAACATAGAAACACCACCTGCAGATGCAACGAAAAACATTGCAGTTTATCAATGGCGTGACTAATGAAGAATTATGGTTGAAGGTGATATGGATTTATATGAAGTTATGTTTGATTTTTTTCTTGCTGCACACATTCGATTTTTAGTTTAAATGTGTGAGATGTACTGTTGTTAAGTTTGTATTACACACATCATGATATAAGATACAATAAAAATATAGAGAGACTTTTGTAAAATGTGACTGAACATGAACTAAGATTGAGAGGTAGAAGAACACAGAATAAGTCACATCACAGATTAAAACACACATTTTCGCAGAAATAATTATCAGCGCGGTCTTGTCTGTCTCTAAATATAGCAATGCAATTTAATACTTAGTAATGAAGTTTAGACCTCTACAAAAATAAAAATATTCAGTACAACTGAATTCATAAACATACCTTGAGGAAACACCAGATTAAAGGGCTCATATTGGACCATTTTCTGATCTGTTATAATGTTGTTTCCTCCCCAAAAACTTACCTCAACTTTAGTTTGTGTCATTCACACATGTTTAACACACAAATTGTGCATAATTCTTTTCTCCAAGGCAAAACACACCACCTTGTGTTGCCATGTGGTAATGCAGGAAATGCTCCATTGTGTTTATAAACTCCATAAACCTTCACTGGAATCATTTGGATGATTTCCGCCCTGGAATTTCCAATCTCTATTTCACAAAAGGTAAAACATAAAAGCTGTTAATTTGAAAACGACTGCTTCATGACATCACAAGGTGGAACAGAGTATTTTGAGCTTTGGAGATGTAGACAGACTAATAAGGTTACTCAGTATGTACGTCGAGCTAATAGGACTTGATGTTTCAATCCCTGATTTGAGTCACTGATTTTAATCATGGCCTGGTGTTCATAAGTCAAGTTGTGTCATTGGGGCCATACTGCTTTTTCTACAAATAATCTCACAGCTTTTTATTGAAACAGTTTTGAAAGCCCTTCTGGGACTGGTGTTGTGAATAAGTCAAGGCTATAAAAACTGTGATACCCACATCAGGTTACTGAATTGTTAATCTCCGTTTATTGTATCTGTCCCTATTCAAATAAACAATTTAAAATGTTTTTAAAAAGTGTTTTGTTGATGAACCCACGATATCTCCAGAGGGCTAAGCAGTGATACCTGGTGTCCCAGGTCTCTCAGCATCTTGCCCTCCTGCTTTATTTAACAGTCCAGGTGTCCTTTCTTATCACCCAGAGCCAATTGCTGCTCCTTTTTGCTGCAGTTGACAAGGATGATTTGTTGGAGGGAGGACCCTCCACTTTCTTTAACATAGATGTCATAGATCAGTGGTTCTTAACCTTGTTGGAGGTACTGAACCCCACCAGTTTCATATGCACATTCACCGAATCCTTCTTTATTGAAAAATAAAATATAATTTTTTTCAAATTCAAGCCATATGTATGTTTTACTGGTGCACAAAATAAACCGTGCATTAACATCACTGTGTTCAAAGAATAAAACCAATACAATGCATTAACTCACAACAAATTACATACATACCTTTTCACAAAGACATGACCTTTTTAATACTATCACACTGAAATCATTTTAATTTTGTATTGTATTATGTATTCCAATAATGAACTTATTGTATTTATGCTATTTATTATTTTTAACATTTTTACACACACCCATCACCTAATTTCCATCAGACTAGAATAATAATGAATATTTACTGCAAAGCAGTGTTACTTCTGCTGTTGCCTTTGAGAGACCAGTTCAGAAACGCGTGGCTTCACCTTGGCAAGTGCCACTCTCATGTCATTTTCACAGCAAAGTCTGTTCCTTTTCTTCGTTTTTATGTCATTTTATGTTTTTATGCCGTTCGAAGTGACAGTATTCAATGACCAATACACACTGAGAGGAATCTGTATCTGCACACCCAGCTGCTCTATTACTGTACATTTACATAACATATCAAAACACAATATATATAATGTGTATTTGTAAATAAAATATATTCAAAACAAGTGGTATGGGTCAAAATAAATACATATTTACAAACCACACACTGCAAACAGTGAACAAACACACACTGGAAACTAATAATACACTGTGGATGTGACTGTGTGACAGTCATTCTGTGACAGGTTGGAGGATCGAGTCCCGCTCGGACCAACTTCTGTCATTGTGTCCTTAGGCAAGACACTTCACACACACACTTTGGTGTGTGCGTGAATGATTGGTGGTCGGAGGGGGGGCGCAGATTGGCATTAGCTAATGCTAATGCTAATGATTACACATAATAAACATTTGACCCACATTTAAGTCAATGACAGAATACCGATCAGGAACAGCATCCAGTCCATCAAATCATAAGGTCCTCTGCTCCTCAGTCCACCATGAGATCTTCACTCGGTTCCACGAACCGCTCCGGGTCCGAGATGCCTCTAGTCCCTTGTGCTCCCCAAGGGGGGTCACTGGGACCCCGAGTCGCAGCATACTACGACCCCGCGGTGGAGCGCCGGGGGTCGGGGAGACCCCACGAGTCCGTTTATGGAAGAAGAAAAAAAAATAGATAAATAAATAAATAAACGGAGAAGGACTTCGATGGGGTCCAGGAGACCCCCAGCAGCGAGCGGCGGTGTGGTGTGATGGGGGGTCCAGGAGACCTCCCCGAGCAGCGGTGTGTGGGGGTCCAGGAGACCCCAGCGAGCGGCGGTGTGGCGGGGGGTCCAGGAGACCCCGGCGAGCGGCGGTGTGATGGGGGGTCCAGGAGACCCCCCCCACCGAGCAGCGGTGTGATGGTGGGGGGTCCAGGAGACCCCCAGCGAGAGGTGCGGGGGGTCCAGGAGACCCCACCCACCGAGCGGTGAGCGGCGGTGGGGGGTCCAGGAGACCCCTGGCGAGCGGCGGTGTGATGGGGGGGGTCCAGGAGACCCCCCAGCGAGAGGCGGTGTGATGGGGGGGGTCCAGGAGACCCCCCGGCGAGCGGCGGTGTGATGGTGGGGGGTCCAGGAGACCCCAGCGAGAGGCGGTGTGATGGGGGGTCCAGGAGACCCCCAGCGAGCGCCGGTGGGGGGCCCAGGAGACCCCCCGGCGAGAGGCGGTGTGTGTGGGGGGGGTCCAGGAGACCCCCGCGAGAGGCGGTGTGATGGTGGGGGGTCCGGGAGACCCCCACCGAGCGGCGGTGTGATGGTGGGGGGACCAGGAGACCCCCCGGCGAGAGGCGGTGTGTGTGGGGGGGGTCCAGGAGACCCCCGCGAGAGGCGGTGTGATGGTGGGGGGTCCGGGAGACCCCCCGGCGAACGGCGGTGTGATGGTGGGGGGACCAGGAGACCCCCCGCGAGAGGCGGTGTGATGGTGGGGGGTCCGGGAGACCCCCCGGTGAGCGGCGGTGGGGGGTCCAGGAGACCCCCCGCGAGAGGCGGTGTGATGGTGGGGGGTCCGGGAGACCCCCCGGCGAGCGGCGGTGTGATGGGGGGTCCGGGAGACCCCCCCCCGAGCGGCGGTCGGTGTGGGACAGGGGTGTCCGGGAGACCCCCGCGAGCCTGTTCGCGAAAATAAATAAATAAACGGAGAAGAGCCGTGACGGGGGTCCTGGAGACCCCTAGTCCGTTCATGAAACAAAAACAAAATGGAGGAGGACTTCATGAAACAAAATGGAGGAGGACTCTGGGGTGGGGTTGGGACGACGGGGGTCCTAGAGACCCCAGTCCTATTGATGACAATAAAATAAAAATAAAAAAGAGAGGTGTGCGTGCGTGCGTGCGTGCGCGTGTATACCTTGTTAAAAATGTAACAGAGACAGAAGTAATGAAAAAAAAATTGTTTAGTTCATTTATTTATTCATTTATTTATGTTTACATTCACAGTCTATAAACCAGAGAACACTCAGATCAGTTGCACATAAAGTGGGATATTGACAGTTTTTTTTGTTTTTTTTTTTGGCAATTCGGTATTTGGGCCAGGTTAAATCTGATCTTTTGCTAAACCACTTTAATACCACTAGAGGGCGTAGATACAAAACAAAACGAATAAAACAAAGGGATGAATGATGAGAACCCTCTCCCCTCTGCCCGCACTCCTCCTGATTACGCTAGGGCCCACGAGCGCCCTGCCCAGCTGCTCCAAGAACAGCCTGCGTCTGTTGCGTTTGCCGGGCATCCACGTCGGGTTCAGCTCTCTCCAGAGAACGAACGCGTTGTACGCGGACACGTCGATCATGTTGTGAAACAGGACCATGGGCCAGCGGCAGGTTTTCCTCCTGCAGCCGTACGTACCCGTGACTTTATCCAGGTTGTCCACTCCTCCCTTGGTACGATTGTAATGGAGCACAGCGGCAGGTTTTTGTTGTTGTTGTTGTTGTTGTTGTTGTTGTTGTTGGTCTTCGTTGCCGTCACCGATACGGCGGTCTCTTTCTCGGCTTCGTCCACCTCCTCCTCCCGCTCCCTCTCTCGCTTCTTCTCCCGGCTCTCCGAGCAGCAGGTGCTGCGGCGCCGTGGTGAGGATCAGCACGTTCCTATTTTTTTTGGCCATAAAAGAGATAAGGGCGACCGAGGGGCGACCGAGGGGCGACCGAGGGGCGACCGAGGGGCGACCGAGGGGCGACCGAGGGGCGACCGAGGGGCGACCGAGGGGCGACCGAGGGGCGACCGAGGGGCGACCGAGGGGCGACCGAGGGGCCTCCCCCCTCGCCGGCGGCGAACGCGAAGGACCCGACCCGTCTGCCGTTCCCCCGGGTAGTAGGCGGGTAGGCCAGTTCGCGCGGGACCTCCGTCCTGTTGGCGCGCAGCGTCCCCAATAGGGTGAGTCCCCTCTCGAAGAACAGCCTCCGGGCGAGCTGGAACGAGGTGAAAAAGTTGTCGCACGTCACGGTGCGGCCCGGTCCCAGTCCCTCGGTGAGGTCCAGCGCGACCCGCGCGGCCAGGTTCTTCTCCGCGGGGCCATCCTTCCGAGCTTTACCGGTGTACACCTGCATTTTTCACGCGTAACTGGACCGCGCGTCGCACGCGACCCACAGCTTGATGCCGTATTTTGCGGGTTTGGAGGGCATCTACTGGTGGAAGGCGCAACGGCCTGGAATATTTTGTGTGTGTGGGGGTGTGTGTGTGTATGTGTGTGTGTGTGCTCATAGGGGAGTGGTGGTCTGCTCTGCCCACCTCCATCAGGTTCAGACGTGTGTGTGTGTGTGTGTGTGTGTGGAGGGACGCTGCTCCTCATGTCTCCTCTCTGGGTATTTCCAGAAGTGTGCTGCAGATCCAATGTGCGTATCTGACACACACATTTGTAAGTGAATACTGGTGTTTTTATTCAATATTTTCATTTTACAGAGGAACAAGGCTCTCGGCAAAGACAGGCTCCCAGACAGTGCTTTTTGCCTACAAGTACCTTTTGATTTTGTGGTGGACATGGTGGTGTGGAAACAAGAGCCAACATTCAGGGTAAGTAATATCTATAAGTAAAAATGATAATGTGTTAGTGTTCTATAGCACTTTTCTAAATGCTCAAAGTTGCTTTACAATTTCATGTATTATTAACTCAACACTCAGTGGTGGTAAGTTACTATTGTAGCCACAGCTGCCCTGGGGTAGATTGATGGAAGCGAGGCTGCCAATCTATGCCACTGACACCCCACTCTGGCACCTGGAATTCTCAGCCATCTCCAATCCAAGTACTAACGAGGCCCTGTCTTTCTTAGCTTTTGAGATCAGACGAGATCAGGCTTTGACAAGGAGGTTAGGCCACAAGTATATTTTAAATAAGACATTGTATTTTTGTCTGCTCTATAACACCTGTGGACTTTTATATTAAATTCAATATCCAGGAGGACTTATAAAACAGACAAGTCCACTCAGCTGAATTCGGCCTGCCTCTTTATAATATATCAGATCAAATTAACAACAACAAAGTACCACACTGTGACTGTTAATTTTTTGTGCCAAAAAAAAAGGAGAACGAACTAAGTACAGAGCTGTGGCCATGTATGAGGGGTAAGGGAAAATAGGGATTTTTTTTTTTTTTTAGCAATTTGGAACAATAATAATAGCTCTTCTTTAATAAAACTTTTCTCTTTTCTTTTGCAGATATGGTGAGATGCCTATTCTCTGCAGCTTCCCCTTTTTAATGGACCTTCAAAAGAGGCATCATGCATTAAACCTGAATAACAAGTACCTCATGGTAATGAGGTAATTTTGTGCTATATCCTATTTTCTTGGTAAAGACAGCTTATTTAAAGTGAAACCAAACACTTAATATGATGTTTTAATAGTATTATCTTCTGTTCCTAGTCATTTTTTTTCAAATTAGGTAAATTTGCAATTTTCTGGCCCTCTATTCGAACCCTCCTTATCAAAATTGCAATTAAAATAGCTAAAAACAACGTGATTACAAAAATATTAATACAATTTGCAAAAGTAATTCATAGTTTTTATTATTTGGTTTTAAAAAAGAATATTGTTAACTTTTTTGTTATTAAAACTTGCTTGCTTTTCCATTTAAAGTTAACTTGATTGTGGCTCTTTTTACTTACCACTCATCACTCCTTCGAACCTATAACTGGTCCAGTAGCTTGTTTTCCTCCGTCTAATAGCATAGGTGCTGCGTTATGGTTAGCTGTAAGATTCTGTCCAGTACTGTAAGAAGCTGTAAGATTCTGTCCAGTAATTTCCAGTTTGATTAGCAGGATGGGGAAAGGGGACTGACTAGCATGGAGAGCAAAGGGAGGGGAAGTCAGAGTGTAAAAAAAAACAAAAACAAAGTGAAACATGTTAATACGTCATTTTTGGCGTATATAGCATTTTGAAAACAATAAAACACGATGATCTAAATGTATTAGCACTTAATACTCCATAGAAGTGTAATAGGCAAGGCAAGTTTATTTGTATAGCACAATTCCTACACAAGGTAATTCAAAGTGCTTTACAGAATAAGAAAGACATTAAAATCACACAAATCAAAACATAAATAATCACCCAATCTGCAACTCTCTCTCCCACTCGTTTGCACCTTTTAAAAACTCTCTCTCTCGCACTCTTTAAACACTGTCTTGCTCAGTTTAAGAACTTTCCCATTATTTTACAAAAAACTACCACCTTTTTAATGTTATATGTGCAGGTAAAAAGCTCTATGGAGATGACTTGTGCTGAGGAGAATCTGGAGATGCTGTTTCCTGGTTTATTTAGTGGTTTGTTTCCTGGTTTGCTTCGTGGTTTGCTTCGTGGTTTGCTTCATGGTTTGTATCCTCACCACTTTACACTGAGGCTGAGACGAGAGCGTGCCATGGAGGACACCTTCACACAGCTGTCCCTTGCAGAGCACATGGACTTCAGGAAGCCTCTGCTGGTAAAAACATGGTGTAGATAGTAGCAGGTCATTGCATTTATTTACAGTTTTATATCCTGCGGTAAATCTGCAAATCTAAAATGTATTATTTTGTCTTAAAGGTTCTGTATTACACACAATTGTGAGCTTTAAGTCATGTTATAATACTCTTACTTTGTAAAAAACATACCCAGAGTTGTGTTTTGTTTCATTCACACGTGTTTGAGTAATCCTGCATTATTAGTCTGTCTATATCTCCAAAGCTCAAAATGCTCTGTTGCACCTTCTGATGTCATGCGGTGGTAGTTGTCAAGTTAACAGCTCCTTTTACCTTTAGTTCAGTAGATTTCCAGGGCTGAAATCATCCACGTGATTCTAATGAAAGTGTATGGAGTTTAAAAACACAATGGAGCCCTTCCTCCAGTGAATTCAGCCTAAATATGCAGAGTTTGTGTGGTAAACGTGTGTGAGTGAAACAAAGCACAACCCCAGGTATGCTTTTGATGACATTGACAGGTTTGTGGAACCAATCCTAAACAAATAATGACAAGGTTCATTATTTGTGGATTATAAGTTTGTATATTTTTTCTAAAAACTGAATCTCCCATAGATTTATAAAGGCTCCATCTGAAATTAGAACATCACCAAATTAGAACTGAATTCAACCTATCAACACGCTATAATGTATTTTTGCAATACTATAACTTATGATTGTGATCGTGATATTGTTGTCTAAATCCTGTACTTCCTACAGGGTGAATCCTGCATAGAGTGACTAAGTTTTTGTTTAGGTTTATTTCAATGAAGTGGACATAGAAGACAACGTAAACCAGAAGGACTTCTTCCACCTGGTCTTCCATGAGGTGGTGTCTGCAGAGTCTTGGATGTTCATGTTTAACGACTCTGCCACTCTAGCCTGGTTCTCCTCTACAGTGAGTCTCAAGATGTGGAACGTATATGAATCTTTTTTCGTCTTTCTAAATTAAGCATGTCATACAGTATCATTATGTGAGATGGGTCAATTGCGGATAAGCATAGTAGGGATAGTGCTGTCCGCGCAAGGACGGAGCTAGCGTATTTCTCCGGGGATGATCAGTGCTGTGTTGGTGATGAGTGACGGTCGGCCGCTCGATCAGTTCCCCTGCGCTCCACATCCCCACGTGTGCTCTCTGTGCCACATCCTTCTTGGACTTGGTCAGCGAGAACAGCCTGGCGCGGGACTATCCCGGAGGTCATGCTTACCTCGCGGTGGGCTTGTCTAAACCAGGTTTAAAACCTCTAATGCCGAACCAAACCGGGTCTAACACAGCGTACAAACCAGACAAAATTGGCTAAGAGCAGCTCCATGTGCCATTACATTTAAACTTGTGAACCCATAAGTTTAAGGACCACATATGGACAACGATTGTTCATACATGTGTGGACACATGTGAACAAACTCCCTCTGTCCGTGACGAGCAAACAGCGGACCTGCCCCGCAGTCGGTCCCTTAGCCAGGTGCGCGCAGAGGTTGGCTAGCAGAACTCTCATGCACTACCCACGGCCTGATGCTATAGGGAGAACATAAGCACCGAGTAGGTTTACTGGGAGCCTCACTCGCATCTAGACTAATTCGGGCCACTAGCCAAAAGGCCACCACACTGTAAATGTTTGAAAAATAATATTTCACATACCTATAATAAGATAATGGTCATTACCTGCTTCGAAAAGATGGTATAGAAACCCGGGTGAAGGAGAAGGTTCCCTTTGCTTCTTTAGCTTCGTCTCCCACTTTGACTTTTTTTTTTTCGTAATACTACGACTTTTTTTTTTTTTCATAATACTTTTTTTCCTCGTAGCGCCCGCATTTTTTTTTAAGTGACCCTTATACTCCGTCGTAGTCTCCCACTTTGACTTTGAGTTTATTCTCGTAATACTTTTTTTTTCGTAATACTACGACTTTTTTTTTTCGTAATACTACGACTTTTTTTTCGTAATACTACGACTTTTTTTTTTTTCATAATACTACGACTTTTTTTTTCGTAATACTACGCCTTTTTTTTTCATAATACTACGACTTTTTTTTTTTTCATAATACTACGACTTTTTTTCTCGTTTTTTTCTCTTTTTTTGTTGGTGACCCTTATACTCCGTCGTACTGAAATAAACAAAGTGAGGCGGAGACATTAATTTCGTGTTGTTTTGGCTCGCTGCTACTGCCGCTAACAGGAAGCAGAAGCCCGACCTCTCGCAAACCGTCTCGCTGTGCGTGGTGCCATCAAGTGGTGAAAACCAGAATTACAGTTGTTCATTTCTCAAAATAAAACCATCACTAATACTCAGAATCAGAATCCTTTTATTTTGGTGATAAAGTGCAACATAAAAACACACTGAATAAATACAAATACAAATAAGGGCATGCACGAAGTAAAAAAAAAAAAAAAAAAAAGAAGATATGCTTAAAAATAAAATAAAATACTTAAACAACTGGTACCTATCTGATAGATAGGATTTAAACCATTTGAGGGCGGTCTCTCTGATTCCAATGTCACATTCTAACCTCTGCAGTAGAATGTTGTGATCAATGGTGTCAAACGCTGCACTGAGGTCCAGTAGGACCAGGACTAAAGCCAGCCCATTATCAGCAGCTAGTAGTAAGTCATTTGTTACTTTAAGCAGTGCAGACTCTGTGCTGTGGTGAGCTCTGAATCCAGATTGAAATTTTTCAAGTATATTATTGTCCTGCAGGTGGCGGCAGAGCTGTTTCACCGCCACTCGTTCTAGAATTTTTGAGAGGAAGGGAAGATTAGAGATAGGTCTATAGTTGGCTAGTTCATCAGGATTTAAGTTAGGTTTTTTCAAAAGGGGTTCATAATAATCTACTGTTTGCATACATTAGTGTGCCATGTGTACCATCTCCATGGCTTACTGTTACTTTGTATGCATGACCCTCTTGAATTATTAAGGTCGGAGAGTTGGATTGAGTGGGAAGGAAGGAGTTACATCTCAGGCTCCCCAGCATTGTACTTTAAGCAGAGGGTAGGTCTTGCACCAAGATCTGAGCATAATCTCGCATGAAGTCTGGTTCTCATAAAAGCTATACCGAAACTCTGTGACTTTCACAACCCAGACGGCCCTCTCCATTCCTGTGTCCAGTTTTTTTAAACCTGGGACACTGGTTGCTGGCTCTGTATCTGTGAGTACCACTCTTAGGCTCTCACTCTGCACTGGCAGTGGACCCAGTCATTGTTATGCTGTAGTAAGAGTTCCTTTTCCTCTTTCAAGCTCTTAATGTGTCATGCACTCATGCTACTGGATGTTTCTTTTCACCGAATACTGGCAGTGGACCCAGTTCTATCAAATACTGGCAGTGGATCCAGTCTCTCACCAGTTGGCCCTCTCTGTATCTGGTTGACATTTGCCATTGGACACTAGTTGCTGGCTCTGTGTCTGTGGACACTGGCAGTGGATCCAGTTCAAGTCACACTGTGATAATAGTTCCCAGTCAATTAAGTATGTCTGTCTTTTGCACCCGAGCTATTCAATGTGTCTCACTGGCCGTGGACCCAGTCACTTGCAGCACGCAACCCGTAAAGAAGCGTCACAATTCGGCATTGCTCTTTCAACTGCTCCGCACGTCAAGAGCATGTACGTTCAAGTTAAAAAAAAAACCCAAAAAATTACAAATCATTTCACTCCCATCTGCTCCAACTGCGGGGAACCAAACACGCAACCCCTAAAGAAGCATCACAATTCGGCCTCTCACTTTCAACTGCTCCGCACCCAGGAGCACGCACATTCAAGTAAAAAAAAAAAAACTTAAAAAAAGGACAATTTATTTCACTCCCAGCTGCTCCGATGCCTGGAGCTCAGACCGCGGGGAATGAAGCACGCACACGTAAAGAAGCATCACAATTCAGCCTCTCACTTTCAACTGCTCCGCACGCAGGAGCACGTACGTTCAAGTTTTAAAAAAATCACAATTTTGGAGCGGGGGCAAATTGCAACTTTCATGTGAGCAGCGCGATTCAGCCCGGGACACCTGAGGGTGTCATATTTTGTCAAAATGACTAAGTCCTGCAGGTGACCCTGGTACTACAGTGCGTGTGGAGGGGTGTGTGTGTGTGTGTATCACTGTGCGTATGTGTATCAGTGTGTGTGTGTCAGTGCATGTGTGGATCAGTGTGTGTGTGAGGAGGAGCCACCTCATTCAACACAGGAGGAGCCACCTCATTCAACACAGGAGGAGCCACCTCATTCAACACAGGAGGAGCCACCTCATTCAACACAGGAGGAGGAGCCACCTCATTCAACACAGCAGGAGGAGCAACCTCGGTCCACACTGGAGTAGGAGCCACCTCATTCAACACAGCAGGAGGAGCAACCTCGGTCCACACTGGAGTAGGAGCCACCTCATTCAACACAGGAGGAGGAGCCACCTCATTCAACACAGCAGGAGGAGCAACCTCGGTCCACACTGGAGTAGGAGCCACCTCATTTAACACAGGAGGAGGAGCCACCTCATTCAACACAGCAGGAGGAGAAACCTCGGTCCACACAGGAGGAGGAGCCACCTCATTCAACACTGGGAGGAAGAGCCACCTCATTCAACACAGGAGGAGGAGCCACCTCATTCAACACAGCAGGAGGAGCCACCTCATTCAACACAGGAGGAGCCACCTCATTCAACACAGGAGGAGCCACCTCATTCAACACAGGAGGACGAGCCACCTCATTCAACACAGGAGGAGCTACCTCATTCAACACAGGAGGAGGAGCCACCTCGGTCCACACTGGAGGAGGAGCCACCTCATTCAACACTGGAGGAGGAGCCACCTCATTCAACACTGGAGGAAGAGCCACCTCATTCAACACAGCAGGAGGAGACACCTCATTCAACACTGGAGGAAGAGCCACCTCATTCAACACAGGAGGAGGACCCACCTCATTCAACACAGGAGGAGGAGCAACCTCATTCAACACAGGAGGAGGAACCACCTCATTCAACACAGGAGGAGCCACCTCATTCAACACAGGAGGAGGAGCCACCTCATTCAACACAGCAGGAGGAGCAACCTCGGTCCACACTGGAGTAGGAGCCACCTCGGTCCACACAGGAGGAGGAGCCACCTCATTCAACACAGGAGGAGCCACCTCATTCAACACAGGAGGAGGACCCACCTCATTCAACACAGGAGGAGGACCCACCTCATTCAACACAGGAGGAGCCACCTCATTCAACACAGGAGGAGCCACCTCATTCAACACAGGAGGAGGAGCCAACTCATTCAACACAGGAGGAGTCACCTCATTCAACACAGCAGGAGGAGCAACCTCGGTCCACACTGTAGTAGGAGCCACCTCGGTCCACACAGGAGGAGGAGCCACCTCATTCAACACAGGAGCAGCCACCTCATTCAACACATCAGGAGGAGCCACCTCGGTCCAATCAGGAGGAGGAGCCACCTCATTCAACACAGCAGGAGGAGCCACCTCGGTCCATACAGGAGGAGGAGAAACCTCATTCAACACAGGAGGAGGAGCCACCTCATTCAACACATGAGGAGGAGCAACCTCATTCAACACTGGAGGAGGAGCTACCTCGGTCCACACAGGAGGCGGAGCCACCTCATTCAACACAGAAGGAGGAGCCACCTCATTCAACACAGCAGGAGGAGCAACCTCGGTCCACACAGGAAACGGAGCCACCTCATTCAACACAGGAGGAGGAGCCACCTCATTCAATACAGCAGGAGGAGCAACCTCGGTCCACACTGGAGTAGGAGCCACCTCATTCAACACAGGAGGAGGAGCCACCTCATTCAACACAGCAGGAGGAGCTACCTCGGTCCACACAGGAGGCGGAGCCACCTCATTCAACACAGGAGGAGGAGCCACCTCATTCAACACAGGAGGAGGAGCCACCTCATTCAACACTGGGAGGAAGAGCCACCTCATTCAACACAGGAGGAGCCACCTCATTCAACACAGCAGGAGGAGCCACCTCATTCAACACAGGAGGAGCCACCTCATTCAACACAGGAGGAGCCACCTCATTCAACACAGGAGGACGAGCCACCTCATTCAACACAGGAGGAGCTACCTCATTCAACACAGGAGGAGGAGCCACCTCGGTCCACACTGGAGGAGGAGCCACCTCATTCAACACTGGAGGAGGAGCCACCTCATTCAACACTGGAGGAAGAGCCACCTCATTCAACACAGCAGGAGGAGCCACCTCATTCAACACTGGAGGAAGAGCCACCTCATTCAACACAGGAGGAGGACCCACCTCATTCAACACAGGAGGAGGAGCAACCTCATTCAACACAGGAGGAGGAACCACCTCATTCAACACAGGAGGAGCCACCTCATTCAACACAGGAGGAGGAGCCACCTCATTCAACACAGCAGGAGGAGCAACCTCGGTCCACACTGGAGTAGGAGCCACCTCGGTCCACACAGGAGGAGGAGCCACCTCATTCAACACAGGAGGAGCCACCTCATTCAACACAGGAGGAGGACCCACCTCATTCAACACAGGAGGAGGACCCACCTCATTCAACACAGGAGGAGCCACCTCATTCAACACAGGAGGAGCCACCTCATTCAACACAGGAGGAGGAGCCAACTCATTCAACACAGGAGGAGTCACCTCATTCAACACAGCAGGAGGAGCAACCTCGGTCCACACTGTAGTAGGAGCCACCTCGGTCCACACAGGAGGAGGAGCCACCTCATTCAACACAGGAGCAGCCACCTCATTCAACACATCAGGAGGAGCCTCCTCGGTCCAATCAGGAGGAGGAGCCACCTCATTCAACACAGGAGGAGGAGCCACCTCGGTCCATAGAGGAGGAGGAGAAACCTCATTCAACACAGGAGGAGGAGCCACCTCATTCAACACATGAGGAGGAGCCACCTCATTCAACACTGGAGGAGGAGCTACCTCGGTCCACACAGGAGGCGGAGCCACCTCATTCAACACAGAAGGAGGAGCCACCTCATTCAACACAGCAGGAGGAGCAACCTCGGTCCACACAGGAAACGGAGCCACCTCATTCAACACAGGAGGAGGAGCCACCTCATTCAATACAGCAGGAGGAGCAACCTCGGTCCACACTGGAGTAGGAGCCACCTCATTCAACACAGGAGGAGGAGCTACCTCGGTCCACACAGGAGGCAGAGCCACCTCATTCAACACAGGAGGAGGAGCCACCTCATTCAATACAGCAGGAGGAGCAACCTCGGTCCACACTGGAGTAGGAGCCACCTCATTCAACACAGGAGGAGGAGCCACCTCATTCAACACAGCAGGAGGAGCTACCTCGGTCCACACAGGAGGCGGAGCCACCTCATTCAACACAGGAGGAGGAGCAACCTCATTCAACACAGGAGGAGGAACCACCTCATTCAACACAGGAGGAGCCACCTCATTCAACACAGGAGGAGGAGCCACCTCATTCAACACAGCAGGAGGAGCAACCTCGGTCCACACTGGAGTAGGAGCCACCTCATTCAACACAGGAGGAGGAGCCACCTCATTCAACACAGCAGGAGGAACCACCTCATTCAACACAGGAGGAGGAGCCACCTCATTCAACACATGAGGAGGAGCCACCTCATTCAACACTGGAGGAGGAGCTACCTCGGTCCACACGGAGGCGGAGCCACCTCATTCAACACAGGAGGAGGAGCCACCTCATTCAACACAGCAGGAGGAGCAACCTCGGTCCACACAGGAGGCGGAGCCACCTCATTCAACACAGGAGGAGGAGCCACCTCATTCAACACAGGAGGAGGAGCCACCTCATTCAACACAGCAGGAGGAGCAACCTCGGTCCACACTGGAGTAGGAGCCACCTCATTCAACACAGGAGCAGCCACCTCATTCAACACATCAGGAGGGGCCACCTCGGTCCATACAGGAGGAGGAGAAACCTCATTCAACATAGGAGGAGCCACCTCATTCAACACAGCAGGAGGAGCCACCTCGGTCCACACAGGAGGAGGAGCCACCTCATTCAACACATGAGGAGGAGCCACCTCATTCAACACTGGAGGAGGAGCTACCTCGGTCCACACAGGAGGCGGAGCCACCTCATTCAACACAGGAGTAGGAGCCACCTCATTCAACACAGCAGGAGGAGCAACCTCGGTCCACACAGGAGGCGGAGCCACCTCATTCAACACAGGAGGAGGAGCCACCTCATTCAACACAGCAGGAGGAGCAACCTCGGTCCACACTGGAGTAGGAGCCACCTCATTCAACACAGGAGGAGGAGCCACCTCATTCAACACAGCAGGAGGAGCTACCTCGGTCCACACAGGAGTAGGAGCCACCTCATTCAACACAGGAGCAGCCACCTCATTCAACACATCAGGAGGAGCCACCTCGGTCCAAACAGGAGGAGGAGCCACCTCATTCAACACAGGAGGAGAAGCCACCTCGGTCCATACAGGAGGAGGAGAAACCTCATTCAACACAGGAGGACCCACCTCATTCAACACAGCAGGAGGAGCCACCTCGGTCCACACAGGAGGAGGAGCCACCTCATTCAACACAGGAGGAGGAACCACCTCATTCAACACAGGAGGAGGAGCCACCTCATTCAACACATGAGGAGGAGCCACCTCATTCAACACTGGAGGAGGAGCAACCTCGGTCCACACAGGAGGCGGAGCCACCTCATTCAACACATGAGGAGGAGCTACCTCGGTCCACACAGGAGGCGGAGCCACCTCATTCAACACAGGAGGAGGAGCCACCTCGGTCCACACTGGAGTAGGAGCCACCTCATTCAACACAGGAGGAGGAGCCACCTCATTCAACACAGCAGGAGGAGCTACCTCGGTCCACACAGGAGGCGGAGCCACCTCATTCAACACAGGAGGAGGAGCCACCTCATTCAACACAGCAGGAGGAGCAACCTCGGTCCACACTGGAGTAGGAGCCACCTCATTCAACACAGGAGCAGCCACCTCATTCAACACATCAGGAGGAGCCACCTCGGTCCATACAGGAGGAGGAGAAACCTCATTCAACATAGGAGGAGCCACCTCATTCAACACAGCAGGAGGAGCCACCTCGGTCCACACAGGAGGAGGAGCCACCTCATTCAACACATGAGGAGGAGCCACCTCATTCAACACTGGAGGAGGAGCTACCTCGGTCCACACAGGAGGCGGAGCCACCTCATTCAACACAGGAGTAGGAGCCACCTCATTCAACACAGCAGGAGGAGCAACCTCGGTCCACACAGGAGGCGGAGCCACCTCATTCAACACAGGAGGAGGAGCCACCTCATTCAACACAGCAGGAGGAGCAACCTCGGTCCACACTGGAGTAGGAGCCACCTCATTCAACACAGGAGGAGGAGCCACCTCATTCAACACAGCAGGAGGAGCTACCTCGGTCCACACAGGAGTAGGAGCCACCTCATTCAACACAGGAGCAGCCACCTCATTCAACACATCAGGAGGAGCCACCTCGGTCCAAACAGGAGGAGGAGCCACCTCATTCAACACAGGAGGAGAAGCCACCTCGGTCCATACAGGAGGAGGAGAAACCTCATTCAACACAGGAGGACCCACCTCATTCAACACAGCAGGAGGAGCCACCTCGGTCCACACAGGAGGAGGAGCCACCTCATTCAACACAGGAGGAGGAACCACCTCATTCAACACAGGAGGAGGAGCCACCTCATTCAACACATGAGGAGGAGCCACCTCATTCAACACTGGAGGAGGAGCAACCTCGGTCCACACAGGAGGCGGAGCCACCTCATTCAACACATGAGGAGGAGCTACCTCGGTCCACACAGGAGGCGGAGCCACCTCATTCAACACAGGAGGAGGAGCCACCTCATTCAACACAGCAGGAGGAGCAACCTCGGTCCACACAGGAGGTGGAGCCACCTCATTCAACACAGGAGGAGGAGCCACCTCATTCAACACAGGAGGACCCACCTCATTCAACACAGCAGGAGGAGCCACCTCGGTCCACACAGGAGGAGGAGCCACCTCATTCAACACAGGAGGACCCACCTCATTCAACACAGCAGGAGGAGCCACCTCGGTCCACACAGGAGGAGGAGCCACCTCATTCAACACAGGAGGAGGAACCACCTCATTCAACACAGGAGGAGGAGCCACCTCATTCAACACATGAGGAGGAGCCACCTCATTCAACACTGGAGGAGGAGCTACCTCGGTCCACACAGGAGGCGGAGCCACCTCATTCAACACATGAGGAGGAGCTACCTCCGTCCACACAGGAGGCAGAGCCACCTCATTCAACACAGGAGGAGGAGCCACCTCATTCAACACAGCAGGAGGAGCAACCTCGGTCCACACTGGAGTAGGAGCCACCTCATTCAACACAGGAGGAGGAGCCACCTCATTCAACACAGCAGGAGGAGCTACCTCGGTCCACACAGGAGGCGGAGCCACCTCATTCAACACAGGAGGAGGAGCCACCTCATTCAACACTGGAGGAGGAGCTACCTCGGTCCACACAGGAGGAGACAATTAATTTCACTCCCAGCTCCTCCAGACGTCTGGAGCTCAGACCCTGGGAATGAAACACACCATCTGTAAACAAGCGTCACAATTCGGCCTCGCATTTTCAACTGCTCCGCACTCAGGAGCACGCACATTCTAGTAAAAAAACAAAACAAAAACATCGCAATTCATTTCACTCCCATCTGCTCCAGCCTGGAGCTCAGACCGCGGGGAATGAAACGCCAAACCGTAAAGAAGCGTCACAATTCCTATCACTTTCAACTGCTCCGCATGTCAGGAGCACGTACCTTCAAGAAAAAAAAAAAAAAAAAAAACAATTAATTTCACTCCCTGCTGCTCCAACCGCGGGGAACCAAACACACAACCTGTAAAGAAGCGTCACAATTCGGCCTTTCACTTTCAACTGCTCCGCACTCAGGAGCACGCACATTCTAGTTAAAAAACAAAACAAAAACATCACAATTCATTTCACTCCCATCTGCTCCAGCCTGGAGCTCAGACCGCGGGGAATGAAACGCCAAACCGTAAAGAAGCGTCACAATTCCTGTCACTTTCAACTGCTCCGCATGTCAGGAGCACGTACCTTCAAGAAAAAAAAAAATCACAATTAATTTCACTCCCCGCTGCTCCAACCGCGGGGAACCAAACACGCAAACTGTAAAGAAGCGTAACAATATGTACCTGCAAGTAAAAAAATAAAAAAATCACAATTCATTTCATTCCCATCTGCTCCAACCGCGGGGAACCAAACGCCAACACGTAAAGAAGCGTCACAATATGTACCTGCAAGTAAAAAAAAAAAAAACACAATTCATTTCACTCCCAGCTGCTCCAACCGCGGGGAACCAAACACGCAACCCGTAAAGAAGCGTCACAATTCGGCCTCTCACTTTCAACTGCTCCGCACTCAGGAGCACGTACCTTCAAGAAAAAAAAAAATCACAATTCATTTCATTCCCATCTGCTCCAGCCTGGAGCTCAGACCGCGGGGAATGAAACGCCAAACCGTAAAGAAGCGTCACAATTCCTGTCACTTTCAACTGCTCCGCATGTCAGGAGCACGTACCTTCAAGAAAAAAAAAAATCACAATTAATTTCACTCCCCGCTGCTCCAACCGCGGGGAACCAAACACGCAAACTGTAAAGAAGCGTAACAATATGTACCTGCAAGTAAAAAAATAAAAAAATCACAATTCATTTCATTCCCATCTGCTCCAACCGCGGGGAACCAAACGCCAACACGTAAAGAAGCGTCACAATATGTACCTGCAAGTAAAAAAAAAAAAAACACAATTCATTTCACTCCCAGCTGCTCCAACCGCGGGGAACCAAACACGCAACCCGTAAAGAAGCGTCACAATTCGGCCTTTCACTTTCAACTGCTCCGCAGCCAGGACCACGCACTTTCAAGTTTTAAAAAAAGCACAATTCATTTCACTCCCAGCTGCTCCAACCGCGGGGAACCAAACACGCAACCCGTAAAGAAGCGTCACAATTCGGCCTCTCACTTTCAACTGCTCCGCACTCAGGAGCACGTACCTTCAAGAAAAAAAAAAAACACAATTCATTTCACTCCCAGCTGCTCCAACCGCGGGGAACCAAACACGCAACCCGTAAAGAAGCGTCACAATTCGGCCTTTCACTTTCAACTGCTCCGCAGCCAGGACCACGCACTTTCAAGTTTTAAAAAAAGCACAATTCATTTCACTCCCAGCTGCTCCAACCGCTGGGAATGAAGCACGCAACCCGTAAAGAAGCGTCACAATTCGTCCTTTCACTTTCAACTGCTCCGCACGCAGGAGCACGTACGTTGAAGTTTAAAAAAAAAAAATCAGCCTGGAGCTTGGACCGCGCGGAATGAAACGCCCAACCCGTAAAGTCCCCGTGCAAAGTGCACTCGAACCTGCTGTGTGCAGGAGCCTTCCCACCTGAATAGAACCAGACAGGGGCCCTGCAATGGCAGGTCACGTATGCCCGTCGATCGAGCTCTCTGTGCGGATTCCAGAGAACCGTGATTTGTACCATTTCATGTTTTGAAATTTGTCATTCCCGAAATCTGACAGGCACTCCCTTGGAGCGGGGGCAAATTGCAGCTTTCATGTGGAGCAGCGTGAGCGATTTCATGTGAGCAGCGTGATTCAGCCCGGGACACCTGATGGTGTCATATTTTGTCAAAATGACTAAGTCCTGCAGATGACCCTGGTACTACAGTACTGTGTGTGTGTGTAGGGATGGGTGTGTGGGTGTGTGTGTGTGTGTGTGTATCACTGTGTGTGTGTGTGTATCAGTGCGTGTGTAGATCGGGGTGTGTGTGTGTGTGTATCAGTATGTGTGTGGATCAGTGTATGTATGGATCGGTGGGGGTGTGTGTATCAGTGTGTGTGTGTATCAGTGTGTGTGTGTGTATCAGTGTTTGTGTGTCAATGCGTTTGTGGATCAGTGCGTGTGTGTCAGTGCGAGTGTGTATCAGTGCGTTGGGGTGTATCTGTGTGTGTGTATCAGTGCATGTGTGTATCGCTGCGTGTGTGTAGGGGTGTATGTGTGTATCAGTGCGTGTGTGAATCGGTGAGTGTGTGTGTGAATATCAGTGTGTGTATCAGTGCGTGTGTGTATCAGTGCGTGTGTGCATCAGTGCGTGTGTGTCTCACTGCGTGTGTATATCAGTGTATGTGTGTATCAGTGAGTGTGTGTATCAGTGCGTGTGTGGATCAGTATGTGTGTGTGTGTATCAGTGTGTGTGTATCAGTGCGTGTGTGTATCAGTGCGTGTGTGTATCAGTGCGTCCGCGTATCAGTGTGTGTGGATCAGTGCGTTTGTGTAGGGTTGCGTCTGTGGGTGTGTGGGTGTGTATCGGTGCGTCTGTGTATCAGTGCGTGTGTGTGTATCAGTGTGTGCGTGTGTATCAGTATGTGTGTGGATCAGTGTATGTATGGATCGGTGTGTGGGGGGGTGTGGGGGTGTGTGTGTGGATCAGTGTGTGTGTGGATCAGTGTGTGTGCGTATCAGTGTTTGTGTGTCAATGCGTGTGTGGATCAGTGCGTGTGTGTCAGTGCGAGTGTGTATCAGTGCTTGTGTGTGTATCAGTGCGTGTGTGTATCACTGCGTGTGTGTATCAGTGTTTGTGTGTCAGTGCGTGTGTGGATCAGTGCGTTTGTGTAGGGGTGCATCTGTGGGGGTGTGCGTGTGTGTGTATCAGTGCGTCTGTGTATCAGTGCGTGTGTGTGTATAAGTATGTGTGTGGATCAGTGTGTGTGTGGTGGGGTGTGTGTGTGTGTGGATCAGTGTGTGTGTGTATCACTGCGTCTGCGTATCAGTGCATGTGTGTGTATCAGTGCGTGTGTGTTTTAATGCGTGTGTGTATCAGTGCGTGTGTGTATCAGTGCGTGTGTGGATCAGTGCGTGTGTGTATCAGTGCGTGTGTGGATCAGTGTGTGTGTGTATCAGAGCGTGTGTGTATCAGAGCGTGTGTGGATCAGTGT
The DNA here is from genome assembly GCF_009829125.3 of Periophthalmus magnuspinnatus. NCBI lineage: Eukaryota > Metazoa > Chordata > Actinopteri > Gobiiformes > Gobiidae > Periophthalmus > Periophthalmus magnuspinnatus. The sequence continues at coordinate 11,754,403 of NC_047128.1, read as the reverse complement.
GTGTGTGGATCAGTGTGTGTGTGTATCACTGCGTCTGCGTATCAGTGCGTGTGTGTGTATCAGTGTGTGTGTGGATCAGTGTGTGTGTGGATCAGTGCGTTTGTGTAGGGGTGCGTCTGTGGGTGTGTGGGTGTGTATCGGTGCGTCTGTGTATCAGTGTGTGTGTGTGTATCAGTGTGTGTGTGTGTATCAGTATGTGTGTGGATCAGTGTATGTATGGATCGGTGGGTGTGCGTGTGTGTGTATCTGTGTGTGTGTATCAGTGCGTGTGTGTATCACTGCATGTGTGTATCTGTGTAGGGATGTATCAGTGAGTGTGTGGATCAGTGCGTGTGTAGATCAGTGTGTGTGTGTTTATATCAGTGTGTGTGTGTGTATCAAGGGGTGTGTGTGTATCAGTGTGTGCGTGTCAGTGCGTGTATGGATCAGTGTGTGTGTATCAGGGCATGTGTGTGTATCTGTGTGTGGGTGTATCAGTATGTGTATGGATCAGTGTGTGTGTGGTTCAGTGTGTGTGTGTGTGTGTGTGTGGATCAGTGTGTGTGTGTATCAGTGTGTGTGTGTGTATAAGTATGTGTGTGGATCAGTGTGTGTGTGGTGGGGTGTGTGTGTGTGTGGATCAGTGTGTGTGTGTATCACTGCGTCTGCGTATCAGTGTGTATCAGTGCGTGTGTGTTTTAATGCGTGTGTGTATCAGTGCGTGTGTGGATCAGTGTGTGTGTGTGTATCAGTATGTGTGTGGATCAGTGTATGTATGGATCGGTGTGTGGGGGGGTGTGGGGGTGTGTGTGTGTGTGGATCAGTGTGTGTGTGGATCAGTGTGTGTGCGTATCAGTGTTTGTGTGTCAATGCGTGTGTGGATCAGTGCGTGTGTGTCAGTGCGAGTGTGTATCAGTGCGTGTGTGTATCACTGCGTGTGTGTATCAGTGTTTGTGTGTCAGTGCGTGTGTGGATCAGTGCGTTTGTGTAGGGGTGCATCTGTGGGGGTGTGCGTGTGTGTGTATCAGTGTGTCTGTGTATCAGTGCGTGTGTGTGTATAAGTATGTGTGTGGATCAGTGTGTGTGTGGTGGGGTGTGTGTGTGTGTGTATCACTGCTTCTGCGTATCAGTGTATGTGTGTGTATCAGTGCGTGTGTGTTTTAATGCGTGTGTGTATCAGTGCGTGTGTGTATCAGTGCGTGTGTGTATCAGTGCGTGTGTGTATCAGTGCGTGTGTGGATCAGTGTGTGTGTGTATCAGAGCGTGTGTGGATCAGTGTGTGTGTGGATCAGTGTGTGTGTGTATCACTGCGTCTGCGTATCAGTGCGTGTGTTTGTATCAGTGTGTGTGTGTGGATCAGTGTGTGTGTGGATCAGTGTGTGTGTGGATCAGTGCGTTTGTGTATCAGTGCGTCTGTGGGTGTGTATCGGTGCGTCTGTGTATCAGTGTGTGTGTGTGTATCAGTGTGTGTGTGTGTATCAGTATGTGTGTGGATCAGTGTATGTATGGATCGGTGGGTGTGCGTGTGTGTGTATCTGTGTGTGTGTATCAGTGCGTGTGTGTATCACTGCGTGTGTGTATCTGTGTAGGGGTGTATCAGTGAGTGTGTGGATCAGTGCGTGTGTAGATCAGTGTGTGTGTGTTTATATCAGTGTGTGTGTGTGTATCAAGGGGTGTGTGTGTATCAGTGTGTGCGTGTCAGTGCGTGTATGGATCAGTGTGTGTGTATCAGGGCATGTGTGTGTATCTGTGTGTGGGTGTATCAGTATGTGTATGGATCAGTGTGTGTGTGGTTCAGTGTGTGTGTGTGTGGATCAGTGTGTGTGTGTAGGGGTGTGTGTGTGTGTGTATAAGTATGTGTGTGGATCAGTGGGGGTGTGGGGGTGTGTGTGTGTGTATCAGTGTGTGTGTGTATCACTGCGTCTGCGTATCAGTGTGTATCAGTGCGTGTGTGTTTTAATGTGTGTGTGTATCAGTGCGTGTGTGTATCAGTGCGTGTGTGGATCAGTGTGTGTGTGGATCAGTGCATTTGTGTATCGGTGCGTCTGTGGGTGTGTGGGTGTGTATCGGTGCGTCTGTGTATCAGTGCGTGGGGGTGTATCGGGGTGTGTGTGTGTGTGTGTATCAGTATGTGTGTGGATCAGTGTATGTATGGATCGGTGGGGGTGTGTGTGTGTGGATCAGTGTGTGTGCGTATCAGTGTGTGTGTGTATCAGTGTTTGTGTGTCAATGCGTGTGTGGATCAGTGCATGTGTGTCAGTGCGAGTGTGTATCAGTGCGTGTGTATGTATTTGTGTGTGTATCGGTGCGTGTGTGTATCACTGCGTGTGTGTATCAGTGTTTGTGTGTCAGTGTGTGTGTGGATCAGTGCGTTTGTGTAGGGGTGCATCTGTGGGGGTGTGCGTGTGTGTGTATCAGTGCGTCTGTGTATCAGTGCGTGTGTGTGTATAAGTATGTGTGTGGATCAGTGTGTGTGTGGTGGGGTGTGTGTGTGTGTGGATCAGTGTGTGTGTGTATCACTGCGTCTGCGTATCAGTGCATGTGTGTGTATCAGTGCGTGTGTGTTTTAATGCGTGTGTGTATCAGTGCGTGTGTGTATCAGTGCGTGTGTGTATCAGTGCGTGTGTGGATCAGTGCGTGTGTGTATCAGTGCGTGTGTGGATCAGTGTGTGTGTGTATCAGAGCGTGTGTGGATCAGTGTGTGTGTGGATCAGTGTGTGTGTGTATCACTGCGTCTGCGTATCAGTGCGTGTGTGTGTATCAGTGTGTGTGTGGATCAGTGTGTGTGTGGATCAGTGTGTGTGTGTGTATCAGTGCGTTTGTGTATCAGTGTGTGTGTGGATCAGTGTGTGTGTGGATCAGTGCGTTTGTGTATCAGTGCGTCTGTGGGTGTGTGGGTGTGTATCGGTGCGTCTGTTTATCAGTGTGTGTGTGTGTGTATCAGTATGTGTGTGGATCAGTGTATGTATGGATCGGTGGGTGTGCGTGTGTGTGTATCTGTGTGCGTGTATCAGTGCGTGTGTGTGTAACTGCGTGTGTGTATCTGTGTAGGGGTGTATCAGTGAGTGTGTGGATCAGTGCGTGTGTAGATCAGTGTGTGTGTGTTTATATCAGTGTGTGTGTGTGTATCAAGGGGTGTGTGTGTATCAGTGTGTGCGTGTCAGTGCGTGTATGGATCAGTGTGTGTGTATCAGGGCATGTGTGTGTATCTGTGTGTGGGTGTATCAGTATGTGTATGGATCAGTGTGTGTGTGGTTCAGTGTGTGTGTGTGTGGATCAGTGTGTGTGTGTATCAGTGTGTGTGTGGATCAGTGTGTGTGTGGTGGGGTGTGTGCGTGTGTGGATCAGTGTGTGTGTGTATCACTGCGTCTGCGTATCAGTGTGTATCAGTGCGTGTGTGTTTTGATGCGTGTGTGTATCAGTGCGTGTGTGGATCAGTGCGTGTGTGGATCAGTGCATTTGTGTATCGGTGCGTCTGTGGGTGTGTATCGGTGCGTCTGTGTATCAGTGCGTGGGGGTGTATCGGGGTGGGTGTGTGTGTATCAGTATGTGTGTGGATCAGTGTATGTATGGATCGGTGGGGGTGTGTGTGTGTGGATCAGTGTGTGTGTGGATCAGTGCGTGTGTGTCAGTGCGAGTGTGTATCAGTGCGTTGGGGTGTATCTGTGTGTGTGTATCAGTGCATGTGTGTATCACTGCGTGTGTGTAGGGGTGTATGTGTGTATCAGTGCGTGTGTGAATCGGTGAGTGTGTGTGTGAATATCAGTGTGTGTATCAGTGCGTGTGTGTATCAGTGCGTGTGTGCATCAGTGCGTGTGTGTCTCACTGCGTGTGTATATCAGTGTATGTGTGTATCAGTGAGTGTGTGGTTCAGTGCGTGTGTGGATCAGTATGTGTGTGTGTGTATCAGTGTGTGTGTATCAGTGCGTGTGTGTATCACTGCGTCCGCGTATCAGTGTGTGTGTGGATCAGTGTGTGTATGGATCAGTGCGTTTGTGTAGGGTTGCGTCTGTGGGTGTGTGGGTGTGTATCGGTGCATCTGTGTATCAGTGCGTGTGTGTGTATCAGTGTGTGCGTGTGTATCAGTATGTGTGTGGATCAGTGTATGTATGGATCGGTGTGTGGGGGGGTGTGGGTGTGTGTGTGTGTATCAGTGTGTGTGTGTATCAGTGTTTGTGTGTCAATGCGTGTGTGTCAGTGCGAGTGTGTATCAGTGCGTTTGTATGTATTTGTGTGTGTATCAGTGCGTGTGTGTATCACTGCGTGTGTGTATCAGTGTTTGTGTGTCAGTGCGTGTGTGGATCAGTGCGTTTGTGTAGGGGTGCATCTGTGGGGGTGGGTGTGCGTGTGTGTGTATCTGTGTGTGTGTATCAGTGCGTGTGTGTATCACTGCGTGTGTGTATCAGTGTATGTGTGTATCAGTGAGTGTGTGGATCAGTGCGTGTGTAGATCAGTGTGTGTGTGTGTGTTTATATCTATGTGTGTGTGTGTGTATCAAGGGGTGTGTGTGTATCAGTGTGTGCATGTCAGTGCGTGTATGGATCAGTGTGTGTGTATCAGGGCATGTGTGTGTATCTGTGTGTGGGTGTATCAGTATGTGTGTGGATCAGTGTATGTATGGATCGGTGTGTGGGGGGGTGTGTGTGTATCAGTGTGTGTGTGTATCAGTGTTTGTGTGTCAATGCGTGTGTGGATCAGTGCGTGTGTGTCAGTGCGAGTGTGTATCAGTGCGTGTGTATGTATTTGTGTGTGTATCAGTGCGTGTGTGTATCACTGCGTGTGTGTATCAGTGTTTGTGTGTCAGTGCGTGTGTGGATCAGTGCGTTTGTGTAGGGGTGCATCTGTGGGGGTGGGGGTGCGTGTGTGTGTATCTGTGTGTGTGTATCAGTGCGTGTGTGTATCACTGCGTGTGTGTATCAGTGTATGTGTGTATCACTGAGTGTGTGGATCAGTGCGTGTGTAGATCAGTGTGTGTGTGTGTGTTTATATCAGTGTGTGTGTGTGTGTGTATCAAGGGGTGCGTGTGTATCAGTGTGTGCATGTCAGTGCGTGTATGGATCAGTGTGTGTGTATCAGGGCATGTGTGTGTATCTGTGTGTGGGTGTATCAGTATGTGTGTGGATCAGTGTGTGTGTGGTTCAGTGTGTGTGTGGTTCAGTGTGTGTGTGTGTGTGTGTGGATCAGTGTGTGTGTGTATCAGTGTGTGTGTGTGTATAAGTATGTGTGTGGATCAGTGTGTGTGTGGTGGGGTGTGTGTGTGGATCAGTGTGTGTGTGGATCAGTGCGTGTGTGTGTATCAGAGGGTGTGTGGATCAGTGTGTGTGTGGATCAGTGTGTGTGTGTATCACTGCGTCTGCGTATCAGTGCGTGTGTGTGTATCAGTGCGTGTGTGTTTTAATGCGTGTGTGGATCAGTGTGTGTGTGTGTATCAGTGCATGTGTATATCAGTGCGTGTGTGTAGGGGTGTGTGTGTATCAGTGCATGTGTATATCAGTGCGTGTGTGGATCAGTGTGTGTGTGTATCAGTGCGTCTGTGTATCGGGGTGTGTGTGTGTGTGTGTGTGTGAAAAAAAAAGAAAATAAATAAATAAATGACTATTATTGTTGTTGTTGTTAGGGGTGGAAAGCTGCAAACCGATCCTTTGGTACAATCTCTCTCTCTGTGTGTGTGTGTGTGTCTCCTCTTTCTGTCTCAGATAGAGAGACAGGTGCCTTTCCTCCTCTCCCTCCTTTTTTTTAATTGATTGATTGATTGATTGATTGATTTATTGATTGATTCTTTCTTTTTTTTTTCCTTCTTTACTACCTTTAAAGGGAACCAGCCTCTCGTCCACGGTGACCTCCGGTCCGGGATCGTACAGGAGCGGCAGCCGCTCGCACCAAGCGTCCCACAGTTTCCTGACGGGTGCCAGTTTGTCTCCGGAAGAAGAAGAAGAAGACGACGCCGCGCGTCTCGCCTCTCTGGTCTCGCGATCGTCGAAGCGCAGGACGCTGGAGTAAGATCTGAAGGTCTTCAGAGGCATGGTGGCGCGGAATACGCCGCGCCCGCTCTCCGGGTCCCAGAGGCTCTCGAAAGCCTCGCCCCTCGACCTGTAGACTCCGGCCAGGATCAGCAGCCCCACGTAGGCGCGTAACTCGGTGCGATCCACGGGCTTCCACGGGCTTCCACGGGCTTCTATCCTCCTCCTCTGCCCTCCTCCTCCTCTCCGTCTCGCCGCCGCCTCCGCGTCGTCCTCCTGACCCCTTCCAGGTTGGTCATCTCGATCACTATGTCCTCTAGCTTGGGGGTGAAGTACGCCAGGAAAGTGGATAACACGTCCCTTGAGGCCTCGCGGGCCGCAGCGGTCGGTCCGCCTCGCGGGACTAGTTCCGAGGCCGCGATCAACTGAGGGCCCCTGAGCGACGTCCGCGGAGGCGGCTTCGAGTTCCACGCGATGTACCCGTGTTTTGAGAACATTTGTACTACTTCTTCTTCTTCTTCTTCTTCTTCACCTTCTTCACCACCATTATCTTCTTCTTCATCTTCTTCTTCATCATCTTCTTCTTCTTCTACTTGTACTTCATCTTCTTCACCATTATCTTCTTCTTCATCATCTTCATCACCCCCACCGTCAGCGTCGCCGTCATCGTCATCAGAACGGTGCTTGTAATAATTGTGGTCTAAGCCGTGATGGGCAACTTCAGGAGAATGAGAATCTTCATCATCATCATCATCATCAGAACGGTGCTTGCAGTAGTTGTGGTCTCCCCCTCGATCCAAGTCCATGGTAACCGCAGCGAGACCCCGCCGCGAAGGCCACGGGGGCCTCGGTTGCGGCGGGTCTGTATCGTGCCGAGGAGAATGAGGACGACGACGACGAGGAGGAGGAGGAGGAAGTTCGCGGGACCCGAGGCCCTCGATCCAGACCCGAGGCCCTCGATCCAGACCCGTGTCCCGCTGGCGCGTCCCGAAAGCCCGGGCTCTGAGGAGCCCGTCGTGTACCGAGGCGTGAATTCGAGCCCGCGTCTCGTGCGGGACATAACCGCTCTGAGTTGGAGGGATTTCTTTTACTTTTATGTATTTGTTCTTGATGGTTTGGTTTTTTTTTTGTTTTAATTTTATTTCATCGTCAACCTAGCTGCTGCCGCCGCCGCACGGGATGCTTAGTAGTGAGACATTCTAGTTTTTTGTTTGTGTGCGTGCTTGCGTGCTTTAGATTTATTCCTTCGAGATGGATTTTTATACGAATTTGGCTAAAAAATAGTAATAATAATAAATGATATATTTTTTCTATATTTTACAATGCGCGTTCGTCGTGTAGCGGCCCTATATACAGTTTGACCGAAGCTCCGGAGGACCCGATTGTTGGACGACTCTGGTCCGTGGGGAATAGGGAGTCTGTACGCCGCGTCTGTGTGTGTAGATGTGTATATGTGTGTGTGCGCGCGCGTGTGTTCTGTACGCGTCTGTATGTAGATGTGTATATATGTGTGTGTATGCGTGTGTGTGTAGATGTGTGTAGATGTGTCCACCCCTCACCTCTCTCTTACCCATTGTGTGTGTGTGTGTGTGTGTGTGTGTGTGTCAATTTTAGAGGCTGGGGTCTTCCACCCCCCTTACCTCTCTCTCTCTCTTTCCCATTTTGTGTGTGTGTGTCAATTTTAGAGGCTGGGGTCTTCCACCCCCCCTTCTCTCTCTCTCTCTCTTACCCATTTTGTGTGTGTGTGTGTCAATTTTAGAGGCTGGGGTCTTCTACCCCCCCTTCTCTCTCTCTCTCTCTTACCCATTTTGTGTGTGTGTGTCAATTTTAGAGCCTGGGGTCTTCCACCCCCCCCCCCACACACACACATCTTCGTCCCACCCCCCACCCCCCACCCACCCACAACTAGTCTCCTTCCGATAGAAGGGGGGGGGTCTACATGACCCCCCCTCTGGGGAGTCCCCTTGTGAGAGTTGCACAAGGGACGCACAAGGGTTAAAACTCATTTTTTCAGCTTGGCTTTTAACTCAGTGTAAAGACTTGACATTTATCATCTTCTGTTTTTAATGTGATTCCATCTCATGTTTTTTGTGGTTTAACTTGTGTACAGCACTTTGGTCGACTGTGTTGTTTTTAAAGTGCTTTATAAATAAAGTTGGATTGGATTGGACTCACCGAACCCCTAGGGTTCGATCGAACCCAGGTTAAGAACCACTGTCATAGATGTTGCCACAAATCCTCTGCATCCAACTTCAACTGAAACATGTTAATTTTTCATCCATTTTGGCCTGCTTGCAATACTAACTCTGAATATTTGGTGTTTTTCCTCTCATAGACGTCCTCTATACCCTCTTCCCATGGAACTGTCATTTCGATCACTAGCCCACTTTATCGCTACTGACCACAATGCTATATATGGCCGTGCTCTGGCCACAATCCCTTGTTTGATCTGACCCTCAAACATGAGTGAATAAAACAAAACACAACTCCAGGTATGTTTTTGATGAAGAAATATAAGAAAATGGCTTAAAGCTCACAATAATCCATTCTGTACAATAGTGGACCTTAAAATTTCGTCAATTAAAAAAAAATAAAATTGCTGCATGTTGTGTGTTTGAAAGTGTGAGGCAGGTGAAATTTGAGTGAGGGGTTAGGACAGGCTCTCTCTCTTTTTTTTTTTTTCACACAAATAACCTTACAATTCAAATAATAATACACCATTCTTCTTACAGGCTTAAAGAAGCAAAGCTATAATTAAGTATTTTACCAGAGGAGGAAATGTTTAAATGTAACTTGACCAATGGATCAGTGGATGGAAATAACGTCTCTGCCATGAGTATTTCTACTTAGCGGTTATAATAGACTAAATTATAATTTTAAAAAACAATCTTGTTTATTTAGACAATAGAATATCATTTTCCACATTAAATGGTAGTACTTTCTTTTATATTCCCCTGTGGCCTTATATCTGTGGTCCAGGTAGGTTCCATAGTGGTCCATGGGCGTATACTAGTCTATGTGTCTTAAACTTGTTCTGACTTGATCATTCTAAAGGTGACAAATGACATCTGCCTGAACACTGATGCACACAAAGTCTCATTCTTGATCCCGTTAGATCTGAGCACTGCCTTTGACACTGACGATCATGGGATCCTTTTAGAGACTAGAGGACTGGGTGGACATCTCAGTTACGGCATGAAACTGGTTCAAGTCCTATCTAGAAAACAGGGAGTACTTTGGTGAAATTGGAAAGTGTGTCTCAGATAAAGTGTCACTGACCTGTGGTGTGCCCCAGAGATCAATCCTGGGACTCCTGTTGTTCAATCTCTACATGCTGCCATTAGGCATTAATACGTAGAGAATATGGCTCATAGAATAGACTTCAAAGCAGCTCTGTTTGTGTAAAAGTCTCTCCATGGTCTAGTACAAAAGTACATCTCAGATCCCACATCCCAGAGTCAGAACATCTAAACATGGAGAATCAATTATGCAGCTAAAACCTGGAACAATCTTCCTGAAGATGTGAGACAGGCCTCTACTTTGGCAGCTTGTTTCCAGGCTCCAAAGAAGTTCTGTTTAGCTGTGCATATGACTGCAAGGTTTTTATTCTGCACTTTTCACCGTTAATGTTAATTTTATGATGATTATTTGTGAGAATTTATGTTTGTTGTATTGCGATTGTAATGTCTTCTTATTCTGTAAAGCATTTTGAATTACCTTGTGTACAAATTGTGCTATACAAATAAACTTGCCTTGCCTTGCCTTGCCTAAAGCTATTCAGGAAACGTTCATTTGTGTCCTGTGAATGTGACTTTTTTAGTATTGATGTGATTGATTTGATTGATATTCATTAATTTAGTATTGATTAGTATCTGAATTTGACTGATACTTTTGACAACCCTACGTTGTAGTTACAATTGAGGGAATTCAATACACAATGCTTTATGTGTTTATTTGTTTATGCTATAATGTTTAAACTAAAATATGGTAAAAAATAAATTGCATAGAACATAGCATAGAAAAAGTGTGGAAATATTTTGTTTCAAAATTAAAACAATTTTAGGTTGTGAGTGAAATGCTGTTTAAATGAAATGACAGATTTAGGTGTGAGATGGATGAGTATCAGTCTTCACTGCTTCTCGTCTGACTCTCGTCAGTCCATTAACGAGTTTTCAGGCGCTATTTACCTGTGTACTCATAGTGTGTTCATCATTTCAATCAGTGTGGGACCACAGGTGGTCCAGCAGACAAAAATTCTCAGTAAGAGTCATGTTATTTCAGTAGAAGTACAATGTAGTGGTCCAAGAAAATACTCAAGTACGGGTAAAAATGGTATTTGGGAAAACTCGAATAGAAGAAACTTAAAGAGTAACTGTTGGGATGCAACATCTGACACAAAACTTTTACTCAAGTAACAGTACAGTTACTTCAATAAAAAACTACTCAAGTAGGAGTAAAAGTATGCCACTACAAAAGTACACTGAAAAGTATAATTTCTTTGAAAAGTTACTCAAATAAATGTAATTGAGTAAAAGTAACTGAGTACTATCAGAGTTTAACACTGGGCATGCTTTACTATGCTACATCATAAGCAATTTACCTTTTTACCACCAGGTGTCCCCAAAACTTTAACAGACTTCGTAAGGGCCCTTTCAGAGAACCAGCTGCTTGCAAATTATTGCAAATTATTGTAAAACAATTACAACACATGTCATTTTGGAGGCTCAGAAAAGAAAACTAGCAAGAAACCGGAGTAACTAAAACACCAACCACAGTTATCTTGGTGAATAGGTTGTGAACAATTATCATTTCCATCAATTATGAAATTGTTACAAAAATCCATTTAATTGGCTTCTATATGTATATTTGTGCAATCAGAGCATGAAAAAAATGGTGTACAGTACACATATAACTCAAATAAATATGATTAAAGTTTTGTGTCATAATCCAGCAGCACTATGGGTAAATGTATGGCCCATCCTCTTCAGTCGTAAAGTCCATCAATTTAACTACAAAATGACAAATAAGTTGAATTAAGATTCAATCAAAATCCTAAGAATTCAGAGACGCCACATCTCGTTACATTTCAAAGCACTCAGGTACCAGCGAAAATGTTGACCTGAACTAGCCTGTACCTAAATGTGTCCTGTCCCAGTGCAGATGTATTTTGTAAACAGCTCTTGAAGTCAGAATACATTTGCTGTGTACTGTCTGCATCTAATTATAAAATTTTTTACAAGTACAAGTACAAGGAAAGGCGAGGCATGTATAATTGGATAGCACAAAAGTACACAAAGTAATTCAAAGTAATTCAAAGTAATTCAAAGTGCTTTACATAATAGACATTACAATATCTCAATACAAACAAACCAAAACATAAATAATCATCATAAAATGAACATTAAAAGAGAAGAGTGCAGAATAAAAAACCTTTCAGTCATGCACAGCTAAAAATAACAGTTTGGAGCTGGGATTTAAACATTGTCAAAGTAGAGGCCTGTCTCACATCTTCAGGAAGACTGTTCCAGGTTTTAGCTGCAGAAAACTGAAACATCGATTTCCCATGTTTAGCTTCCCTACCTTCACCCATGGCACTTCTCAACCATCTAGAAAGCCTCATCAGACCGGGAACTAAGATGGCGTGATCAAGAGTTCTGGCATCAATGCTGAACTCTTCCCCTTACAAAACTATACCCCCTTGTTTTTCACCCAAACTCTCCCCTGCTCTGCCTCCTTGGTCCTCATCTGGTCCCTCACCCAAACTCCTCCCTGCTTGCCCTCCCCTGCCTTCCCCCAGAGCTGTTATCACCAAGAGCTAAGACACACAGGGCGTCTCCTGTCCCAGGACATACAGCTGTGATAAAGATAAGATGAGGCCCTGTGATGGTGCTATATCTACAATTACATCACATAGACTGATTAACAGAAGGACAGTTAGACTGTCCAATGAGATACATTTAGTTCACATTCCCTGTAAGAAGATAACATCCAGTCCTTCTAAAACTAAACTGAAACCTGCTGTGCTCAATGTCAGATCTTTATGTAACAAATAATTTTGAATTAATTATTTTGTTTCTTATTTTAATCTTGACTTAATGTTTTTTAACCAAAACATGACTTGACAAAAATACAGGTAATGAAATTCTACCGGAATCAACTCCACCCAACTTAAAATTTGAATCTGAAACATGAGCAAACAAAAAGAGTGGAGGTGTGTGGGCAATTTTTAGAGATAATTTAGTTACTCGCAGGATGTTTTCATCTTTTGAAAATGCTTCCTTTAAAATGGAGCTAAAACAATTCCCCCTCCATACTTTACTTAGTCATATACAAACCTCTCCAGCACTGTCTGAGTTTTATTGATGATTTTACTGAGATGCTTTCAGTCGTATGCACAGATTTTGATGGTTTAGTGTGACCGGTGGACTTCTGCGTTGTGTTGTAAGGGTGCTATGGAACCACAAGACACCGCGGGAACTTTTGAATCGCCTTTAATCTGTTCAATAAAAAGCATAAAACTTTATGAACACGTGCCGCTACACATCGGTCCAGCCCACACTCTTCCCAATACGGGTTTGCAAAGGGCTAACAACAACATACCTGTTCAATAAAAAGCATAAAACTTTATGAACACGTGCTGCTACACATCGGTCCAGCCCACACTATACAACAAAAGACAATAGAGAAAATCAACATCTTCCCGCACTTGCTCACATGAACAAACAAAAACAACGAAACGACACAGGAGATCAATATTAACTTAAATACAAATAAAATATAACCACAGATGTATACAAAGATAAAGACAATTAAAAGAGGACACTTGGGATTACAATGAATGACTGACCTCTTCCCAATACGGGTTTGCAAAGGGAAGAGGCGGGAGTCAAACCCCGAATTTATACCAGGAGCAAGGCGAGGGACACACGAAGAAGAAAGAAAAACAAAGAAGAAGCGGCTGGAGGACCAAGGCTGCACATAAAATCAAAACACCAGGTATGGACAAAACTGTGACAAACAAAAGCAGCATTTTGTGTAATTATACATTAATTATACATATATATGAACCGGTTACATTCACCCCCCTAGAATTACACAAAATACTAACAGCACATAACACGGGTTGCCAAAAAAAAGAAGACCAGTCCCAGAAATCATAGGCCCAGTAGGCAAGAAAACCATCTATCCAAAGGTCAAGAGACAAAAAGTGGTGCCCTTTACACCACATAGAAACAACCATTCACAATGTGCATAAAATAGGAGGAACATAGACATAGGGTAGTAAGTGACCCAATAATCACAATTCGCCCCAGGTAACAGTTAGTAGGAAACGGAACCCCATAAGTCAAATAGATATAACAGGAGAAGGAACTTTCTCTGGGCCAAACAGCGATTCTATCTGAGTCATAGATTCAATCAATCTACACACTGGCTTCACAATCCTACCAAATCGTGTAGTAAGGTTGTTACCCAAATTAGTGACTTGAGATTCATCAGGAGGATTGTCAGACACATCACAAGCAACACCAGCAACTGCGGGAGAGGAACTATAAGACATCACATCAGTTTCCGGTCTTTCATTGGGCGACTGATGCTGGACCCAGGATGTGGTGCGGTCAAAACTGGACTCACACAGACTCAGAGGGGCACTGGGAGGGTAGGATTCGGCTTCTCCATTTACCATGGATGCCTCATGCTCCTCTAGGGGAAAAGCGACACCAGCAGCCTCTGTTACATCCAGTGAAACATCCAGTGGAAGGAAATTGACCTGAAGGAGCAAGTTGCGGTGCACAGTCTTTTCATTACCCACTTGATCTCTAATCTTGTAGATGTGAAGGTCTGGCTTAGCAGCGACAACATCATAGACTACCGCCTCCCACTTGTCCGACAGCTTCCTCTTTCCTTTGACACCCTTATTTGCCAACAGCACCCGGTCCCCAACTGACAGAGGTAAGCCCTTGACACGCTTATTGTACTGTTCTGATTGGTGTTTCTGCTCAACAATGCTGTTTCCATGGGCTAGGATCATGGCAGAATGAAGATCATCCATGAGTGACTTGACATAGGCATTGTAGTCGCCAACAGAGTCATCATGAAGAACATTCTTGAAGAGGAGATCAACAGGTAACCGGGGAATTCTCCCGAACATCAGGTAGAAGGGCGCAAATCCTGTCGTTTCATGAGCTGTGCAATTATATGCAAATGTCAAAGCCTGAATCATCTGTGGCCACTTCTGCTTAGCCCGTGGGGGTAAAGATCTTAACATACTCCCCAATGTCCTGTTGAACCTCTCTGTGACTCCATTGCCCATAGGGTGGTATGGTGTGGTATGAGACTTGATGACGCCACCCATTTCCAGCAACTCTGCCACCAATTCACTCTCGAAGCTCGGACCTTGGTCAGAGTGGATGCGCTGGGGAAAGCCATAGATACAAAAGAACCCCTCCCAAAGCTTCTTAGCCACACTCTTTGCGGACTGATCACGGCAAGGAAAAGCATGGGCCAACTTAGTAAAATGGTCCGTGACCACAAGGACATCCACTGACTTGTTGTTACTGTCCTCGGCAGACCAGAAGTCAATGCACACCAGTTCCATTGGTAAACTGGTCTTTATGTTCTCCAGTGGAGCTCTAGCAGATGGTTCAGGGGTCTTACTGAGGACACATCGTGGGCACTGTTTTACATAGTTGCGTACATCCTTTTCCATGTCATACCAAAAGAAACGCTGACGAGCCAGTGATAGAGTGCGTGGCTGCCCTTGGTGACCAGCATTGTCATGGATGCCAGAGAGCACAGATGACTTGAGGGACTCTGGGACAACAAACTGGATGCGTTTGTGCTTGGTCAGAGGATCTTTAGTGACGCGGTACAGAATCCCATCCAGGACTGTCAGCCTATCCCACTGCTTCAAAATCCTCAGGGTCTGCTGACTTTCATGGGCACGCTCACGCCTAGAAGGCCTTTGTTTCCTTCTCACATAGAAGGCCACTCTGGACACCATAGCATCATTTTCTTGGTGAGACTGGAGCTCAGGTTTGGACAATGCGGAAAACAGACTAGGTTCCGGACCAACAACTGCATTAAGATGGCCAGCCAGAGAAGTGACACGGTGTCTGGATCCAATCTCCCAATCATCAGATGCTGATAAAACAGCAGAGACCTCATCCTCTGACATAGAGACCTCGACTGCAGTGGAGAGTGGGTGGTTCAATGACTGGGGCTGACAGGTCAGATGGAAAGCGCCCTGCACAGACTCTTCCTTTACTTCACAGGCCTGCTTCAACAGATCAACATAAGGCTCAGAAAGGAGGCGCTCAGCCAAAGGTCTGACAAAAGGTTTTCTGCTCAGGGCATCCGCTATAACATTCAACCTGCCAGGAACATATTTGATGTCAAAGTTATACGGAGCCAGTTTGGAGACCCAGCGTTGTTCACAGGCATCCAGCTTCGGCTTGGTCAAGATGTACGTGAGTGGATTATTATCTGTCCAGACTGTAAATTGATGACCTTTGAGCCAATGACTGAACTTATCACAAACTGCCCACTTAAGGGCCAGAAACTCAAGTCTGTGAGCAGGGTATTTAGCCTGGCTGCGGCTCAGGGACTTACTGGCGAAAGCAACTGGTCTCGCCCTCTTCTCACCCGCAGGTACCTGAGAAAGGACGGCTCCAAGACCATCGGTGGAGGCGTCAGTGGAGAGAATAAAAGGTTTCTCAAAATCTGGGTGGGCCAAAACCACACAGTCCAGAAGCGCTGTCTTCAGTTGTTCAAAGGCTGTCTCACACTCAGGGGTCCAATCCTGTGGAGTCAACTGCCTGTACGTTCCAGGTCTTCCTCTACCTTGGTTGGCCTTAAATCTCCGCTTCTGCCCTGCAGTTAAAGCATACAGCGGCTTGGCAATACGGGAGCATGCTGGGATGAAGTGTTGATAAAACAAAACCATTCCAAGGAAAGATCTGACCTTTTGCTGGGACGGAGTGCAGCTATCAGGTTCCATCAGGTCTTCCTTTTTAAACCTAGAGATGGCGCACACCTTCTCCTGGTCTACAGAAACACCGCTGGAGCTTACAACATGTCCAAGGAATGTCACTGATCTCCGGAGGAAATGACACTTTTTCTGTGAGAGCTTCAAGTTACTAGACCTCAACCGGGAGAAGACAACACTGAGGCGACTCAAAGACTCCTCCTCAGAAGGAGCAAACACCAACAAATCATCCAAGTAGCATAGGAGACTGGAGAAGTTCAGGTCACCAAATATGCTCAGCATCATTCGCATAAAGGAGGCAGGACTATTGCAGAGGCCTTGGGGCAAGCGGTTGTACTCATACAGGCCAAGGGGTGTAGTAAAGGCCGTGTAACGTCTGTCAGATACATGGAGAGGGATGTTGTAAAACCCTGAGGTCAGATCCATAGTGCTGAATAAGGCATTCCCTCCAAGGGCAGCAAGGCAGTCCGACTGGTGGGGCAGTGGGTGGGCGTCCTTAACAGTCCTAGCATTAAGCCAGCGAAAGTCCGTACATATCCGCAGGTCTCCAGACTTCTTCCACACCAACACCAGAGGAGAGGCATATTCGCTGATGGACTTATTGATTATGCCTCTCATCTCCATCTCAGACAGAACTTCTCTCAATTTCTGATAGTGAGCAGGTGGCACTCTTCGGAAAGGGAGCCTGAAGGGACGGTCATCGGTAAGATGAATCCGATGGACAAATTCCTTCGCTTCTCCACAATCCAGCCCATCCCTGGAGAACACGTCCTGGAAGCTCAACAGCAGGTCAGCCAGCTTGTTCTTCCACTCACCAGACACTTGACAGCCCTCTATGTCAATGTCACCGAGGCCACAGTCTTTCAACAACTGCACAGGGTCAGGAGGGGTACATCGAAGGACAGATGAAGCTGTGAACAGACCCTCCTCAACTTTGCAGAGACCCTGGGTGACAGGAAAGTCTTCTAAGGCCATACAGGGGAACACATCAGCCAGCTTGGCATTTCGTCGCAGGGTGACAGCAGTCTGTGTGGGATTGAGGACCTTCATGGGGACCCAGCGATCTCCCCACATTGGTGTAACGACTCGGCCAACCATGATGTTCTTGGGCGTGGAACGTGCAGATGTGGGCTCTACAATGACAGTGCTGCCGGGTGACACAGGAGCAGAGGGCGGCAACCTGCCCCAGACAATGTATTCCATCTGCGGCAGCAACGTAACAGCCTGTTGTAATCTCAGCGTACCAACCTTGTCCGGAATTTCTGAGCCCAACCACCGGGAGGTGCAACACAACAACTGGAGGAACTGCTCACAGTCAGAATCAAAGGTACGAGAGGATATCATTTCCCAATATTTCTCGTCGGATTTCATCTTCTGGACAATGGGACGGATCACATTTGTGCCAATAATAAACTCATCCTTCTGCCCAGGAACCAGAAATGTTGGCACTCTAAACTTGAAGCCATAGATCTCAATGTCCAACTCATAGATACATTGAGGCTGAGTAACGAGACCACCACAACCGATGAAAACCACCCGCTCAGGGACAGGATGCGGATTTAAGACCAGACCGGCATCTCTCAACTTGGCCTCTGCCAACTCACTGAGTGTACATGACATACTGCCAGAGTCCAGCATCCCTCTCAAAGACATCTTATCGCTGACAGACACAGGAGTATAAAACAGCTCACTGGCTCCTTCAATCTTTTGAGACCCAACCAGAATTATGGTCTTGTCTTCAGGGTAGCTTTTACAACAGTTGACATACACCGAGTGAGCATCAGGCAGATCGGTGAGGGTATTAGTGACATCGCCCGTGTTGCCCCTCTCATCACACGGGCTGACTAGTTTAAATCAACATTAGGGGGAGGAGTGGTGGGCAGAGGCCTGGCCTTTTGTGTACATTCATTCTTCATATGTCCAGGTCCAAAACAGTTCAGACACAGCCGGTACAATCTACAATGTGAATGTGTTGTGTGCTCACAGGAACCACAAACTTGACAAGCCCGTCGCTGCGGACGCTGGGGGGCTTGATTGTGACCTGCCCACTTCTGGTTGTTCGCCACAGAGGCAGTGCACAGAGAAAGCACCTTGTCAAACATGGCCACCATTTGCTGGGCGACAGGTTCAGATGTGGCGACACTGGAGGCTGCAGACACAGTAGGCAGAGGCGTGGAAATAGTCAAAGGCTGAGGCTGGGTTACAGCTCCAAACAGTGGCTGTTGGGACCCATAGGCAGTATTGGGTGACAGGGAGCCTAGACAAGAAGGTGCTTGCTCTGCAGAGTCTGGTGCGATAGATGGTTCAGGTAAAGCACCAGCCATTATGTGGGTATTAGCAGATACAACTCCCCCCACTCGTCTCACACGACTGTCCAAGCGGCGCTGGACCTCAACAGCTGTCCACTCCTCAGGGGCCTTCATTTGAAAGGACAGAGAAAGAGCAGGGTCAGGACAGTGACTTATGAACATCATCACAACCTCAGAGCTGGGGTCCTCCACGGATTTACCACGTCTCCTGAGGCACTCATCCACAGCATCAATAGATTTATTCAGACGAATCCAATAGTCCATCGCATCCTCACCTGGCCTTGGCACAGTACTGTAAAAGTCTCTCATTGGCATGTTGGAGCATGTGAGTTCACTAAAGTGGCGTTTTAGAATGTCAAAAACAGCAGAAATCAAATCGCTCCCACCCAGGTCAGGACGACAGCGGAGTGACACCTTCACCACATCACGAGCTTTTCCTGCCAGTCTAGACATTATCAGTTCATATTTTTCTTCAGGCGTTTCACAGTTAGCCCTAGACAGGTAGCACTTCATCATCCCCTCCCATTCCTGCACGGAAAATGTGTCACTCCGGTCACCTCTGAAGAACGGTGGGGCTTTGGCTTCAGACTGCACCACAACTTTCAGCTGGGAAGGGTCCAGGTGAGAGGGGGGCACATCGACAGCAGGCAGCTGGGTCTGGTAGGGCTGATACTGGTGCATGGTGTTCAGATTGTTAGCAATACTATCCCCTATTTGTTTTGCCAGATCAGTTATTATACCACTAAGTGCATCATGTGTCACAACACGAGTGGGGTCTGAGTGTACATTAGCAAGAGGAGTAGAAGTGGCAACGGGTGGGCTTAACATAGTCTTATTAATGACAGAGTTCATGGTATTACTATCAGCATTTAAAGCCATGCCCCTCCCAATACAAGGCGGATTTGAGTTAAACATGTTGGTCAAAACACAAACAAGAACCCCCTTTTTTTGTTTTAGTTCTCAAAACAAAAGTCACGTTTAACAGCGTTATGCCCGAATGAAACAGTCAATACGCTCCAAAACCTGGCAGACAGCGCTCAGGGAAGCAATTGGCGGCAAGGTGACGTCACAGGGTCCAGCACGCAGCGCGCCAAAGCTGCGGGGAGGGAGCGGCAGCAGAGCAGAGGAGCCAAGGGACACCGACAGCGGCACGGAGGCCAGGAGACCGCTGAATGGCGATGTCACGGGTCGAACGGCACCAAGTGTGACCGGTGGACTTCTGCGTTGTGTTGTAAGGGTGCTATGGAACCACAAGACACCGCGGGAACTTTTGAATCGCCTTTAATCTGTTCAATAAAAAGCATAAAACTTTATGAACACGTGCCGCTACACATCGGTCCAGCCCACACTCTTCCCAATACGGGTTTGCAAAGGGCTAACAACAACATACCTGTTCAATAAAAAGCATAAAACTTTATGAACACGTGCCGCTACACATCGGTCCAGCCCACACTATACAACAAAAGACAATAGAGAAAATCAACATCTTCCCGCACTTGCTCACATGAACAAACAAAAACAACGAAACGACACAGGAGATCAATATTAACTTAAATACAAATAAAATATAACCACAGATGTATACAAAGATAAAGACAATTAAAAGAGGACACTTGGGATTACAATGAATGACTGACCTCTTCCCAATACGGGTTTGCAAAGGGAAGAGGCGGGAGTCAAACCCCGAATTTATACCAGGAGCAAGGCGAGGGACACACGAAGAAGAAAGAAAAACAAAGAAGAAGCGGCTGGAGGACCAAGGCTGCACATAAAATCAAAACACCAGGTATGGACAAAACTGTGACAAACAAAAGCAGCATTTTGTGTAATTATACATTAATTATACATATATATGAACCGGTTACATTAGTCATTACAGGTGATTTTAATGTACATGTGTATAATGTGTATGACAGAAACACTGCAGAGCTCAGTTCTGTCCTTGAAACCTTTGGTCTGACTCAGCATGTCAGCGAGCCCACCCAAAACAGAGAGCACACTCTAGACCTGCACATTACAAAAGGAGTACCGGATTTTCCTGACTATAAATCGCACTTTTTTCATAGTTTGGCCGAGGTGCGACTTATATGTGCAATTATTAAAATAAATAATTTCACATCTTTGTTATTGTCACACTGACAACTGCGCGAGGGCAATCTAGTCTTGTGTACCAGTATGGAAGCCACACAGAAATGGCGCTTCATCTACTTCTGAAGCGGCACTTCATTTACTTCTGGAGAAGGCGAACTTGTTCAAAAGAGACACAGAGGATGAAGAATTCAATGAATTTAGTGATTTGAAGCGATACCCAGAGCGAACTTGTTATCTTGTTTTTTATGTTTTAGGTATCTAACTGTTGATATCTTATGTTAACATACCAGACACGTATTCAGTTCATTGTCTATGCTTCATGTGCATGTTTACATAAGTGTAAACGGTTGATTATACATGTTACAGTTCACTTATTTGACCACCAGATGGTGCTGTTGTGTTTGTAATACCTGTAACAAAATTGACTTGACTCATTTTCTTTTATGCATTTCATGTTTAATTTTGCCTTATTTATTTCCCCTTCATTTATAAAACTATAAAGGTGATCATTTTTCATTTGAAACAATATTGTAAATGTTTAGTTTATGAGTCTGGATTAAGGTCGCAAAAGCTCAGTGAAAAGAACTCTTGTGTTTCTCGTGTTTGTGGAGAAGCCTGCATATGTTACGTTAGCGTAGCATATCTGATTAACTGTTAATATCATAGCAGACATGTATTCAGTTCGTTGTCTATGTTTTACATTAGTGTGCTGTACTGCTATTCAGCCAGTTTTCTCCCGTTTATTGTGGGGGTTACGTTACAAAATAAGTTCTAAGGCTGTATAACCTCTCTCCACACACTTTATACACTCAGACAGGCATTTACATCTTCTCACATTTCTCTCTTGTTTAAATACTCCCAAAGTTCAAACTTTCATAGATTTTAAAAAATAAGCACAGTATTATAGAATGAAATCAAATACTATACTGTAAATAAAAATGACAGCTTTTAGAAATACTGTAACAAATTTTAATGATCAACCTACGAGATTGGACACATAAGAAATTATCAATATTATTTCGTATTTCACAGTTCCTCTGACTGCGCGTCTTTGTCCTAGCGCTGCTCCACTGTAGTGTCTTGTAATGTTTTTTTCCTGAAGTCACTGATCCACAAAGCTAAAGCAGACTTCATCCTTACGATGGTCTTGTTGCGGGCAGTTACAACCCTTTTTGCATCCTTGTTCAAACTGATTGCTGCTGTCGTGATTATGTTGTTTTCCTCCTCCTTTATGTGATGAACCGAAGATTCATTTATTCCATAATGGCGCCCTACAGCCGCGTGACTTCTACCTTCCCTCAGCGTTCACACCGGGGCATCAGGGGTGTTGAGTTAACACACAGTCTCTAGTGGACGCCTTAAAAATGCCACAACACAAATAACAACCTGCAGTCACCTAAACACTTAGAGCTGAATCACTTTGCACTTGTAACTGACAAAACTGTCCAAGAGATCATCAGCAGTTAATCTACATGGTGCCTCAATGTTTTACCCACTGGACTTCTAAAGTCTGTGCTCAACACTTGGCTATCACCACCCGCTTGCATAGTTAACATGTAACTTCAGTCTAATTAACATGTCTGTGTAATCCCTCAGTCCTCCTGGTCTGACCCATAGTAAAAGCCAAAGTTAAATCTGTCAACTGGACAAAAAGTTGTAGGCGTGAAGAGGATTCGATACTCATCCAAGCCAAACTGAACCAAAGAAGCGGCTTGGATGAGCACTTCTATCTGGAACATTGACCTACAGAAAGAAAGAGAAAGTGTCAGCAGTCACCAAGTATCTCTTTCTAAAACCTTCATATCAGGCTAAAAATCTAGGGGAAATAATGGACTTTAACAGCCACATCAAATCAATAATATCTGCAGCTTTTTACCATCTAAAATATTGCAAAAAGCAAGGTATCCTGTCTAAACCGTACTTGGAGAGAATTATCCATACATTTGTCTCCAGTAGGTTAGACTACGGTAATGGCCTGTTCCCTGGCCTCTCCAAATGAGCCTGAAGACAACTGCAGTACATTCAGAATGCTGCTGCTTAGGTCTCTCCATGGCCTATCACCGAAGTACATCTCCGACATGTTAGTGCCATATGAACCATCTTGCACTCCGAGGATGTCGGGGACCGGCCTCTTGCTCGTGCCCAGAGTCGGGACTAAACATGGGGAGTCAGTGTTTCAGTTTCATGCAGCTAAACCTGAAACAGTCTTCCTGAAGATGTGAGACAGACCTCGACTTTGACAATGTTTAAATCCAGGCTCAAAACGGTTGTTTACCTGTGCATATGACTGAAAGTGTTTCATTCTTTACATTTCTCTTGTAATGTTTATTTTATGATTATTATTTATGTTTTGATTTGTTTGTATTGTGATTGTAATTGCTTTCTTTTTCTGTAAAGCACTTTTAATTACTTTGTGTAACAATTGTGCAAAACAAATAAACTTGGCTTGCCTTTATGTATTTCATAATAACAAAGAGGTTGAACAAAATGTGCTGTGAAAACAAAGCAAAGGCATTCATTGTCAAAGATGTCTTCCAGAAAGCTGGACAAAAGTACTTGTTGAGTCACTGTATTCTTTTGGTTTGACAGAGTGCTTTCTGCTGTTGAGTCATCAGTGTGGTGTTACTAACAAAGCTGCCCTGAGGTCCTTGTTCTCATAAGTCTAAGGTGTGACTCTAATCATAAAACCAATTCAAATGACCTTAACTGATCTCTGTAGACATAATGGTATCACTATGGCAATGGTAGTTTTATTTTTCTATCATTTATACTGCGTTCCAGTTGTCCTCGGAGGTCATATTTTCTGAGTTCTCACTTGTACATTTACATTCGAACACTCTTTCCATCTCAGAATTCCTATTTGGAAACAACATTTCAGAAGCATTTCGAGTTACAAAATCCAACCTGACTGCGCCCTGTGTTTGAATACATTTTGATCCAACTATTAAAAGATTGATGTCACTTTTGTTGCTCTAGTGTCCACCCGCTTCTGTGAATCTGCTCTTGCAGCTGCCATGCTCTCTTATACTCATGGAGACACAGAAATTAATTCTAACAAAAGCAACATGACCACTGGAACAGAGAAACTCTGAGAAAACCTCTGTAAAGTTTCTCCAAGGTCCAAGTTCAGACCTCCGAGCATAAATAGAACGCAGTACATAATCTCCTTTCATCTTTTGAAAATCAGGTACCCTTTCTTAAAAAAAGACAGCGTTACTGATGATGGGACATACACTCGCAAATAAGTATGAACAGAAAAAAAATACAGCAGCTTGACATAAAGGTCAAAATGTGAACAAAGAACTTTCGGGATGTGTCAGTGTTTGTGACTACATTCGTGGAGTACAGGTCACATACTTTTCTTTAATGACTTAAAGGCAGGTGTTGGGAATGGTCAATTAATCCTTTGTCAGGGTACAATGAGGCATGGCATGGACTTAACATACAAATGTGACTGTTTATTAAGTGTGTGACAAATATGACACATATGAACACGGAGACGGCGGCGGCAGTAGCTGAGGGCGGGAGTGAGCAAAGCAGAAACCTGGTTGGAGAGCTGAGTTACTTGCTGGGTCAGGGTCTGATTACACTCGAGCAGGGTTCGGATAGTTTGTGCTTACCAATTTGTATCCCGTGATGTGAAAATTCCCAGTTAAGTGTTTGATCCGGGCCCCAAGTCTGATTGGTCCATTGTGGCCAGATCGTTCTGTCGTAACAACAGGCAAGGGGGACCAAGGAGACAGAACTCGGGAAATGGTTTAACAGTGTTTATTTACAACAGAAGAGCAAAACGATGGTAGATAAAACGGTGAATCGGGGAGAGTGCCGTGGTCCAAGGTGAGAGCATGAGGAGCAGGGTCTGAGACAGGGCAGACATTACCGGTGGGGAAGACCAGGGTCGGAAACGGGAGGGCAGAGCAGGTCCAGGGAGCAGGATCTGGTGAGAGCGGGGCAGGTCCAGGGAGCAGGATCTGGTGAGGAGCAAGAATATCCAGTGAGTAAAATCCAAAGAGGGCAAAACCAAGAACGGAGCCAAGCAAGGAGTACCACAAAGATACGTGGACGATCTGGTGCTAGGTGTCAGGTACTGGCTCCTCTTATCCTTCCCAGGTGTGGTTGATTGGTGATTAGCCCCAGGTGTGCACGGGAGGAGCCAAAAATCTCCACCCAGCTTCAGGTTTGGACACAGGAGGGAGCGGGGAGATGCAAAAAGGGGCAGGACCAGCAGGGATCATGACATACATCAACAACACCCATCCATCCAGGATTTTCTGGGCCTGAGCTGCTCTGAGATAGACTGAGGCAAAGTGGAAGAGTGTGCTGTGGGCGAGTCCACATTTCAAATTGTTTTTGAAATGGACGTTTTTGAAATCATGGACGTCGTGTCCTGCGAGCCAAAGAGGAAAAGGACCATCCGGATTGTTACCAGTGCAAAGTTTAAAAGCCAGCATCTGTGATGGTATGGAGGTGTGTTAGTGCCCATGGCATGGGTAACTTGCACATCTGTGAAGGCACCATTAATGCTCAAAGGTACATACAGGTTTTGGAGCTGCCATCCAAGCAACGTGTTTTTCAGGGATGTCCCTGCTTATTTCAGCAAGACAATGCCAAGCCACATTCTGCACGTGTTACAACAACGTGGCTTCATAGTAAAAGAGTGCGGGTACTAGACTGGCCTGCCTGCAGTCCAGACCTGCCCCTCATTGAAAATGTGTGGCGCATTATGAAGCGCAGAATACGACAATGGAGATCCTGGTCTGCTGAGCAAATGAAGTTGTACATGTCGGCAAGAATGAGAAAGGATTCCTTCTGCAAAACTCCAACAAAGTGCCCTCAGTTCAGAACGCTTATTGATTGACAGCTGTAAACACGCCCGTGTCCCAGCTTTACTGGAACGTGTTGCAGACATCAAATTGAAAATGAGTGAATATTTGCATAAAAACAATACAGTTTATCAGTTTGAACATTAAATATCATGTCTTTGTAGTTTATTCAGTTCAATATAGGTTGAAAAGGATTTGCAAATCATTGTGTTTTGTATTTTTTTAAAGTTTTACACAGCGTCCCAACTTCATTGGAATTGGGATTGTATTTCACACAAATAACCTTACAATTAAAATAATAATAGACCATTCTTCTACAGGCTTAAAGAAGCAAAGCGGTAATTAAGTATTTTACCAGAAGAGGAAATGTTTAAATGTAACTTGACCAGTGGATGGAATTAACGTCACTGTCATGTTTTTTTTTTTTTTACTTAGAGGTTTTAGTAGCCTAAATGATCATAAAAAAAAACACGCTTGTTTATTTAGACAATAGCATGTGATTTTCAACATTAATGGTAGTACTTTCTTTTATATTCCCATGTGGCCAAGATCATTCCAAAGCTATTCAGAAAAGCTTAATTTCTGTCCTGTGAATGCGACTTTTTTAGTACTGATACCTGCTCAAATTAGTATCTAGTACCGATACTAGTTTTAGTATCTGATTTTCAATACTTTTCACATCTCTATATGGAATATGTTCCTGTATAACAAGGTCATGGTAATGATAATAATAATTTGCCATGGAAAAAATGTATTTACTGACCATAATTAATGAATGAATTAAATTAAAAACCTACTTACTTACTTCGGGAGCCATAGGTGAGTACGTAGATGAGTCTGTTGTCACCTCAATTCTTACATACACTCTGCTAGCTCATCTTTGGATATGACATCAGCATCAGTTTTCAGTATGTCTATTACATATGCTTTGATCAACTTCGTTTTCTTTCTGTGCCAATCTGAGAGCTCCCATAGGATGACAATGTTTGTACGATTCCTGGATGCAGTGCAGAGCGGTGATTTCCCTTTGTTCCTTTGTTCCCTTTGTGAGCCTGCACTTTTATATTAAAAGGTACACTTTACAAATTTTCTGGTGGAAGGTCTGCTATCTGTTTGTCTCAATGGCAGCCACGTTGTCTATAATATTCTACTGTATGGCAATAAACTTATCTTCTACATCGAAGCAAATAGGTGATGGCACTAGGCCAAGTTACATCAGTTATATCTGTATCAGTGGAAAGGCAACTGCACTCAGGATAAGACTGTATGTTTCTAAGCCATTTTCAAGCGATAAAAAGATCAGAATTTAATACACACAACCAATGTTCCCTCTAATTTTTCACGAGTCTGAGCAAACACACAAACTCCCTGAGCGGTCCCATGGACCACTGTGAGCAACATCAGACGTGCGCACTGTGGTCATGCTGCATCACATCCATCCAAGTTAAATGGTTTATTAAAAGAATCAAATGACCGCATTTACATTTCTGTTATAAGACTTTTAATTAAGTGCTTTAGCCACTTATACAATGAAAATGACAAAAATCTTGCTCATGACCTGCATAGTATGTTAATGCTATTGGAAGTATAAATATTTCATTTTAACTATGGCAAAACATGAGCTTCCAACCAAATCAAGCCAACTGTAAACTCCAATGTTGAAAACACACACATTTTTATGATAAAGCTCTGACTTGTATTGAGTATAAGCCATTGTGTGAAGCTTTTGCTTTATTTTTACTACTCATAAACAGACAGTTTTCAATGACCACTTGAAAGATTGGCATTAGCTAATGCTAATGATTACACATAATACACATATGACCCACAATTAAGTCAATAGCAGAATAAACCATGCTTACCGATCAGGAAAAGCATCCAGTCCATCAAAACATAAGGTCCTCTACTCCTGAGTCCATCATGAGATCTTCACTCGGTTCCACGAACCGCTCCGGGTCCCAGATGCCTCAAGTTTAACTTGTACAAACATCCACAGTGTCCTCCGTCGCGTACTTCCTTTGTTTTGTCCGTTTCGTCATGTTTAAAATGCAAAACCGCTGCAAAATAGTGCTTAACAGTGCGCCCGAGGGTGGGCCGTGGGAACGTTAAGGGGTTAAACACTTAGAATCATTAGCGAGTTTTCACTCCACGGCTGTGTCCCAATTCGCCAAATGCACCCTTCAAGGGTCCTTTCGAAGTACTCTTCAAAAGTGTAGTTTCAAGGTTCCAGTGGAGAATCTGCCCTCCTCAGTGTAGCCGCCATCTTGCTGAAGCGGGACAGGCCCACACCACGGACCGCACTTCCACCGCTGTCTTTGAGCGTACGATACGTACATTACGTACGTTATTTTTAATGATTTATTATTTAATAGAAAAAAAGTCAAGATGTCGTCGTCACAGCCGTTTCTTTCTGTTTAGATTGAATATCAATAGGCAAATATAACGTTCGAGGTGAAATTTTTTACTCAATTGTAGCTACTTCATAACTTAAACAAAATATAACTTGTGAAAACGTAATAACAGACACAGAGGTAACAATATCATTTCTACATTCATAGTCTATAAACCAGAGAACACTGATTAGTTGTACATATAGTGGGATATTGCAGTTTAATGGTTCGGTATTTTGGCCAGTGGCTACACTACTTTAATAACAGTAGAGGGCACTGTTTCCCTTCTATGCCGTGCCAGTTCTTTTCATCTGATTATTATAAGGTATTTTCTAGCAGTGCAGCGCTACATCAAGCTAGTGTCTTGATTTACTAACACGAAAGTAAATGACACGTGCCCACGAGGGGTGCAGACGTATGGAATGTACCGGAACTCATGAAGATTTTGTGCACGTCTCAGGACTCTCTTCTGTCCTTTCCTCAGAGTCCGTTGCTTCATTGTTCACATTACCTGTGTGGAACTCATTAAACCTTCTGACTTTACGTTTCAGTCTTTTGGTCTTTGACGCTTACAATAGAAACGAGCATTCTTACATTATTCTTATTGCAGTAATAATTTTTAATGATAATAATGTCTTCTTATTGTCTAGCAATAACTGCACATTCCTTTATTCCATGTAACTCCCTTTTAATCATCAAACACACTGTACAGATCTTTATTCAGATTTAACAGTTTCATGTTGCTCTGTTGTAGATGAGGTAAACCAGTACGAACATTTGAACGTATATTGCGCAACGGACTCCATTTTCTTCTCTTTTTTGCGTAGCCGCAGTGCATGATGGGATATAGAAGTGCGTGAAGTGTGCACGGATGCACGCTTCGGTTACGTCCGATCTCCATGGAAACGGTGGAAAGGGAAGGGCAGGTTTGTCGGCTGCATTCAGTAGGGTGTGTTGAAATGCAACAGCCCTTGTCGCGCCGGAAATTACGTAACTGCCCTTCGAACCGCCCTTCCAATGGTGACTCTAAGGCCAGGTGGGCGAATTGGGACACGGCCCACATCGGCCACATCGGCTAAAACTCTGGTAGCGGCTCATGAGGACGCCTGTCAATGACGTTGATAAGCTGCGCAAATACGTCTGTGAATCACATAATTGGCTGGAGCAGCTCGTCCCCGGTCACACTCACTGACTCACATTGAAAAATAGTGCAGAATGAATTGTTGTGTGTTTATTTTATTTTCAATTCCGGTTCGATTTTTTTGTGCGCAGCACAGATTTTCTGTGTGCGGAGACCGTGTCAGCAGTGCGCAATTGCGCACGCGCTCAGCTTAGAGGGAACAGTGCACACAACCTAGATAACCAAGTATCCAACAATAACACCCCTATGAAGACAAGCAGATGACAGATCACCACCAAAAAGTTGCATAGTGCACTTTTAAACACAATAAAAATTCAAATTAACAAAATACATTTAATTACATCTCTTCTGGTCTCTGTTCTCAGGGATCCAGTATCGTGTCAAGTAACTTTAGAAGAGATTTATGTCTTGTCCCACCTGACACCACAGATTTTGGTCCTTTCCTTCATTCAAATAAACTGGTTTTGAGGGCATTGTTCCAGTTGAATGTGTTGATGGTGAATGGGCAGGGTGCAGGTATAAATGATGCTGAGGTGAGGAGTGGCGCAGAGCTGTGGGCATCATGTTCTCCACTACACTGGTCCTCCTTCAGCTTCTGTGGCTCACACTGGCCTCTGCATCTCACTTCTATGGCTCTGTGGTCAACTTCATTACCAAAAGGGACAGCAATGGGAACTATGAGGTAAAGCAATTAGATTTTTACAGTAAAGATTTACTTGTATTGTTCATGAAGTGTGTGTATATTTGGTCCTCGTGGGTATTAAGTACTGTGATGAGGTCACACTCCCAGATGGGGGACAAGAGACAGTTTTTCATATTAATAAGTAACATGAAATGTTACTTCTAAATATGAAAAGTAAATGCACAAATGTAAAAATGTTAAACCCAATTATTTTTATGTCTAGACCATAGAACTCAGTGTAACCATTTTAATTTTAGCTGCCCCCATCTGTGCTAAATTATATTGGCCTATATAATATGATGTCGTCTGACACCCAGCAATAGCAATTAACCACTTTTAATTGAGTTTTGAGTCCTTTGACTAAAAATATTTTTAGTTTGTTGAGTCAAGTCAGCAATATTACTCATTTGTTAGTCAACTGATCTAATAATATATATAGTCAACCAAAAAGTATGCTGTCAGTTCAAATTATGATAATTATGTTGCTTTTTCATGGACCTCCTGCCACATACCATACTTACAAAAACAAAGTTCAGTGGATGTTGAGTATTGTCAGGTTCTGTTTCAATGAGAGCTTGGATCTAGATTCCATTGAAAACACTTTGGTTTTCTGTGAACTTGATAAAAACAGCACAAACATTACACTGATGAAATATATAAGTTTACAATAAGTTACAAAAGAATCCCTCTATGTTCATCACAATATTTTTATACAGATTTTCTTTTGCAGGTTGAAATGCGAGTGAAGGCGACATATGATGGATGTTACTTCCACTATGGGACATGTTACAACGGCAATTGTGGACATAACAAGAAATTAGAGACAGGTCAAATCGACTACAACTCTAATTCACCCAGATTCAACAGCCGCTGGTGTGAAACAGAAACTATTGTCACAAAGACTCTCCCTAGCAACAGACCATTTCAAACCAGGCAAGATTCTGAATATAGTTTAAACCATCTAATCCATCCATTTGTTTTGCTTATCCGGGGCCGGGTCATGAGGGCACCAGTCTAAGCAGGGACTGTCAGACTTCCCTCACCTCAGACATGTCCTCCAGGTCCTCCGGTGGGACCCAAAGGTGTTCCCAGGCCAGCCAAGAGACATAGTCCCTCCAGCATGTCCTGGGCCTTCCCCAGGGCCTCCTCCCGGTGGGACATGCCCGGAACACCTCCCTAGGGAGGCATCCAGGAGGCATCCAGAGTAGATGCCCGAGCCACCTCAGCTGGCTTCTCTCGACATAAAGGAGCAGCGGCTCTACTCCGAGCTTCTCCCATATGACCGAGCTCCTCACCCTATCTCTAAGGGTCCTTTGGATCATTACCCAAAGCTCATGACCATAGGTGAGGGTAGGACAGTAGACTGACCGGTAAATCGAGAGCTTTGGCTTTTGGATCCTCCTTCTTTATTAAAACAGTCCGATACAGCGATCACATCACTGCAGATGCTGCACTGATCATCCTGTCGATCTCACGCTCCATCCTTGCCTCACTCGTGAACAAAACTCCGAGATACTTGAACTCCTCCACTTGAGGCAGGGACTCACCACCCTCCTGGAGCGGGCAAACAACCTTTTTCTGGTCAAGAACCATGGCCTCGGATTTAGAAGAGCTGATTCTCATCCCAGCTGCTCCACACTCGGCTGCAAATTGCCCCAGTGTCTGCTGCAGGTCTTGGCTTAATGAAGCCATCAGGACAACAGCATCTGCAAAGAGCAAAGATGAGATCCTGTAGTTCCCAAACTGGACCCCTCCGGCCCCTGGCTGCGCCTAGAAATTCTAATCTAGAATCCATCTAATATATGGTTGTTAAGGTCTAAGCCACTGCAGCACTTTAAATCCCCACTAAAGACACACCTTTTTTGATTAGCCTTTGATATGAGTTAGAGAGAGTGACATCTTGGTTTTTATATATACTATATTATTCTGTGCTTTATTTAAAAAATCAATATCATTGTTGTATTATGGAGCTTAGCAGTGGCCACCCACCCTCATGTTCCCAAAGTAAATTTCCCATTATTTTTTTCCCATAGACCTTATGAAAATGTATATGTTTGAAAGGTTGCTCATGGCTAACCATAACCTTAAAGACGAGTGTCTGGAACCATATCCTGTCTACCCAATTCCAGAGGGTGTGACTGACAGGTGGATTAACCAATCAGAGAGATGCATGCTTGGTGCGGGTGAAAAAAAATACGGGGCTTACGTTAAAAAAGGAGCAAAAAACAACACAAAGGAGAATCAACAATCAAAGTACTAAACTCTTATGTTTATTTATTAAATTTGGGACAGTGCACATTAATTAACATGTGTAAGTACAGCGTGTAAATGTGCCAGAGTTAGCCATGCAGCCTAATTGTCAACTGTAGTCCCATATGCAGGTTGACAGCAAGACAGAAAATAGGAGTACAGAACATACACATTCAGACCATCCACATGACAAAGACATTCAAGATAAGTGAGATTTTCAAGTTTAACTGTATAAACTTTTAATGGGGGTGGAGCAAGATCATGGATGGGTTTATAGACCAGAATAATGTCTGAATAGATAATTAAGTTTCATCAATTTAGAAAATGATATTTGCTCAGGAATTTACAGTGATGATACTAGTTTGATTTTAGATCTAGTGTTTTCAGGGCCTTTCTAGGGGCAGCAGTGTGGTCTTATTGGCTTGGCTTCAACTTGCGAAACAGTAATTTATGAGACAGAATGATGGCATTTAAATACAGTATTGAAGCCTTGTTCTCACATTTTGACAATCTTTTTAAATAACAATTGACAGTCCATTGTGACACCTAAATCTCATTACTCTTGTACCACTTGTAGGGCATCTACCATAACCGCTCTCTCGATTTGCAGACTTATATATGCACATAGTTTTAGAGCCACTGAGGTGTAAATGTGAGTTTTTTTGCATGGACAGACTATGGTGTCATCAGCGTATAACTGACATGATGCTGCAGAGAACACATTTATCACTGAAAAACAGACTAAATAATAGTGAGCCAAGTGTTGAGCCCTGGGAAACTCTTATAGAATTAGACATTACATTAGAGATTGTATTGTCGGCACATTGTTTTCTGTCTTTTAAATATGATTCTACCCACTGTAAGACTTTTGGTGAGTAAAATGTTGATAATTTGGCAAACGGGATATCCGGATTGATGGTATTAAAGAGTTTTCTTAGATTAAGGTAAATGGCCCCAACTACACCCTTCTTGTTTTCTATAAGATAAATATTTGCCATATCGGTAAAATGGAACTTCTGGAATCCAAATTGCACTTGAGACTTTTCGAGAGGAGATGCCTTCTGCATTTGAGAGACATGTGATATAAATGAGCTTCTGTGGTTGGACAAGTTAGGGCGGAGGTTTGTCACACTCTATGGTCCGATTCCAGACCCTTCTGGATTCAAGCAGAATGTAGAAGAGACTTGCTAGTCAGGTAAATCATTTTATGTAAAATCTGTATCTGAACCTGTATAAAGCAAGTTATTAAATCATTAAACAACCCAAATGAAAACAGCCTGGTTAGCCTCAGCGATGCCTTTGAACTTTTAATATTTGAATTTTTCTAAAAGTCTATGGGAAAAATGAATAAGCCAGAGCAGAGTTTGAAGTGGACGGGACTGTGGAGCTCCATTATTATTGTTTAGCACTTTGGTAAGCTCTGGCTGTTTCAAATGTGATCCATAAATATATCTGATTGAAATGCTTTCACTGTCTTTACAGAGAATACAGCTGTTGTTGGGTCTGGCAGAGCCCTGGCCACACTCCATCCTGGAGTATTCTGACTTCAGTGGATTTGGGAAAACGATCTGACACCAACAAGCCCAACAACTCTCCAGCTGCTGCCATCCTCCCTTTTCTACGGTAAACCTCTGAGTACAAATGAGATTTCTACCATTTACATAGAAACACCCATAATTACTGATCTAACTAGGGTTGTCAAAAGTATCAAAAATCAGATACTGATCATTGTGGTATTGGAATCATTATTGAGTATAGAGCTTATTCGTTAGTACTGAAATGGTGTTTGAAATTTCAGTATCGTGACAACACTAATAACAAGTACATCAAAACTAGTACAGTAAATAATTGGTGTGTTGTAGAGTCCCTAAAAACTGCAGGAGGACATACCAGCTGTTATCTTTCGACCCTGATGGAGACAAAGTTAGATGTCGATATGGAACTGCGAAACACACAGAATGCTACGAGTGTTCACAGCATTATGGATTCCAAGTGGATCAGGTGAGTCAACTCAACTTTTTCAATTTATTTTTGGAAGTTCTATTTATTCTTCCTCTTATTTTATAGACTGCAGAGACCTATCTATCTATCCATCTATATTTAGCCTATACCACCCATGCTTCTGCATGACAATTTTCCATAAATATACAAAAAAGCATGATAGAAAATAATACAAACAAACCTGATGTGAGGGGGAGTGTGCAGATGGAGGGGGGACTCAGGGCATCAAAAACAAAACTTATTAAACATGTTAATACGTTGTTTTTGGTAAATATAGTATATTCAGACCAACAAAAGTAACATGGTGATCTAAATATGTTAGCAGTAAATACTCCATAGAAGTGTAAGACCCCCTTTTTAAACTTAAGCTATCAGACCACTCTAATGAAGATTTTTACACTTATAGGCTACCTGCACGTTACAATACCTCGCCTCAAGTAACCAAGGAGTTTATGGATTTGAGCTGGTGATCGAGGACTTTCCACACCACAACATCAAATTGTTTTACTCAGATGGATCCAGCTCTTTCAAATATGCAGTGAACAACCGAAGGAAGAGAGCTATAACAACTATATCTACTACTACTGCACGATTTACTAACACAACAATAACTACTACTAATACTACAACACCAGCTTTTACTACTGTGACATACACTGCTACAATTGCACCACTTACTACTTCTACTGCACCTGTTACTACAACTGCTACTACAACGGCACCATTCACTACAACTACTGCAATGACTACTACTACTACTGCTACTACTACACCCATTACTACTACCACTGCTCCATTTACTAGTACTAGTACTACTACACTAGCTTTTAGTACTGCGTTACACCCTGTTTCAACTGCATCATTCCCTACTACAACAACACCAACTACTACTACTGCACCTATTATTACTAATGCTGCTTTTACTCCTACCATTACTAATCATTATGTACCTAATATTACACCTGCTTCACCTACTACTGCACCAATTGATAGTACTACAACTAATACTTCTACCATTACTAGTCCTCCCATATCAGTTTTTCTTACCAGTACTACACTAGCAACAATTTCTACCCCTTCCGTAACTAAAAAGATTTCTTCTTTAGCTAATATTACTAATATGACTACTACAAATGCTACTATGACTACTACTACTTATCTTTCCCCACCAGTTACTTTCTCCACACTATACTGGGGAGCTCCCTTCAGTCAGCTGCCATTGCAATTCACTTTTCAAGGTGAATGATTATACTAATATTTGTAACTCTGTTACTGAAGTTAGACGTTAATCTGATCTTTATTTGAACACAATCTGACCATAAAGAACTGACTTAGCTTGAACTACAACACGTGAGTCGATTTGTGCTGTTTAATAAGTCTTTCTGAAATAACATTACAGTCACAAGCTAGTCAGCACTAGCTAACAGTTTTTCAATTAGTCACTCTTATCTTTTTTGTTGAAAATCAAACTCCTGAAAGTGACCTTGAACACTTGCATTGATCACAGGCCTCTGAAAATGTGTTGTTTAAATCCATTTTGTATTGTTTCTTGGGTTTTCAGGTGACCTAAAAACTTATTTGGCAGTGATGCTAATTAGTGAATGTCACTGTGGTAACTGCTGAACATTCTGCCATAGACAAGTCTAGTTCCCTGCATTATGTCATTGCACAGTGTCAGTTGTTTTAATTCCATTTAATTCAATCAATGTTTGTCATTTTATTTTCAGTCGACCCATCTGCTCCCTCTTGTACTGAAGGAGAGTACTTACCCAAGTTTGTTTCCCCTACACCTCTCAATGGAGCAGTTCTCATGGTAGAGGTTAGAAGGGAAATTGAGATAAAGGTCAAGGCAATAGCTAACTATTCGGTGTAAGCTAATACAAAATGTGCATTAAACAATTATAAAACAATTATATTTAATTTTTTTTAGTTTAAAAAAAAAGTCACTTTTTTTTCCTTTTTCTTTTTTTTACAGACCTGATGGCATTATAATGAGCGGCCCTCTGAACATTACAAAGCACAGAAGCACAACAGATGAGTTCACTATCAGATGGACTCCTACTGATGAAAACCAAGGACACTATTTTCCTATCTGCTTTGTTGTTGAATTTATATACGGGTGAAAGCTTCATTTGTTTGATTGTAATTTTGCATAAATATAAGTAGCACATTATTAAGGATCATATATTACTCAAAAATACTCTTGTGAGCTTTTAGCCATGTTAGAATGTCATCAAAAACATACCTGGCATTGTGTTTTGTTCCATTCATACACATTTGAGAAACCCTTTATTATGATATAGTCTGTCTATATATCTGTTCCACCTTGTGATGTCATTAAGTAGTAGTTTTCAAGTTGACAACTACCTTTTACATTTGGTTTAATACAGATTGGCAGTTCTAGGGCTGACATTATCCAGATGATTCTATTGAAGGTGTACAAAGTTTAAAAACACAGTGGACCACATCCTGTATTACCACATGACATCACACGGTGAAATGGATTTTTTTCTGTTTGACAGAAGCACTCAGCCTAGATACACAGTGTTTGTGTGTTAAAAATGTGTGAATGAAACAAAACACAACTCCAGGTATGTTTTTGATGAGGAAACAACAGTATAACATATATCAGAAAACAGAGTAATATGGGACCTTTAAATTAGGAGAAAAAAAACACATTTTTTTTTAACTTATGTGTGTCGTTTTAGATCGGCCATATACCAAACTGAGATGAGGTGTGTGGTCGTGAATGTTACAAGAGGAGTGGGTCAGGGTGAGTGAAATATAAGTATCTTTACCCATTTAATAAAAAGAAATAGGTTTTAGTTCACAGGTTTAGAAAACATTTTTAGTGATGGAAACTGAAATGGGAACTTGCGCCTAAGTTTCCCAACTTGAGGTTATCTGTTTCATTTGCTTTTTACCCATGAGCTCCTTCACTAGACCTTTCTACTAATAATTGTGAGCTGTAGCCATTACATATCTGACCGATCTGCCAAAATACATGCTGGTAATAGACAACAATAGGATGAAATGGCACCATTATCTATTATTCCCAACTGCCATAAGAAATAACTCAATACAAACAAATCAATAAACCAGGAATTATAACGGCTTATCTTAAAAACAGAAGCAATCAAGGACTACATCAGTGCAAATTTAGTACATTTTGCCCCCTTAGGGATCTATCTGCATTCTAGAGAGTTCTGAGATATTTAGATTTAATGCTCATAAAGCACAATGCAAATGGAAGCGAAGAGGGTTTTTGTTCATATAAACCTACATGAACCAAACTAGGGCTGCACAAAATGTTGCAAAAGTATCGATATTGCAATATTGACTGACGCAATAATTGATATCATAGCACACTTAATATATTGTAAGACCGCAGTTCCATCCAACAAAAATGCTGTGTTTTTAATAACTCTATGTCAAACAAAGATGATTTTATTCATGTTTTTCCTTATTAAGTCCCAAATTTGCCTTGATTTAGTCCCGAATTAAAGCATTATTATTATTAGAACTGAAAATGAAGGCAAAAAGTATATTAAACTATAATATTGAAATTGCAGTTCTCAACAATATTGCATATCACAAAATGTTCCAATATTGTGCAGCCTTACAGCAAACCCTACTAAATCTTGTTAAAGTGTACAGAAGTTATTCAGAAACAGGAATATGACATTAACTTCAGATAGAACCCCACAATTCTCAAGAGTCTGGCTGCTAGTCTGTAGTTTGTCCATGTGTGTTGCCATAAAATCTGTAATGGTTAAGGTAAGGAAAATAGTTCGGGTTTGTCTCTAGTGCAAAACAATGTGAACTTTTATAATGCAACGTTGAAAGCAGTGGTCAGGAAACAGTTGACTTTCACTGTCTTTTGGCATAGCCACTAGTTGTTTACTTTTAGGGACCTGTACGTGGAGGTGAGTCACGTGAAGGTCCTCTGGGAGGAGGTCTGCAGCCAGATCCTTCTCATAATTCTTATGAGACAATTTGAATTGTTTGGTATTGTAGATATTTACCAGTAGTTAATATTCTATCCTTTCAGTGAATACAGTGGTCACCTGTCTGGAGTCTTCAATGATAGTGGAGGTGGAGAAGGCCACGTTACCCCAACTTCATTATGAATACCTGCGTCTCTCTGATCCCAGTAACACCGTCTGCAGCCTCCAAACCCACTCCAACAGCACTCACGTGGTTGCCGTAGTGCCCCTCAATGCCTGTGGCACCCAGATCGAGGTAAGCAGGGACAACTGTGGACAGATATTGTTTTAAAATACTGTTATTAGTGTAACAAGTGTGTCAAATAACTACTGGCAATAAAATCAGAACTGAGCATGGGATCCATTAGCTGAGGACACATATCACTGTTTGGTTTATTGCAAACTGATTTTAGGGTTAGGATCTGGCAAACCAAAGTGATGGGCTCATTCTACTTGCTGATTGGATATTCGGCTTGAGAACCAAAACAGTATAAAATACTTTAAGACAAAAACTGGTTCACCCAAAAGACAAAACCTCAAGCCATAAACAAAGTTATGTAGTCTACTCCATTCAGTGTAGTGAAGAGTGCAGTGAACGTTATATTGGAGAAACTAAACAGCTACGCCATAAGAGAATGTACCAACAACGGCGTGAGATTTCCTCTGGACCCCAGTCCGCCGTGCATCTCCATCTCAAAGCCACTATCCTTCGGATAATTTCATATGTAGAAGTAGACCTACAGTGGAAATGATGTAGTCCACTTAGTCCTAATTAGACCTGGAATAGTCACTTGATTTAGATCTGGTGGTACTCGGAAAGCCAGATCTTTTCATTGGTGGTACTTGGTGTGAAAAGTTGAGCGATTATGGTCAAACCAAACATGTACTCTGTTGTGGAATTTCTAACAGTAAAAATCTCAAAAATATAAAATCAACAAAGAAGTTATCTTGGGTCAAAAAGTCTGGTTTACTGGATTAATTGTGCACAACTGTCAAAGAGCTGTTGTCTCTAATAATGTCATTTCACCCTCAGCTGACCAATGAACATATATACAGTGCTTTTATTCCATCAAAACAATAGTACCAGTTTAGT
Source organism: Periophthalmus magnuspinnatus (assembly GCF_009829125.3). NCBI lineage: Eukaryota > Metazoa > Chordata > Actinopteri > Gobiiformes > Gobiidae > Periophthalmus > Periophthalmus magnuspinnatus. Next base: position 11,715,713 of record NC_047128.1, on the reverse strand, counting down.
CTAGTCTAAATGGCTCGAGGTCACTAGACACAACCAGCAAGGTACACCCGTGCATAACAACAGATGGTATTATGAAGGTTGGATTTGACTCAAGCAGACGTCTCCATGAATAAACATTTAAGATAAAGAGAGCCATAACAATACAAGTAAAGATTTAGGGTAAAGAAGTTCATAACAACTCATTTATAGTTGTAGTGTGATTTTAATTGATTTTCTATGGAGACATATTTACATGTATGGGCAAAATATGAATGGGTGGGTATAAAATGTAAATCTCTGTGTGGCCAAATAATACGGAATGTGCAATGAATAGATTTTGCAATATTTTGGACTGTACATTGATGGGAACTGTGTAATAAGTGAAGTGTGCAATGTTTTATTTTTGGTTCTTTTGTGACCCCAGCCCTTTGGGACAATGGGTGGAAATGAGCTTTTGGCTATAACCTGGTGTGTTTACATTCATGTATTGTATCATGTCTGTCCATTAACGTGCACTCGCAATCAAATAAATAAATAAATAAAATAAGAAAAAAAAAATCAGGTTATGTAACATAATGACTGTAGTCCTGGTGACATTAAGGCAGGTAAAAAATTGCTGTGACTTTTATTGTTTTCTTCAATCATATCGACCCAAGGTTAAGAAATTATGGTAAGGTATTTTACATAAAATTCAAAAAATATTTTTCCCTCTCGTTAATAGGAAGATGCTGATGATCTACTTTTCAAGAATGAAATCACCATAGTGGACAATACTTCTGACCTCATCACCAGAAAACACCAGTTGGAAATGAAGTTCTTCTGCCAGTACCCCAAAAGAGGAAACGTGACATTCACCTTCAGCGCTCACAGAGAGAATGTGACCGTGTGGGACAAGGGTCTAGGAAGGTTCACCTACGGGTTTGAGTTCTTCCCAGATCAGAGGTTTGTCTCCAGGATAGACCCCCGGCTCTACCCACTCGAGTATGACGTGGGCGATCGCATCTTCATGGAGATCGAAGCCACAACTACAGTCAACAACACACAGCTGTTTGTGGAGTCCTGCAGAGCTGCGCCCTACGACAACACCAACTACCCCCACCCCTACACCCTCATTGAGAATGGGTGAGTGAATGCTTCACTCTATTCAATTGGCATAGGTCCTATATTACACAAAATTGACTCTTGTGAGCTTTGAGCCATGTTATAATGTTGTTACCTCCTCAAAAAAATATCTGGAGTTGTGTTTTGTTTCGCTGCATTATTAGGCCGTCTACATCTCCAAAGTTCAAAATGCTGTTTTACTTTGTGATATCATGAAGCGGTAATTTTCAAGTTTATAGCTCCTTTTACCTTTAGTTAAGTAGAGATGGACAATTCCAGGGCTGAAATTATCCAAATGATCCTAGTGTGGAGTGTATGGAGTTTAAAAACACAGTGGAACACCTCCTGTGTTACAACATGACATCACAAAGTGGAACAAAGTGAATGTTTTCTGTTTGAGATAAGAACACAGCTTAAGTATGCAGGGTTTGTTAGACATGAATGAATGAAACAAACTACACAATCACAAGGAATTACAGGCTGTATAAGATATAGTGGACTGGCATGACTTTAGAAGTTAGAATGAAGTTGTATAATTACAATATTTGCCTGTGTTTTTAACAGTTGTAACTTGGACACTACACTTATTGTCTATCCAACCAGTAACAAAAAGGAGTTCAGATTCAGCATTGAAGCCTTCAAGTTCATTGGCTTGCATGACAAGGTAAAAAGACTGGCAATAACTAAACTTGTATAGTGTTGTTGATTTCTACAGACCAACTATCTGTAGCACAACGTTTCTTTCTTTCTTTATTCTTTATTTGTCAGGGACCATTACAAATTCATTATTCATACAAAAGAAAAGATGCCAGCCCCTGGGCAGGTGAACATACATTACAAATACACATTTCATCACAATCACATTAAAGACTAACAGTTCATCATTAACATTAGCAGTAAAGCACTATAAAATGTCCCCATGTCCAATACAGTATGTTTCCTACAGTCCAAACAGATATTAAAAATTGTCACGTGCATTTTTTTTTACAGTGAATACAGAACAGTACAAATTAACTAGACTGATGCACTTGTCACTCTTACAGGCTGGAACATTCAATTATGAATGATTATAGCCTGTTATCTGAAAGGACAATCATCAAGTGCTGGGGGGGGACTCCTTGTATGTCTATGGAGGAATGTTCAGCAGTTAACATGGTGACACAATGCACACATTAGCAAACACAGCCTGATAGGCATTTTCAACAAAAAGGTGAGGGTGAGAGGGACGTGTTTTAAATGTTAATGACATCAGTTGCAAGTATCTATAATGTACCTGATCATTTACTAGTATCTTACACTAGTTTGCAGCTTCATTAGGCTACATGTAAAATAACAAAAGTAAGTAGTATAAGTAATAGTAATATTAATTTGGTCTGTCCCTGCTGTAATTAATGAATCAAATGTTGTGTGAAAATAAGTAAGGTGACATAACACTATGTGAAATATTTCTTTATGTTATTCTCAGGTCTACATCAGCTGCTCAGTGTTGATGTGTGAAGCTGGAAACCCACACACTCGCTGCTCTCGGGGATGTCAGCCCAATGGAGCAGCAAGAGCCAGGAGAGAGGCAGTCATTGAGTCGGGAATCCACTATGTGTCCCAGGGCCCACTGCGTCTGAGGAGATCTGTGGAAGCAGGAAACACAGGTATGCTGTGATTTCACTGCAAAATAGACTTCCATAAATGAGCTGAATTCTAAAAAATCATATTGATACAACATATACAACCAATTTCACAATTGGGAATATACTTCATGTGCATCTCATATCCCTATATAGAACATAATTTTAAAACATGTCTATGTTAACAAAATACAAATTTAGTTCTACAAATTACATTCTGTGTCTAAAATCAGTGAGCAATTAGGTGACTGAATTACATCACGAAGGCTCACGAATTGAAGGAGCCAATCACAGCATGTTAATTTAAATTACCTCACTGTTGGCTTTGTGTCAAATCTTGTAAAGACTTAGTTGTGCTATATTTCAAATTAATCTTGGTAAGTTCTTTGATATCATCAAGCAATGGACTATTCAGTTGTAACCACACCTCTGTTTCTTAATTTTCTCCAGGCCTGAACTTGAACCTGGTCTTCATCGCTGGCTGTGCTTTAGCCGCTGTGGGAATGATCTGTGGAGTCCTTCTTTACAAAACCAAAAACTCAAGCTTTAAATACCAACTTCTTTCTTTTGAGGAAAATTAAATGTTGTCCAATCCAATAAAATAAAATGCATGCGTGTTAATTTTTACTATGAATCACGAGTCACTTTTATAAATGCTCTAGCTTGTAAGATAAAGCAGTTTCAGTGGACAAATTGTAATGTGTTTTAATGATCAATGACAATCATTAAAACATATTGACATATTAATGAAATCATAAGTACTTAGAAAATCCATACATTTTACTTATATATATATATGTTTCTTGATTCAACTTCTGATAATATTTGTCACAATAACAAATTTTGATGTGTGATATAGTAATGAAGAAGAAATAAATGTGCAGTATCTTTAAAACATGACCTGTAACAAATAAATTGCATAATGAAACACTTTAGTTTGTATCTGTAATAGAAGTCACTTATTTAACCCTCTACAGCTCAAATCTCACCATAGTACAGAAAAATAAGAAAAAGGTCCTCCTTAGTACAAAGAAACTGTACTAACGATAAATATTGCCCCCCCCCCCCCCCCCAAAAAAAAATAAAAATAAAAAAAATTGTTCCATCTATCATGTATTGAATGATAAGCTGATATAGTAATTATCGTGACAGGTGTAGGTGGTGGTCATTTTAATCCTGAAATTATATAAATTAATGGAGGTGGACTCATTTTCAATGTGGAAATAATGCTTTGTGGGTTGGGAGTGCTTATTTCACATGACAGTATTTTATATTTTTAAAACAGTGTAGAGGTTACAGATATACCTACACTTTCATTGCCACAATTTTATCATTCTTCAGTGACAGTCTGCTGAATGAATTAAATGAATTACTCTGCTGTGTCTTTTTCTAATATACCACAAGATGGCAGCCTTCGGTAATTTATTCATCATGACAAATGACAGTTTCTGAATTTGATCGTAAATAAAGGCAAACTTGACGTGGCGTTTGTAGGTCAAATTAATTGTCTAATCACAGAAAAGTGAAGTTATTTCAAAGACCTACGTTAGATTATACGATATTTTAAGCAAACATGCTTTTTACAATTATTCTTACTTTATAACACCATAGATAGTTATGATAAAAAGCATGATTTCTGAGCACTCCTAATACTTGATGGAAATCACACATGTAAAACAGAAATGTAACTTACAATATAGAGAGTTATGGAGTTGATTTGGAGTGAAGATGCCACAGGAACAGAAGCGCTCTCTGCTCTCTTGTTGCTCTTGCATAGACTGAATGGTTGCTCGCCGGGGAAGCCTGTTTCGTGGCTCATGAGCAGCGCTAGCTCCAGAGCCCATTGGCTGTCCCGAGGTCCCGACTCCCGACTGCCGAGGCTGGCAGCACAGGCGAAAGGGAAGCGCCGAGCCTGCGGACTATTCGGTAGAAATACAAAGAAAACGTCATAAAGCCAGGCAGAACTGGGACTATAACGCTTTTCTACTTTGGAGTTTGCGACTAAGGCCCGAGAAACAGCCACTTTTTCATCTGGAAGTTTCAGTGGACCCGTGATGTGGTGACGCGACTACACTGAGGACTGGGAAGCTAGCGTTAGCTACTAGCTAACTACTCCATAAGAAAACCATAACAGATGAGACCTAAACAAGGATTTGCGGTCACTTTTAAGTATTACAAATAATACAGTTTATGCAAACGGAAGGGGCTTTATCATGTTGTTTACTTTCCAACAAAGTAAATCCCTTTTGAGAGTTATTTGAGTTGATGTATGTAACTAGCAAACATTAGCTAACTAGCTGGCTAGTAGCTAACACTGACGAGCTGAACCTTTAAAACTGAGTTCAAGCCAAAGAATTCTGATTCAAATGTGCAAGCATTTGCGATGAAAACTCTTAGTGCAAGTGTATAGCAACATGTGAATATATTTTAGCTGCTTTCACTGAGCAAAGTTTTGAAAGTATCGTTTAAAGCGAATAAGACACTTTTCTTCTCATCAGATATGCAATCATCGAATCACCAGCTTACTTGAGGCTAGCTTGCTAACGCTGTGTTAGCCGGCCAAACTTGGATACTGCTGCCCTCTGCTCACTTTACGTGGGTTTCCCTTTGAGGCCTTTTGGAGTAACCCTTTTCACAGAGAAGCCTTATGGATAGCAGCCTCTGAGTGGAATCTGTATTTAACTGTGGATGTGCCTGGGCTTTGATTTACGACCTTGATTGGCTCGATTTGCAGTGGACAGTATTGGAACCAGCTTTTGATCCAAGGTAAGATGCAGTGTGTCAACAATATCAATAATAATCCCTCATCACTAACCCATCAGAAGTTTATTGTTTACACTATGGGCACGTCTTAAGTTTATTGTTTACACTATTGACACATCTTGCTTGAAGCTATGTTTTATCTGCAGCTTTCCAATTCTTATCATGTATTGCGTTCCTTACTCCTTACTAATATTTTTAAGGCGCCCTTGAATTGCCCGCAGAGTTAATTTCTTGAACTAACTATAAAATGATCAGCAGTCTGGTTCATAGGATTGTTGGTTGTCCATCTCTACCTTGAAGGTTGGCCCTGGCTAAGTTCCAGCGCTGGGCCATCTGTCATAGACCCCTCCCCCTGTAAACAGTGCGGCGCTTGAGTGGCTTGACCTGGATATTGTAGCTGGCTTTCTGTTGTCCCAATACTAAATTAGGTTAAGTTGCACGCACACGGTAGCTGTAGCTTTCTACTGTACGTTATTGCAATGGAAATAATCAAAGCAACCATAATGTGTAAACACTTGTCTTATGACTTTTTCTGATTGTCATTTTACTATATTGCTCAGTAGTATAGGTTTTATTTTTTATTTTATTTTATTTTTTAATCAGTTTTAAGTCGACTATTTTGATCTAATGCTCTTGGGATTAATTATAAGACAGTTTCTCAGTGTGAGGAATTGGTCTTATCTTATCTGATCTTCTGGTCACACAGCTGATTTCCTTCTATTTATTATTACTGTGTATTGTCTAGATCAGGGGTGTCCAAACTTTTTACAAAGAGGGCCGGATTTGGTGAGTTGAAAGTGTTTGGGGGCTGACCATTCGGCCTGATCATTCTTTGAACCATTAATATTAACTGCAACTTAATTATTTAATTGTTTTTTCTTTTTATTGCAAGTGGCTTTCACCTTTCAAAAACAAAATTAATCAATAAATTTTTTTTAAAAATTAAACATTTAAACTGTGGTTTTGATAATCACAATAAAATAAATTGACTGAGATTTTAGGATTTATTCACCTCAGAAGGAGAACAAATAACTTGCCTGCACTAATGTGAAGGGTGAAACTGAGATCTGGACTGTAGTAAATAAACCAGGTCTGGCTCAAAGACAGTGGTTTTGATGTGCAAAATGTCACACAGGTTAGAGTCAGTTAGATTTGTTCTCACACAGTTCTTGTTAAAGTTCATAACCAAGAACGTCTTCTCACACAAATATAACCAAACAAACTCAGCATTTTCTTACTAAAGGTTTGAATTTCTTTAAACTTGTCTTTATCCAGTTGGCGATAAAAGTCAGTGAGCTTGAACATGTGTATTTTACACTGGTCAACAGTGCTGACGGGCCACACATAATTATTTAATTCCAGATGCTGAGGGCCAGTGGAAATTTGTACACGGGCCGCAATTGGCCCCCGGGCCGGACTTTGGGTATGCCTGGTCTAGATGATTGTCTTTGAAACCTTTGTTACCAATGAACAATGAAATGATATTTTATAAGACCTATTTAAAGGTCCTATATTATGCAAAAAAGACTCTTGTGAGCTTCAAACCATGTTATAATGTTGTTACCTGATCAAAAAGCATACCCAGAGTTGTTAGTTCACACATGTTTGAGTAACCCTTTATTATTAGTCTGTCTACATCTCCAAAGCTCCTCCACCTTATGATGTCATGTAGTTAAGTTTTCAAGCTACTATCACCTTTAGGTCAGTAGAGATTTCCAATTCCAGGGCTGAAATCATTGAAATGATTCTAGTTTTAAAACACAGTTGGGCACATTCTGTATTACTACATCACAAGGTGAAACAAAGTGTTTTCTGTTTGAGAGAAGAACACAGTCTAAATATACAGGGTTTGTGTGTTAAACATGTGTGAATGAAACAAAACACTGCTCCAGGTATGTTTTTGATGAGGAAACAACATTATTACATACATTTGAAAATAGTGTAACATGAGCACTTTAATAAACATGTGTCTTCTTCTTAAAACAAGTAAAATTCTAGTCAACAGCAGAATGCGCTCAACAAGGCCCTTCAGGTCAAGCAGTTCAGTAAAAATGCATAGGCTAGGAGAGGAATGTGGAAAGTGATGAGTTAATTTGGTTAAATCATGAATCCAAATAATTAAATACAAATTAAATGAACATCAGTTTTCTCATTTCATAAAACAATAGTACAGTGTGATATTGTGATTCATTACCTCCTTTTCCAAGTGTACATAAAAGAATCACACATCTAGGGCTGAAAGATAATTGTCATCAACTCATGTACTAAGCCAATAGTTGTTTGTGGCCAATACACAGACTAAAGTAGGAATAGGACTGTCACAGTAATTACTATATCAACTTATCATTCAATGTATGAAAGCTGGAACAGTATATTTTGGACCTCAATATTTATCGTGAGTATTTTTTCTTTGTAAAAGATCTCTGGGGAAATTTGGGGTATTTTTGTTGTGATATGATAAGATTTGAGCTGTGGAGGGGTAAATAAGTTTCTTTTATGCTATTTTTTGTTGCAGCTTATGTCTTTTAATGAAAGTCGATTTAAAAATAGTTTACTGGGATTATCTTGCATTATTCAAATCTTAATTAGTGGCATAAAGTAGTTTCAGTATTGTTTATCGCAATATTTTCTCTGTAGTGATATATCGTGCTGCAAAATGTATTATTGTGATAGGCCTAAAATAGGAATGACTTAAAAATATATATTTATTGTTTTGATGAAAAACGAAAATATCTGTAAATATACTCCATCACTTCAGCATCACCTGAGTCAAATTTAGTAAAAATCTCATCACTAGACTAATTGATTAACAAAACCATTAGCTGTAGCCCTAAATCACATGTGTTTAAAAAGTAGTTGGCTTGATTTGCATTATTTGTGTGTGATTAAAAGTATGTGAAATCCCACTCACATGATTCTTAGCGCTATCCACTGCACCTAAGCCCTTTGCCATTCAGTGTGGATTTAATTCCGACCTCCTTGCCCAGCTGTTTGATCGAGAGCTACACAATAACAAAGCACTGATCTGGACAATATGAGGAAAATATGCACATTCTGAATGGATCGATAGAGTATTGTAGTGAGAATGCAAGGCCTTTTCAAATAGGAGTCTGATTGTCATCCGAAGTTTATATTTTAACCTGGTAGCTCAGAGAATTTGAATAGTTATGTAATAAATAATCAGTTTAATACATTTTAACAAAGTCTTTTGCTCCAGCTTTGATATATTGAATGATAAGTTGATATGGTAATTAAGGAAACAAGCCTAGGTAAACCTGTTCCATATTCTGTAACGTGCTATATATTTGAATGGCAACACAAAGTAGAAATAGAAATTGAAAACCTATGGTGACACACAGACTTGTTTAAGCACATGGCTAATTTGCGTAACACAGATGAACTAGTGCATTCTTGCGGAGTGCTCAGAGGCACAAAAAACTTATTTAAACTGTATTGTTTTGAATATAATCAATAAGACCCTTAAACAATTATAATTGGTGTGTTGTTGAAACAAATGTGGCCCCCCATTGTCCATCTTCCCACTCTAAAAAGAAAACGTTCTCTTTTTTGTGTTGTGCAAATAGCTGTGTTTCAGGATCAATTAGATTCACTTTATTTAAACATTTTAGACTAAATCAACTTTACCTTTTGTTATCTGCATGGACATTTGGAAAGTACTGTGTAATACTGAATACATTTAAATGAAGTCCATAACTTACAATCTCGCATGCAGCCCTTTTTTAAACCACAAACTTGTAAGAGAGCAGTCTAGTCTCCTTTTGTGCAGCTCTCTCTTCCAACCAAAGTGTTCAAATGAAGCTTTATATGTACTCTATGAGCAGCTGGTCGGCCAAAACTAAACATCAGCCTGTGCTGGTTATAGCCTACGCTATTTTCTAATCTGTTATATTTTCGAATCTGTTGTTTAGGTTAAGTTAAAGTTGCTAACTACTGCTTCATAACATCACAAGGTGGAACAGAGCATTTTGAGCTTTGGAGATGTAGACAGATGTATAATAAAGGGTTACTCAAACATGTGTGAATGAAACAACAACTCTGGTTATATTTTTGATGAGGTCACAACATTCTAACATGACTTAAAGCTCACAAGAGTCAACTTTGCATGATATAGGACTTTTAAGGACAATATATGTTGTGATTCTGTTTTTGTTATTGTTGTGCCTAAATCTCCCCCTCTCCTGTGGCAGATGATGTGCGAGGTGATGCCCACCATCAGTGAGGCGGAGGGCCCAGGGCGCAGGGGCTCCGGGTCCCCTCTGCAGTCGGACTCTGAGGGCCACTTTGAGTCCCTGATGGTGTCTATGCTAGAGGAGAGGGACCGGCTGCTCGAGACGCTAAGAGAGACACAGGAGAATCTGGGCCTGGCTCAGGGCAAACTGCATGAAGTCAGCCATGAGAGAGACTCACTACAGAGGCAGCTCAACACAGCGCTACCACAGGTCAGCAGGCTATTCACTATATGTGTAATGTAGAAAATACAATTCTATTGAGGATACAGTGTTCACCTAGGGAGACTCTCTACAGAGGCAGCTCGACACAGTGCTCCCACAGGTCAGCACACTATTCACTATCTGTTTAATATAGAAAATACAATTTGGATTAGGATACAGTTTTCACATGAATATAGAGAGACTCACTACAGAGGCAGGTCAACATCACATTCCTGCAGGTCAGCAGGCTAACACAGTCACTGTATGTTTAATAGAATAAAAATATTGCATTAGTCTTGTATAGAGCTTTTCCAGACACTCAGTCATCTAAAAATTTTGTGCATTATTCATTCAGCTACTAATAATATATAAAATAATACTAATAATAGGATACAGTATTCAGCTTTAACCAATAAGATCTGATTATTGAGTGTAGGTTGCAATTGTCAATGTCAGGATAGATTTGACCTATTACATTTTACATTATTACATATAACTGGGCCATTATTTTTTTACTATGTGTTGATCAGTCACCTTTTTGTCCCAGATAAATGTATTGGCTTTCAATATGAATTCTCTTTGCTAATTGATTCATTTATTATGAAGGTAATATCTTACTTATTTAACTTTCATATACCAAGTACCAAGTAATTTCGGAGTATTGAGTGCACCTGCACCAGCTAAATTTTAAAAGAAAATACATTTTGTATGTATATAAGGCGCACTTGAATATAAGCCACAGATTTTCTTGTTGTAACATGAGATATTTACACAGAAAGACAGTACACAGAGTTTCTTTTGAGACACGCTTTTTTAAAAACTGAAAATCAGCAGTACAGCATCAACACGGGATGAACATACCTGCAGGTTTAGAAAATAAAACAGCACCAACAGGGACCATCAGCATTTATTTCCTCCGAAAGCTTTGGTCGTATTTTTAAGTTCTTCCCGCTGTCGCCTTCAACATCGCACCAAAAGTTCATTAATGCCAAGCTTATGTGCAGTGGCTCTGTTTCATTCTTTGATTGCCAGATCATATTACCTTTAACTTAAAAGCTGCATCATATGCATTTCTTTGTGTGTTTTCCATGATGAGGGTATGTCCATGATATGCTAAATGACAGTTCAAAATCAAAACTAGTTTATTCTTCATTCTTTCCCCATGTCTGTCTTACTTTTGCATTTACTGTTAGAGAGTGCCCCTCGGTGGCCGCTAGTCAGTAAAAATCGATAAATTAGCTGCACTGTTGTATAGGCCGCAGGGTTTAAAGCGTGGGAAAAAAGTAGCATCTGAAATTTATGGTAAGTAACAACCTGTAAGTTATGTTTCACTTCAGGTTGTGACATTATGTAAGGCTAATCTAATCATTATTTTCTTCTTTGTGTAGGCCAGGTGTAATTATGGTCCATATCTATATTGAAGTACCTTACCACAACAAAAACACATCATTTATTGCTCTTTAAGTTAGACTTTTGCTGGTTCCATAGCTGTAACATAACCTCTCTTATAATTATGAATCCTGCTGATCAGAAGTGCAGAGGATTTGCTGTCTATTTATGCTTTGTATCTCAGTTTTGTTTATCGCAGTGGAGAGTTTGTTAAATGGTACCAATTGCCTGTTTAATTGTTAAAATCCTGCTCCTGCCCAGGCCATCTGCTCAAAGCTCTTTGTTATAAAACTGTCTCATGTTTCTTTTCTCTGAGGTCCTACCTTTAAACCAGCTGATCCAGTTACATACGTTTAGTGATGTACAAAAAGGCTTACCGTATTTTCCGCACTATAAGGCGCACCTAAAAGCCTTTAATTTTCTCAAAAACCCACAGTGCGCCTTATAATCCGATGCGCCTTATATATGGATCAATATTGGTCAATTATGACACCCGTAGTCAGGAGCCGTCGCTGAAGTAATAGCAGTAATAACCCTTTAAGGACTGAGCACATTATGGGCCAGTATAGCTCACCTAGACCTACACTTTTATTCTTTTTTAGCCATAAAAATCATGTTAAACGAAGTATCAGCATTTGCTGCATTTTTTCCACACAACTACTTCTATTTTACACATCCATCCGTATTTTGTCTTTTACGCGTCGAATAAATGACTGACGAATGAGAGCGCGGGGCTGCGGAGATTTTCCCACCTTTGAGGGACAACAGAGGCAGATTACCGTAATGACGGTAAAATATTTAGATAGCCCCGTGTCTCCGCTTTGAGACGCCGTTTGAATTTACATGAGAGCACGACTGGGCGTGGAGTTACGCTGCAGGAAAGTCCGCAACCGCGCTCTATCTGCGACGACAGGATCCGACGCTATAGGGATAACGGGGAGACAGCGCCGTGCGATATACGCCACAATCTGCCAATGGATTGCGGATGCCTGGGCTGATATATCAGTCTCAACTGTGGTCCGAGTTTCACGAAGGCAGGAATTGTCACTGAACTGTTAAGACAACAGCAGCGACACGGATAATGGCGATTTGAACGAGACGGAATCGGGCACTTTGAATGAGCTCGACCAACTGTTCAACTCAGACACTGAAGAGGAAGAACTCGACGGATTCGTGAATGAGGAATGAACTGAAAAAGTGAGGCTTTACGTGTTTCTTTCACGTGTTTACAACTAAACAAGGCTGGGAGATATTGTGACTATGGACATTAACGTTTGAACAACGTTGAGTTATTGCTATTGCGTTGCACTATTTCAAGAGTTACTATATTGTGATGCATTAACTTGTTTTGTGAGTTTGACTGACTTATCTGACTGTTTTGTTGACATTCCCTTTAGCGCAGCTCCATCTCGTGGATGCGTAACACAACTCCAGCTACTACAGTAGTTTCTCTTCTATGCGCCTTATAATGCGGTGCGCCCTATATATGGAATTTGTTTTAAAATAGGCCATTCATTGAAGGTGCGCCTTATATTCCGATGCGCCTTATAGTGCGGAAAATACGGTAAATTAAAAGTGGTTTGGTGCTTCTTCTTTCTATTGACCAATATTTTACTTGATGCTTTGAGATGGCAAAATACAACTGTTTTCAGTACTTTCTTTGAAGAGCTGGTTCTGTTTTTTTTTTTTGTTTTTTTTTTTTGTATTTGTCTCGTTTCGTTCTCTCTCGTTTTTTTTTTTCCTGGTTTAGTCCATGTTTGGACCTGGTTTATTATGCATTTTGACTACATCGCATTTCATTCCTTGGTTTAGAACTAGAATAGTACTGGTTTAGGTTTATTTTGGATCCCCACTTCAGATGGTAATTTCCAAATGTTGTATCCAATTTGGTTAGGTGTAATTTAATCCTCAAAATAATTACAATATGCGTAATCGTGATGTATGCATTAAAAGTGCTGGAGAATATATCACAGCCAAATCAAAATTATTGAAATGATCAGTTAACAGTTATTGAAATGATCAGTTAACAGTTAAGTTATGTTGGTCATGTTCTCTGTAAAATGATCTCACCCTGTTATTTGGACATCTGAAACAGGGTGTGCATCTGATAGTGTAGAATGTATTTTCATCTTCTACCAGGCTCAAATTAAGTGTCAAATTAAGTGTAAACAAAACGCCATATTCTGGGGTCCCATCGTCATGTATATTCTTCTACTATACACTTGATATAATATCCTTTACCTATTAATATGCAATTAACCTATTAATATACAAAGTGGTATCAGAGCTGGATACAACCTTGACATATAGCTGTGTGCTGCATAATTTATAATGACATTTAAATGCAAAGTCCCATTATTTTTTCAGATTTACCCTGTGCTGGTTCTAACATGCTAATGACTTCCTGTTGCTTTATGTAAGGACAAAATGTAGTACTTAAAATAAAAAATAAAATGGCCATCCACAGAATTTCTTACTTCTTACTTTTCTGACTGTCTGAAGGATTTTATAAAGGTATACTAAGCACATACTAAAGCTGTTAATACGAGCTAACTGGCGCTGAAAAGTTGAAAATGTGTTTTTAAAATCCATTTTGTTTCTTTTCTTGAGTTTTCAGACAATGTGCGAACTGTATTTGGCAGTGTTTGCTAATGTGAGCACTGTGTCACCATACTAATTCCTAGGCTTGTCAAAAGAATCAGATCAGATACAAGGCTAATTGATGCAAAAATGAATAGCAAAACTAGGCAAAACTAATTTGAGCAAGTATCGATTAACAGGACAAAATTTGAGCTTTCCTGAATAGTTTAGTATGCATTTGTGATTTACCAGAACAAGTATAAGACCTCATGATAACATAAAGAAAGTACTATTATTTTGTATATGAATATTCCATTCTAAGGCAATCACGCATGTTTTGTCTCCATTGTGATATTGTAATCGATATCAAGTATTGAGTCAGTTCCTTAGTATCCAAATCAAATTTGAAATTTTAGTATCATGACAACACTGGTAACTGTTGAATATTCTGCCATAGACATACCATATTTTCCGGACTATAAGTTGCACTTTTTTTTCATACTCGGATGCAACTTACAGTGGGTACGGAAACCATTTAGACCCCCTTAAATTTTTCACTCTTTGTTATATTGCAGCCATTTGCTAAAGTCATTTAAGTTACGAGAAACACAAAATTGTTGACATTTTTGCAGAATTATTAAAAAAAGAAAAACTGAAATATCACAGTATTCAGACCCTTTGCTCAGTATTTAGTAGAAGCACCCTTTTGAGCTTATACAGCCATTAGTCTTTTTGGGAATGAATGGCCATTCAAGAACAGTTACAAAGTTTCTCCTGAAGCCACTCCTTCGTTATTTTAGCTGTGTGCTTAGGGCCATTGTCTTCTTAGGGTCATTGTCTTGTTGGAAGGTGAACCTTCGGCCCAGTCTGAGGGCCTGAGCAAGATATTTGTCCAGGATATCCCTGTACTGGGCCGCTTTCATCGTTCCTTCGATTGCAACCAAAAAATACCCCCACAGCATTATGCTGCCACCACCATGCTTCACTGTTGGGACTGTATTGAACAGATGATGAGCAGTGCCTGGTTTTGTCCACACATATCGCTTAGAATTAAGGCCAAAATGTAGTAACTTGGTCTCATTGGACCAGAAATTCTTATTGTTCTCCATCTTGGAGTCCTTCAGGTGTTTTTTTTTTTTTTTTTTTTTTTTAACAAACTCCACGCAAGCTTTTATGTGTCTTGCACTGAGGAGAGGCTTCCGTTGGGCCACTCTGTCATAAAGCCCCGACTGGTGGAGGGCTGCAGTGATGGTTGACTTTCTAGAACTTTCTCCCATCTCCTGACTCCATCTCTGGAGCTCAGCCACAGTGATCTTTGGGTTCTTCTTTACCTCTCTGTCACCAGGGCTCTTCTCCCTCGATTGCTCAGTTTGGCTGGATGGCCAAATCTAGGAAGGGTTCAGGTCGTCCCAAACGTCTTCCTTTTAAGGATTATGGAGGACACTGTGCTCTTAGGAACCTTAAGTGCATCAGATTTTTTTTGTAACCATGGCCAGATCTTTGCCTTGCCACAATTCTGTCTCTGAGCTCTTCAGGCAATTCCTTTGACCTCTGATTTTCATTTGCTCTGACATGCACTGTGAGCTGTAAGGTCTTATATAGACAGGTGTGTGGCCTTCCTGTCAATATGGGGTGCTGTGTCTACATTAATGGAAAAAAGATAATAATTTGAATGATTTTAGCAAATGGCTGCAATTGAACAAAGAGTGAAAAATTTAATGGGGTCTGAATACTTTCCACACCAATTATATATGTGAAATCATTAAGTATAGAATTTCACATCTTTGTTATTGTCATACTGACAACTGTGCGAGGCCGGAGGAGCGAGGTATAGTCCGGAAAATAAGGTACATGAAATCCCCCCAGCGTGATGGCACAGCAATCTGTCAATACAAGTGCAGTGGATGGGAGGTAACAGGGAGGTGGCGCTTGCTCCTGGACTAGCACTCTTCTTCAGGAATGCACAAACATTCCTGAGACCTCACTCACACATCCACGTGCTCAAGCTCCCCACTGCTAAAATCTACTTTTTTTCATCCTTTTTTTTTTGAGGTGAATCCTACTAAGTTCTCATTCATGTTTTCAAAATAGCCACGGGCAATCCAGTTTTAGCATGCCATAATGAGAAAGTCATGGTTAGTTTAGTGGGGTCAAACTAGTGCATTCTTCTGTTCTTCTGTGGTAGTTTTGTTCAAAAAGTAGTAGTGTTGTCACAATGCTAAAATTTAGGCCTGTAAGAATAATTACCATATTGAGTTATTGTTCAGCATATGAAATCTGGAACAATAGATTTTGGGCCTCAGTCTTTATTGTGTCTGCTTTTTCTTTGCGAAACTGGAGATTTTGGGTATTTGGTGATTTGAGCTGTGGAGAAGTAAAGGAGTCCCTTTCATTGGTACATTCTGCTATTTATTTGTTGCAGCTCATGTCTTTTAATGAAACAATGTATTTAAAAATTGGTGACTGACATTATCTTGGATTATTTAAATCTTAATTAGTGGCATAAAATAGTTGCAATATTATTGTTTATCACAATATTTCTGTGGCGATATATAGTGCTTCAAAATTTGTTATCGTGACAGGTCTACTAACATTTCAAACTCATTTTCCATACTAAGAAATAGACCCGATACTCAATATCGATTCTGATACCACGATGATTAAAAAAAAAAAAAACTTAGACAATAGAATGTGATTTTCAACATTTAAATAGTAGTACTTTCTTTTATTTTCCCATGTGGCCTTATATCTGTGTAATCCCTCAGTGGTCCAGGTAGGTTCTATAGTGTTCCATGGGCATATACAAGTCTGTGGTTTTGTATGATTTGTAAAATTGCATTGATTTATTCTCTATTCCTTGATATAGACTATTAAAATCCTGAAGAGCTCCTCAGTGTAGCGCAATGGCATGTTGCTGGCAGTTGATGGTGCTAGCTCTGGCTTGTACTAAAGTAAACAGACTCTTGGATTTATCATACCACTGACAGAAACTGTTCTCACTTCAACTCTGGATATTTATTTTGCTCACTCAGTTTTGTTCTACTAAAAAGTTATTGTTAATATTTCATAATCTATTTTATTACTTTGTCAATCAAAATGTATTCATAGAGAACATCTAAAACAGCTGAATTTGACCAAAATGCTGAACAACAAGCAGTTGCAGTTACTGTTAAAAGGACATGCATAAATACATTTTTTAGGGTTGTGTCACAATTTAATTTGATTATGAAACTGGACAACATTTTAAAGCATTTTGTCAGTTTTTTGTAGGAAGATATTACTTACATGGTTTGTTTTTGTTATGAAAGTGTGCTAAGAAAATTATAGTAAAGAAAATATGATCCATAAGGTTGTCAAAAGTATCAAATTAAATACTAATCAACTCATTTGAGTAAGTATCGATACTGGAAAAAGTCACATTATCAGGGCAACATTTTAGCTTTCCTGAGCAGTTGTAGAAGGATTTTGAGTTGTATTAGAGCAAACATAAGACCTCAAAGTAAGATAAAGAAAGTGCTATGATTTAGTAAATGAAAATGACATTCTATTACTAAAAAATAAAGAGCATGTTTTGTCTTCATTGTGGGATCATAATCGGTATTGAGTTTTGAGCCAATTCCTTAGTTTCAAGTTTGAAATTATAGTATCATGACAACGCTAGTCTTCCAGCACTAGACGGTTCTCTTCTTCCAATGTGTTTACAGCTGCGTTGCTTCATGAGTGAAATTGATTTATTTCATAACTTTCTCACTAGGGCCTTTTTCTGACAAAACCCAGCAGAGAAAATTAATCTTTGACACATTTTTGATTGGAGTTTGCCAAAATACTGCATCAAATCAAATTCCGTTGGAACCAAATAGCACATTTTGTAGTAGCATCCTGCTGGGGAGGAGGGATGGGGGTCTGTAGACTATATATGAATATGGCAGAGTGTTCATTGGTGATGACGCAATTCACACATTAGCAAACACACTTGGTTAATAGATTTAAACAACACATTTTCAGGAAGCTGTCATCAATACAAGCATTCATAGTGCTGTTTAGGTGTTTGATGTACAACCAAAAAGGTGAGAGTGACTAACTGAAAATCTGTTGGTTGATGCTAGCTAGCTTGTGACTGTAATTTTATGTGTGAGACACTTGTTTAACAGCACAAATCAGCTCGCCTGTTGTAGTCTAAGCCAGACTTTATGGTCACTCAAGCTGGATTTTAATTTTAACACAACTTCAGACAGAGCAGTCCCCACAGTTAGCATCACAGCCCCAGGGAATGTTGATGACATGAGCTGCAACCTTTTCAAATATTTAGTAGGATGTTGTTTTATGTTCATTGAAGTCTTCGCAGCCCCTCTCAAACGGCTGTTCTGCATGATTTGCATACTGCTTGGGTGAAACTCTAGACCCACCAAAATGATGTTGGTGTGACGGTGTGTCAGAAGGGACACATGCTTCATTCATTTTAATATGCACCAAACTGCTGTAAGGCCAAGGGCTATACTTATTTATTTTTTTGATTGGAACAGTGCATGTTAAAGGACATATATGATACAACATGACTGTAAACACACCAGAGACAAACTAATTTCCATCTGTTGACCCAAAGTTTTTTTTGTTTTTTTTTTATCCAGTGATGTATGAGGCTTATCCCAATTCTGGACAAAGGCAAAGAATGCTGTCTGGAGGAGCATCTGATATACCACATTAAACATGAAAGTCCGATTTTTTTATGCCCTATTATTTTGTCAACATTCAAGTCATACTGGTTTAATGTGTTCATTCATAAGATTTTTGCATTTTTGTCTTGTCCAGAGTGAATTAGAGTTGTTAAAAGTATCGAAAATCAGTATACCAATCAATACTAAAACTAGTATCGAAACTAGGTACTCATTTAAGCAGGCATCCATACAAGTATATGACCACATACACTACCGGTAGTATACACCCATGGACCACTATGGACCTACCTGGACCATGGAGGGATTACACAGATATAAGGACACATGGGAAATAAAAGAAATGGCCATTATTTAATGTTGAAAATCACATTTTGTTGTCTAAATAATAAAGGCACATGTTTTATCTTCATCGTGCTATCAGAATCGCTGTTGAGTATTGAGTCTGTTTTTGAAATTTTAGTATCGTGACAGCACTAGTTCATTCATAAGATCTCTGCTCGTTCTAGTTTTGTCTGGAGCGTATGGGCAAGAGCAGGTATTTCTCATTTCAAGAGGACACTGGTGACTCTCGGGGTGTGTGAAGTCATAGTTTCTGTTTTGGTGGTTGCCTGAATGCTTTGAACGTCCTCTGAGCTGTGTAAATATTACTACAATGTCATTTTATTCAATCAGTTTCATTGTTCTGTGTGAACAAGCTAGCACTGCCCCAAGCCTGTAAGTCTTGTTGTTTTGTCTCAACCTTTGGTTACATGACCCAATTCAAAATTCTCAGTGTTTCCTGTAGGTTTTGTTGAATATGATGGTGGCACAGATTATTTTTTATTTGGATTATTTTAAGGGCCCATATTACACTATTTTCTAATCTATGTTATAATGTTGTACCCTCATCACAAACATATCTGGAGTTGTTTTGTTTCATTCACACATGTTTTAACACACAACCAATTCCAGGAGAGTTCTTCTCTCAAACAGAAAATCCTCCATACACTTACACTAGAATCATTTGGATGATTTCAGCCCTGGAATTGCCCATCTCTCTTGAACTAAAGGTCAAAGGTAGCTGTTAAATTGAAAACTACCGCTTCATGACATAAGGTGGAACAGAGCATTTTTTTGTGAATGAAACAAAACACAACTCTGGGTATGTTTTTGATGAGGTAACAAAATTATAACATGGCTTAAAACTCACAAGTCAATTTTGCATAATATGGGATCCTAAATCTCATTCAGTTTGTGGAGTATAAATGTCACTTCCTGCCGGTATTTCTTTTTTAAGGTATTTTAATTTTTGACCAGTTTATAAGTTTATGATAATATATTAGTCCAGTTTATTTTAGACTCAGGGGGAGTATTTAGACTCTGGGGCCACCATAGTTTCCTGTATTAATGGGAAACACGGGTGTAACTTTTGCCTGAAATTGAATTCTGCTACAAATTGATTTTATGACTATTTTTATGTAGAATTGTAGCCAAACCTTTGTGCTATACAGTCATGTTTCTGTACTTTTGTGGTAATTTTTTTGGTCTATTCATGTCCAATACTTTAATCTCAAACAAGATATTTACAGGTACAGTTGAACACATACTTGCATAGCGAAAATATCATCATACTGTGGACCAGAAAATGTGACCAAAAGTGAAAAATTTG
Source organism: Periophthalmus magnuspinnatus (assembly GCF_009829125.3). Classification (NCBI taxonomy): domain Eukaryota; kingdom Metazoa; phylum Chordata; class Actinopteri; order Gobiiformes; family Gobiidae; genus Periophthalmus; species Periophthalmus magnuspinnatus. Next base: position 11,695,504 of record NC_047128.1, on the reverse strand, counting down.
TATTTAGTTTTAAGAGCTAAACAAGTGTACTTTCATGCAAAAGTTCATTCTGAGTATATAGACAGCATATACTGCAGTAGCAGAGGCACTGATTAATGATTGGCTGCAGGTGCTGGGGTTTAGGTAGTGACCATTCAGATCATAGAGACATTTTAGGTTGAAACAAACTTGATTTCAACATTGAAACTGGCAACCCAAATGAGAGACTCATGTGAGGCTCATTCTGCTCTATAATTTGATAATCTTCTTTAGTACCAAAACACCACATTATAATGTGAGTTGTTGTCATTTAAGCTATATTTTATTTTGTATCTAGAGACACTTGAATTTAAATCTGTGTCTTCCAGTGTTCCAGCATTTTTTTTATTTCTGTTTTAGCTTGAAAATAACCTGTGTATTACATTTTAATGGCTTATATAGTAATTGAACACATCTTATTCAAGCACAGGCCAAAATACAAAGTTAAATTGAAATGTATATTGGCTGCTGCTCGTCTGTTGTATGTGACCACTGGATGAACAGATTCCTACCTCATAAATCCACCCATAAATCGTCATTATTCACTCCACAACACAGCATTTTGAAAGACACTTGTGTTTGTCAGCCTTTTTCTGTGGAATGTGGGAATGAACCACTCTATAATTATACTAGTGCTTCCCACTCATTGGCCTGTACTTAGCCCACAGCCAATACAAAACTATCTCCCCCGTAGAAGGAGCACCATCCACCACCATTGTAATCTGTGCTTGTCACTGCAAGGCTGAGTGACAATAGATCAACACAATACGGCATATTGTGGGTCATCGATGCAGTACTCAGAAGTGACTCAGAGTATGATTCATTTTTTTTATTTAACTCCTCCAGTGTTAGTCATTTGTTACCACTACTGTTGTAGCATTAGTAGCAGTAGTAGTAGCCATAACTTCTTCAGTCTACTCTAAGGCAAAGTACTAAGTACTGAGTATGGAGTGAATGAAAAATATATTTCTGCTGCTAGTACTCTTGCAATGGCTACTAGTGCTACATTGGTCAGTCTACTCCAGGGCAGAAGTACCTTACCACCACCAAGTATGGAGTGAATAAAGATGTAATACAATTTGTCCTTTTTTCTAAATAGACTACTGCTACTAAAACTGCTACAGCTACTTTTGTCAGTCTGCCTTTGAGCCAAAGTGGATTGCAGAGTATAGACCATACAGTGCAGAGAGTGACGTCACCAATAGGGTTCAGCTCTAGCTGAATGAAGGTCGAGACTAGCAGTTATAGGGGCAAATGTGGAGCCGAGTTCCATATTTGGAATTCTGACCGTGAGTATCATAGCAACCAAAGAGCAAATCTGGAGTGTCCCTTACCACCCGCATCACTGGTTTGGCAGGGAGTGGCGCTTAGGAACACTGTCAATCAAACCTGTTGCTAACGCTAGCAGAAGCGACCTCTAGGGAAGAAGGCACTTGATTTGTCTGTTATTATTATTACTATGTAGGGTGGGTTAATAAGGACTTTTTAAGACCAAAATTCCTGACAGCAGCAGTTATGGAGAGGTTCAACCATTTTTCAATAGAAAGTGAATTGGAGCCAGAGGTGCGCCCATGCTCACTTCCTTTTTGGAATGGGACAGTTAGTATGCCATGTCCATTTATATTTTCAGCATTACTGTAATTAAATAATGCTCTTAACTTTGGTGTATTGAAAAAGCATCTATAACAATTGCTACTGCAACCGCTACTTCTACTGCTGCTACTACTGTTAATACTACTGCTACTAATTCCATCAGTAGGCCCAGAGCAGAATAGAAGTAGCTAACAGAGTGTAATGCGCCTTGGGTTTCCTGAAACACTACCACTGGTACCTACTGATACTATGTGTTACTTCTACTATTACTATTACTCGAGTTTTATTATACTATATATATATAGTACTATATACTATTACTATTACTATTACTACTACTACCACCAATATTACCATTACTATTGCTACTGCTTCTACTACTAGTGCTACTATTGTGTTACTGCTATTCTACCACTGCTGCTGTTACCTCTGTTTCTGCTGGTGCTCTAAAGCCAAGGAGCAGCAGCCTCAGTGCAGTAGCCACAGGGCTGTAGATTCATGCACATTCTTTGGATTCACTGGAGCATTTCATAACTCAGAGATTGAGAGTGCTCTGGCATGTGTCTGAGCTGCACATGGGGAAGAAGAGGACTATTAGATGTTAACATTCACTCTACATGATCATTGTTTTGAATAGGGGCATCAACAAGGGCTGTGCAATGTAGGGATGTAGCCGACTAAAGAAATCCTTAGTCGACTACAGACATGTTCTGCCAATCCATTAGTCAACTAAAACTCCACCCTGATTAATCGACTAGTTGACTAAAGGCCTACAGCCCTAGTGCAATTAATCACATTTTTAGTTTAATCAAGATCCAGTCATTTCAAATCATCAGTGATCAAAGTCTTTTTAATGGAGATGTCAACAGCCAATCCTCTGTCAGTAAAAACATGTGGTTTGGAGCAGAGTCCAGACTTTGAAGGAATAAGTTGACTATTTTTGTGGTAGATTATTTTGTTATATATCTTGATTTTGTTTGTAGAATGGTAATTGAAAGCATTTTTAAAGCATTTTTATAAGAAAGAAAAGAATCAAATTGTACTCGACCAATATGAGGGAAAAATAGATTTGTCAGCGCTAATATCAAGTAGTTTAAACTATTATCGCCACATTCAGCAGTTTTGACCTTTTTCCTTCCTCTTTTATTCAGATATGTCTTTTTTATTAACAGTATCCAAACATTTATCTCAAGCATTATACTGTAATAACTTGGTGCACTGATATCACGATGTCACTTAAAGGGCCCATATTTCACCATGTGATATGTAAAATAAGTAAGTAAACATTATAAATTAAGTTTTGTTTCATTCAAACATGTTTAACATACAAATCCTGCATATTTAGAATTAATTAAACAAAACACAATTCCAAGTATGTTTTTGAGGGGGTAACAGCATTATAACATGGCTTACAGCTCATAGGAGTACATTTTGCATAATATAGAACCTTTTAATATTGGCTCAATTACTATTTTTTCAAATGTTACATAATTTTGGTGTACATCTCCAAACTTCTGCTCTACAAACCATTAGAACTTAGTCATGCAAGATGAAGTACTGGACTTGCCTGGACTTTTGATGTTATTTCTATTGTTTGTGTAAGCGTTTTAAATTTTTTCAGGAGTTTGCTGCACTCACAAAAGAGCTGAACGTTTGTCGAGAGCATCTTCTGGAGAAAGAAGAGGAGATTGCAGAGCTTAAAGCTGAGAGGAACAACACACGGGTCAGTACAGCAGACAAAATGTACAGCTCTACATTTACATAGATTTGGAATAATTCAGCACGTCGCATGTCAAGTTCACCAACTGTATTTTCTCCTCTTTTGCCAAAAACAGTTTTTCATGTCATTTTACATGATAGTATAAATTTTATATATATATATATATATATATATATATATATATATATATATATATATATATATATATATATATATATATATATATATATATATATATATATATATATATATATATATATATATATATATATATATATATATAAATATATATATATAAATATATATATATAAATATAAATGAATGAATGATTGTAGGTTAACATACTAATTTACTTGTTTTATGTACGCACCAAATGACATGACATTGTTAACAATGTGGAGCGGGCGTTAAATAGTTTTAATCCTGTACTATTATACGTTAAGGCTGCAAGGCTAATCATTATCAAATCAAAATCACTATTTGAATGGATACGATTAGCACATCATGAAGTGCCATAATTTCCTCCACAAACAACAAAATCTCTTGTACAAACATGCGTTTCCTGTCTTTATTCATCAGTTCACATTTTAGTCTCTTTGCTATTTCTTATGGACACATTTGAAATATGAACTTTGAACAGAATCCTATTATTAAAATATAAATCACAATGCTTGTTGGAAAAATTGCAAATAAATTTTTCCCAAATCGTTTAGCCCTATTAAATGCAATACGCTAGATAGAATACAAGGCTTTTACATTGAGAATTTTTACGAACCAAGAGCATTATTGGTCAGATATATCAGAAATACTTTTCGTATGTGTTTTAGAGTCTGTACAGTTCAGAAGATGATTATTGCTATTAAAATATGGCTATGATTATTGTTATTATTTCTTTGTCAATTAATGGTTGCAACCCTACTGGGGTCTTAAACCATTCAGCATCGTATTGAACTAATGCAATACTAACAAAATAGAAAATATGTGTTTTTAATCAATTTTCAGTTTGGAATTTCAATTCATTTGTCCCCGTGTAGTTGTTGCTGGAGCATCTGGAGTGCCTGGTCTCTCGTCATGAGCGCAGTCTGAGGATGACTGTCGTGAAGAGGCAGGCACAGAGTCCAGCTGGAGTGTCCAGTGAAGTGGAGGTGCTCAAGGCCTTAAAGTCTCTGTTTGAACACCACAAAGCCCTCGACGAGAAGGTACGGGGAAAATATAAACACAAGATTTTAAGATTTAAAAAAAAATTCAATTCAGTCATTATTAAAAACTCTGGAATATGTGGTTCATAGTGGGGTAATCAATAACTTATGGGCCTCAACAGTCCACCCACTTTGAAGTCCACTCAGTTTCATAAATACATTTTCCATTAATTTTTTCCCATAGACTTTTGAAAAAATCAAATATTAAGAGTTCAAAGGCATTGTGAAGGGTAACCAGCTACGGGCAGTTACTGTTAAGCTCCATTTTTGATGTGTTAGCAATTAATAATGTAATGTCTATATATGTTATTAAGAAGTAACAAAAACCATCTGCTGCTCAAACATCACTGTGACTGGTTTGTCAAGATATTTTGCCAGCATTTTGACCAATATAATATTTTATAGATGAAAACTAAATCAAAACAGAGCAGTAATGATTACAAGTTAGAGGTGGCAAGTATTATGACTATTATGGTTTATATTGCAATAGCTGTCTGGGAGATATGCAAATTTAAAGGGCCCATATTACGCTGTTTTCTGATCTATGTTATAATCTTGTTTGCTCATCAAAAACCTACCCGGAGTTGTATTCTGCTTTATTCAGATGCTTAACACACAAACCCTGCATATTTAGTTCTTCTCTCGAACAGAAAACACTCTGTTCCACTTTATGATGTCATGTGGTAGTACAGGAAGTGTTTTAATGAGGTAACAGCATTATGACATTGCTCAGAGTTCACAAGAGTTAATTTCGAGGAACCTTTAAAATATCAAACATATTGTCTAGTTTTATTTCTTCATTTAAAAATATATCTTTTCATTTTTAGGTGCGTGAGAGACTACGTGTTGCCTTGGAACGATGTAGCGCCTTAGAAGAACAGCTAACCATTTCACACAAAGAGGTGAGTGATTATCAAAACATGTGCTTGTGTTGTCAAGCCTTGTATGTAACAGCAATGTCAGAACTACACTCACTTAAAGGATTATTAGGAACACCTGTTCAATTTCTCCTTAATGCAATTATCTAATCAACCAATCACATGGCAGTTGCTTCAATGCATTTAGGGGTGTGGTCCTGGTCAAGACAATCTCCTGAACTCCAAACTGAATGTCAGAATGGGAAAGAAAGGTGATTTAAGCAATTTTGAGTGTGGCATGGTTGTTGGTGGTCTGAGTATTTCACAATCTGCTCAGTTACTGTTATTTTCACGCACAACCATTTCTAGGGTTTACAAAGAATGGTGTGAAAAGGGAAAAACATCCAGTATGTGGCAGTCCTGTGGGCAAAAATGCCTTGTTGATGCTAGAGGTCAGAGGAGAATGAGCCGAGTGATTCAAGCTGATAGAAGAGAAACGTTGACTGAAATAACCACTCGTTACAACCGAGGAATGCAGCAAAGCATTTGTGAAGCCACAACCTTGAGGCGGATTGGCTACAACAGCAGAAGACCCCACCGGGTACCACTCATCTCTACTACAAATAGGAAAAAGAGGCTACAATTTGCACGAGCTCACCAAAATTGGACAGTGAAGACTGGAAAAATGTTGCCTGGTCTGATGAGTCTCGATTTCTGTTGAGACATTCAAATGGTAGAGTCAGAATTTGGCTTAAACAGAATGAGAACATGGATCCATCATGTCTTGTTACCACTGTGCAGGCTGGTGGTGGTGGTGTAATGGTGTGGGGGAAGTTTTCTTGGCACACTTTAGGTCCCTTAGTGCCAATTGGGCATCGTTTAATGCCACGGGCTACCTGAACATTGTTTCTGACCATGTCCATCCCTTCATGACCACCATGTACCCATCCTCTGATGGCTACTTCCAGCAGGATAATGCACCATGTCATAAAGCTCGAATCATTTCAAATTGGTTTCTTGAACATGACAATGAGTTCAATGTACTACAATGGCCCCCACAGTCACCAGATCTCAACCCGATAGAGCATCTTTGGGATGTGGTGGAACGGGAGCTTCGTGCCCTGGATGTGCATCTCACAAATCTCCATCAACTGCAAGATGCTCCTATCAATATGGGCCAACATTTCTAAAGAATGCTTTCAGCACCTTGTTGAATCAATGCCACGTAGAATTAAGGCAGTTCTGAAGGCGAAAGGGGGTCAAATACCGTATTAGTATGGTGTTCCTAATAATCCTTCAGGTGAGTGTATAGCAGAGACAGAATTTGTCTTTACGGCCAAAGGGCAGTGGAAAATCTAAACCAATGCTTGGAATGTCCTTATCTGGTCCTCCTTTATCTCTTACACTACTTCATTCAGATAGCAAAGCATTATGTAATAGGGCAGGGTAATAACAGGATACCACATGCAATACATAGACTGCAGTTGTCAAACTATCAAAAATCAGATACTAATCAATACTTAAACTGATATCGTAAGATTTTTTGAGCAGGTATCTAACATAAAGTGCAATTCACAGGACAAAAATAATCATTTTCTGAAAAGCTTTAAAATGATCTTGAGCTGTATCAGAACAAGTATAAGACCACACAGACTAGTATACGCCCATAGACCACTATGGAATCTACTTGGACCACTGAGGGATTACACAGATGTAATATATGTATATGTATGTATGTGTGTGTGTGTGTGTGTATGTATGTATGTGTGTATGTATATATATATGACAATAGAAAAGAAAGCATTATCATTATTATATTGTTATTGACTATTAAGTTGGTTCCACAATCCCTTTATGTAGAGGAGATTAATATTGAAAGCCATTTTTATTTGTTTTAATAAGACAAAAGGAATAAAAACATAATTCTTTCACCCATCCCTATTCATCCATACACACAATATTGCTGTCATCTAAAGTCATTATTTTTGTCACACCCTGCTCGCTAATGCTAACCATGTGCTAATCCCACAAAATGATGCGATTTAGTTTTTCATTTCCAAACCGCGTGATACATTTGTGCAGCACCAGATGAGTGACAGGGACAGGGACAGACCCAGGGGACAGAGATGTGGCCTAGTTTCCTCCTCTCTGCTGCAGTCACCTTTTGTTCAATGCACAGAGCCTCCAACCAACCACTACATCCACTCACAATACAACTTCATGTATTTGTGGGGGCTTATCTTACTAACTCTCTCTATCTCTATCTCTATCTCTATCTATCTCTATCTATCTCTATCTATCTCTATCTATCTCTATCTATCTCTATCTATCTCTATCTCTATCTATCTCTATCTATCTCTATCTATCTCTATCTATCTCTCTATCTCTCTATCTCTCTATATCTATATGTGTGTGTCTGTGTGTGAACATTTAAATTCACCTTTTGTTAGGTCTGGCAACACTTCAAATAAAGTCTCAATATATAGGAATACTGCCAACCATAATTTATATAGAGCCTGATTAGTGTTAAATTCAGTGGGTAGACTCAAACAACAGGCCAATTTCTATTTTGAATGTAGCCTACAGGTATGTTTCTGTTACAGTCCTTTTCAAAATGCATGTTGGCAGGTAGAATGTTTAGTGACTTATAGATATAATTGTGGGATTGTCATAAATCAACATATACATTTTTTGCTTGTTTTCAGTTGTCTTACCTCAGGGAACAGAACAACATAAAGCGCGGCCAGGCCGATGGAACCAGCGAAGTTAACCACAGCGAGAGCATCCCCAGCACCAATGGAAAGGTATGAGGAAACTATAAAACTACTAAAGTGCAGTCTTACTCATAACAAACATAATTATAGTCTTTCAAGGATCAAATTTGATCTTAGAATCCATATTCAGGTCTCCAGATTTTTTCCAGGAGTGCTGTAGACCCAGACTTAAATCTTTTCAGAGCACAATCAGAAATTTTGTCATATATATATATATATATATATATATATATATATATATATATATATATATATATATATATATATATATATATATATATATATATATATATATACACACACACTCTTATCATATTAAACGGTTCCTTCCGCAGCGTGCATCAGATGGTTCTCTCAGTCAGGAGGAGGACATAGCGCCCCCTGTAGTCGGTAAAGTGGGTGAACTGCAGCAAGTGGTGGACAGGCAGACCGCAGACCTGGGGCAGATGAAGGAGCGGATGGCTGCTATGGCGTCTCGAATCAGTGAGCTCGAAGAGGACCTGGACACAGCCAGAAAAGACCTCATCAAGTCTGAGGACATGAACACAAGACTACAGAGAGACCTTAGAGAGGTCAGTCCCCCATTACTCTATTTTCTGATTTATGTTATAATTTTGTTGCCTCATTAAAAACATACCTGGAGTTGTGATTTGTTTCATTCACATGTTTATCACACAAACCCGGTATATTTCTTTAGTTCTTCTCTCAGACTGAAAACTCTTTTCCACCTTGTGATGTCATGTAGTAATACAGGAAGTGCTTCACTGTGTTTTTAAACTCCTTACACCTTCACTAGAATCATCTGGATCATTTTAGCTCTGGAATTGCCAATCTCTAGTGAACTCAAGGTAAAACACAGACGTTAACTTGAAAACTACCACTACATGACATTGCAAGCTGGACGAGAGCATTTTGAGCTTTGGAGATGTAAACAGTCTAATAACAAAGGGTTACTCAAACATGTGTGAATGAAACAAAACACAGCTCCAGATATGTTTTTGATCAGGTAACAACATTATAACGTGGCTTACAGCTCACAAGAGTCAATTTTGCATAATATGGGACCTTAAAAACAAACATTAGTGCCAGAAGGCTGGGCAAAATGGTGTGAACAAAATGGATGATTTGAATTGTCACTTGCTATGGTGATGGTGCACATTTTTAAGGTTAGGGTTAAAACAAACATTCGTGGGAGGTTTGGGTAGAAATCATATCACAGTTGTCTTAAGAACAAGTGTTGTTACAGAATTATAATGTCAAACCCGATTTCGATACAAAGGAAAATGCTTTATTATCAATACCACTTTTGATACCACAAAGTATTGATCTGTACTGATATCTACCCAAATACGTATCTAATTTCTATAATAGGTACAGTATAGATTAGTAGATTAGTATACTGTTAGTATTGTAAGAGGTGTGTGCAAAACGAACAAATGTCTCTACAAATGTTTTTCATAATTATAATACTCTTACTTAGATTTTTACCAAATAAAATGCCATAATTCAGATTCAAATGCATTTCCAGTCGATGGCGCAGAAGGACGATATGGAGGAGAGGATCACGACATTGGAGAAGCGATATCTGGCCGCTCAGAGAGAGGCTACCTCAGTCCACGACCTCAATGACAAACTGGAGAATGAAGTGGCCAACAAGGACTCCCTCTTCAGACAGGTGAAGTTCATTATTATTATTAAATTATTTTTATTGACTTTTAAAAACATACACATACATAAACATTACACAAAAACATAAACCAGACCAGCAGGCATTATCAAATGTAAAAAAAGAAGGCAAAGAATATAATATAAAAAATAAAATAAAATTGTGGAATTGGAGACACTGATCAGTGTCTTTTCTTTATGTTTACTACTTTCTACATTTTATATATATGCAAGACATCAAATATATGAAGCAAGATATATGGAATTATGTAGCAAAGAAAAAAAATTATTATGTTGCATTTGAATCCTTTTCGACAGCACCGCAAACTCTTGTCCTTCTCTCAATTAACTTCTTGGTGAAGTCTTCGCCAATGGTTTTCACTTAACAGCTGTGCTGCATCAGGGTTGAGAAATGGCAAGAGTGTAAAGCAGTGATCAAAGCAAAGAGTGGACATTTTACCTTTTGTGTTATTTTGAGTTTATTTTTTTGTTTACTGCATTCCATATGTGTTCATTCATAGTTTTGATGCCTTCAGTAAGAATCTAAAATATACATAGTAATGAAAATAAGGATAAACATGAATGAAAAAGTATGTCCAATCGGGAAACGAATATATTTTTAGTCTTATCCTGTGGTGTAAAAGTAGACTGACCTCTAGCTCTGTGTGGGCGTAAAAGTGAAAATTTCCACGATTACGCCTTTGTTTTGTTTACTCTGGGATCAGATCAGACGCTCTTCCTTATTTACACAGTGCAAAGATTACATCACTTCCTCCTGCACTAAAATACACACGAGTCACACGATTGAGTGGAACTGGAAACATACGCTTAATTAATTTAGTAAAATTTAATAAAACAATGGGACATTTTGTAATATTTATATTTGACTTTGTAGGATGTATGCAATATACATTATCAGTCAAAATTTGGACACATTTTATGATTGATCTTTATTTCCGTGATTATTTACACTATAGATTCTCAGTGAAGGCATCAGAACTATGAATGACACGTTTGGACAGTAGCAAACAAAAAATAAACTCAAACAAAGAAAAGAGTGGATACTTTGAGGATTTTAATGTAAAATATAAAAAATATTTAACCAAGTTATTTCACTTTTTTTCTTTGCTACATAGTTCCATATATCTGGTATCATATATTTGATGTCTTCCGTATGTATAAAATGTAGAAAGTAAACAAAGAAAACACTGAATGAGAGTGTGTCCAAACTTTGGACTGGTGGTATATGCCATGGTAATTCAAAGTCAAGTTTAACTAACAAATCAACTTACTTTTTATTGGCTATTTTGTATTGTTCATTTCTTTCCTATGAATGTGACTTTTTAGTATCAATCCTTGTTCTAATGAGTCGCTAGTTTTAGTATTGATTAGTGTCTTTTTGATTCTTTTGACAATGTATTTCTATCGTCCAAAATATATATATATATATATATTGTTTTTAATTTTCATTTCAGACTGAGGAGAGAAATCGTCAGCTTCAAGAGAAACTGGAGCTTGCTGAGCAGAAGCTGCAGCAGACCATTCGAAAAGCAGAGACTCTCCCAGAGGTGGAAGCAGAGCTGGCCCAGAGAGTGGCTGCTCTCACCAAGGTATTTTACCAGGCCCACGCATTGTTATGTTATTGTGAGAATATTCTTACACATTTCCATTAGTCAGTTCATTTTAATTTGCGTTTTAGTCAAATTCATTCTAGCTTATGACAACTAAATGAGGGTTGTAGATGAATAGTACAGTAGCAAGCAGGTTTGTGTGACCATAAAGGAGTAGCATAAGATATGTAGATCATCAAATGGGCTTAAAGGAGCTGTTCTTGATTTTTCCATTGTATTTGAGAAAAAAAAAAAAAAAAAGATATAGCACCTTTAAATAATTCATTTATATTATTGCAATGTACATATCATATTTTGCAAACAACTCCAGTCTATTTCTAACTAGGGGATCTCCCCTGAGAGGAAGTACAAGTCTTGGCCATTGTTTGTAAAGTTAGAACAGTGTTAGCTCAGTCTCTGGTCTCTTTATAGTGATACCTATTACAGTAAATTCAGAAGGAGAAGCTGCAGAGGAAGCTTTTGTTTATGTAACTAATCTAACACTCACTGGAGTCTATTTTTAGTTCACCCTTGTGTCTTTTACCCATTTATAGTTTGAGTTTTGTCTTGGAAATGCAGCTGTGAGTTCAGCCCTTATTTGTATTAATGCTTACACCTAACGCTGCAGCAGACTTGGAGTTCATTCAGTCTCTGGTTCTTGTCCGGTTTGATTCATACACTTAATTTATTCGTGGTCATGTTACTGGGGCGTTTGGGACAGTTTTAAAATATTTTATTATATGTCTGTCACATGTTGAGGGGAGAGAATTAAAGTAAGTCGATGTAACATGACAGACTGATGAGCTTCCTGTTAATTGAAGAATAAACGTTCTAGCTACTACTGTTTTTTATAATTATTACAAATAAAAAGACAGCAATTAAATTGCATTTTAAAATGTTCATATAATGTCAACTGCATCAAAGGTCCTATATTGCGCAAAATTGACTTTTGCGAGTTTAGTTATAATGCTGGTACTTCATCAAAACCGTAGGTTTCACATTAACAGCTTCCTCTTAATTGCCCTGGCAATTCCAGGGCTGAAATCTTCCAAATCATTCTAGTGAAGGTGTGTGGAGTTTAAAACATAGTGGAGCACTTGCTGTATTACCACATGACATCACAAGGTGTTTTCTGTTTGAGAGAAGAACCTAAATATGCAGGCCTTGTGTGTTAAACATGTGAATGAAACAAAACACAACTCCAACTATGTTCGTGATGAGGAAACAACATTTTAACATAGATCAGAAAATAGCGTAATATGGGCCCTTTAAATGAAAAAAAAAAAATTACTTCTCCATTAGGTCTTATTATAGCGCCTACTGACCTTGTAGTTTGAATCTCTGAAATGAATGGGATTCTTACATTAGTTTGGGAGTTTACATTTCAGTCCCAAATTTAAATTCCTCTGGATGTGTTTAAAATGCAGACTCAAATTACTTTTGATGTTCCAAATAATTTCAATGAACATTTTTGGAGACTCTAATATGCTAAAAATACATAATTGATCACTGGCCTCTTTATACTGTGTTTTGTATCATCATGAAGCTCAATCCATATTTCAGGGTATAACATAAACAGGAAGTGGAAACAGTTGAATTACTTCAGGCCCTGCCCACAGTGCCCAGCTACAAGACAAGAACATTATGCTATGGTTTATTTGAAAATTACAAATTCTTTTGTCTTCATTTCCTTTTCTTCCTGAATACAAGATTTAGTTAATCTGAAATTGAAAAGGAAATCATAGTTTTACTTATGGCACTGAACCATTTGAGGATATAGTTTATTTATTTTTTGGAACATAAACAAAAGTAATTAATGATTTTTTTATTGTTGTTCACAGGCAGAAGAGCGTCATGGCAACGTGGAGGAGAGGTTACGACAACTTGAGGCGCAACTGGAGGAGAAGAACCAGGAACTGCTCCGGGTAAGAGAGAGAGAGACATGTTTGAAAATATGCCCAGTTTGTATCATAAATCCACATGCACTTGTTTGTATTTGTCAAGGGAAAAATGTGTCATTTGAATTTGACCTATACTCTACAAAAGTAATTCTACATACAAAGTACTTTTTAACCTGACCTTATCATTCAGAAAGTTTGATTTCATAAATCTAGTCACCAACCATAATGTATTTGTGGATTTCAGCTTCCTGTTATATTATGCAACATTTTCAGGACTTTTTCCATTCACAACACAGAGTATTTAGTTTTAGATTGGTAATGGTTATGGCACCATCGTAATTTGTCTGAAAAACACAAATCTCATAGCACCATATCAAGCCAGAACCAAATCTGATTTGGTTCTGGTTTGAGATGCAACGGAGGGAGTGGTGACCAGACTGATATCAATCTGTATAAAAAAATACAGATATCATTCTGGCTTTGCACCAAGGGTCACCAACCTTTTTGAAACTGAGAGCTTCTTCCTCGGTACTGAGTCATGCGAAGGCTACCAGTTTGATACGCTCTTCTGAAATATAATGAAAATTAGTTCAGTGTGCTGTTAGCTACGCATTATTAATAATGATAAATGATAATCATCTATGTGAAGACCCTGATCATGTTAATGATTTCTCACAATTATCAACAATATTTTCATTAGCCACTGCCAAACTTTTTAACAAAACATAAAATTATGTTGCACCATGTTTCTAAGAGTTATCAATTATGTAATGTTAAAGAAAAATCAACTTGCATATTTTTAAATAAATCTTGGTTGCTTTTTGTGACTTTTTCACCATTCTGGTGAAAAAAGGCTTGCTTACCCAAAGCTGACCTTAGCTCATGGGCTTTTCTGGCCGTAGTGCGCCTCCTGCTGGGTAGTTAGCATGGTAGCTTTTGTGCCCCTCCACATTGTGCTGGTTTGCCATCGCCACAGTCGTAAAATTTGTTGTGAAAGTGATCTTCTTCTTTCTTCTATGTTTTGGGGTAAGAAACTGCATTCACCGCGCATCTTTGCAGCACTCTCTAGCTGAGCACTGATTTTGTCACGGCACAATACTAACCTTTGTTGTAGGTCAGAGTTCACCTTGACTTATCGAAACTTAACGTATAGTGAACATATTTTTAGGATATTGTCATTTTTAAAACTATATAAATGCAAGGGTGATTTTTTTTTAAAAGCAACACAATAAAAATACATTTTAGATTCAGCTCATTGGTGAGTTGTGCTCTTTTTAGAACCCTGTGAGCAACTCATGTAGTCCTGGTGCCCATGGGCACCGTGTTGGTGACCCCTTTACTAGACAAAATGCATGATGGTCATAGTGTACTGTGAATAATGATGAATTTTTAAATTGTCTTATAAATCTGTAAAAAAAAAAATTATATATATATATATATATATATATATATATATATACTTTATATATATATAAATATAGAGTATATTTATTTTAGGCACGTCAAAGAGAAAAAATGAATGAGGAACACAATAAGCGACTGTCTGAAACTGTGGACAAACTTCTGTCTGAGTCGAACGAGAGGCTGCAGCTCCACCTAAAGGAGAGGATGTCGGCACTGGAGGAGAAGGTACATGAGCAAATAGATAAATGTTTCTTTCTTTGTGTAAAAATGTTGAGAAACAATCTATCATTTGTCATCTCAATCAAATGTTGCTTTAACTTGAACTTTCTCCAGAACTCCCTCATAAGAGAACTAGATCACACTAAGAAGTTGATTGAGGAGTCACACCATGAAAAGGTAAAGACACCTACATCTGCAGTACAAAAATGTCACTTGATACAGTTTTTAAAGTATCTAAATGTGCCATGATATTGTGTCTTTCAGGAACAGCTGCTGATTCAAATTGAAACCATGAGAGCAGAGAGTGAACAGGACAGGAGTCGGAGCAACTCACTCCTGCATGGGTAAGTCTAGTCAACTTAAATGAAAACAATAAGAAAATATCAATAATGTTTCTGCTTTCACGGATGTCATAAACTAAACATTATCGTAAAGCACTCTCACATTCCTATGTCATGATGAGAGTCCCTGGTCAATCACAGGCACAAGACTTTTGCATAGGCCCCACTTCTTTTTGACTCCATTTAATAACACGTAGCATCATAATATTTGATTTGTGCGCTGCTTATCTTGGGTTTGTTTAATGTATGTTCAATGTAATAACTAAATATAGCAAATTAACTAAACTAAATATAGAGAACCACTATAGTACAAAATCTATTGGATCTCATGTTTGTTTCCTGTATTTTTAGGCGTCCTCAAATGAGCTCCACTCCAGACTTCAGGTATCCAGTGTCGGCCTCGTCGATGATGGACAGCAGCTCGGACCACTACAACAGCGCTCTTGTTCTACGGCGACCACAGAAAGGGCGAGTGGCAGCTCTACGAGACGAGCCCTCCAAAGTAAGACATCGTGGCTCCTGGAGGGCCCTGGGATCTGTTTAAATGTACATGCTGATCATGGCTTTCAATAGTTTCTTTCCCAGCTTTCTCATTGCCATGTTCATTTCAAACTGCAGTTACCTTTCTTTTTATAACACCAGCCAAATTTTGTTAGCCATTGCTGTAAGAAATGTCTGTTTTTTGGTGTCTTAGTCAACCAGAATCTGTATTGGTCAACTAATCAATTTATTTAGATGATAAGGATTTATATGGGATAAGAGCAGAAACAAGAAATTAGGTATTTATATGTAAAAAGGCAGTTTAAATGATTCAACAGAAATCAGCCTTGTATTGCTCAAAATTCCTTGAAAAATTTTGGCCTGCATGTCTCCATTGAGGTAGATGCTGGCATATTGTGGAACATTTCATGCAAAATAATAAAATCTCAATGGAGAGGAGCAGATACCAGAAAACAAATATGTGTATGTAAAAAGGCAGTTACACGATTCAACAGTTTAATCTTTTATAGTCTTTATATAAGTACGCTGTTTCCTGGTACTTTTTTCAACACCAGTAGTTGTTTTTTCATGAACGTTTGTGCAGGTGAGGTATTGCGAGTGCAGTTTGGGTCAGCTACATTGAGATGCATAATAGTTTTGAAGGCTTTTGCCACTCCCCCTTTTTAGTTGATGAATTAATCGGGACATGTCTTTAGTTGACCAAGAATTACTGAAGTCGACTACAGCCCTACAAATATCTGTGTATCATGTAGAACCAAATCAGTCAACCATGTTTAGTGGTTCACCTGTTTGTTCATGGTCAAATGTCACACTCACAGAAACTCAAAAATATGAGACAAGATCCCAGACTATATCTCTTTGTATTGAATAGGAAAGCTGTATCTTAGCTTGCCAGATTCAATATATTTATATTAAATATATTTTGTATATATTATTGCTTCTTCAATGCTTAAGTCTTGTTTTAAATCTATCTTGCAATTATTGTGCTGCTATGAAAATAAACGTTGTCTGAACTTCTTCTATTTCTCCCTCTCTCTCTGCTTCCTCTGTGGACTTCAGCGGCATGTAAGTTACTGCACTTAACACAAAACTCTTGCTTTGCTTTATCTTACGCCCTTTTAACTCACCATAGTAGATTTTTATGGAACTACTTGTATTGTCTCCTTTTTTAAATTCACTTGTTTTGACAGGTGCAGACTCTGAACGAGCAGGAGTGGGAGCGCATGCAGCAGGCTAATGTGTTAGCTAACGTAGCGCAGGCCTTTGAAAGTGACATGGATGCATCGGATCTGGAGGAGGACAGAGACGCTTTATTCAGCTCTGTGGACCTGCTCTCTCCAGCGGGACAGGCTGATGCACAGACACTCGCGCTGATGCTACAGGAGCAGCTAGATGCCATCAACAATGAGATCAGGTAAGAATGCTGGGACGTCAGGTGGGGATGGTCTGTTGTGATTTGTCATTAAAAGTTTAGGAATGCTTTAAAGTTAGGAAATGGGTTATGGTTAGGGCTAGACTGAGGATAGTGTTTCAGAGTAGTTAACATGTTGGCAGAAGTAACTTTTAAAAAAATGCCACCTTCTAGCCTCAACTTGCGCCATAAAATAAAACATAAGACAATTATGAATATAACATTTCAGACCAGTTCATAGCAACAGAAGCTAACACGTTATCATGGCAACCAGAGGCATGTCATACTCTCAGATGTGGGTTAAGAGTTTTCCTTATTGATTACATTCTCAAACATTGAGCCTGATAATTTCTACTAGTGACAAGACCCAAGAACTCACTGTATTGCAGCAGAAATCTGAAAAATTTTGGGCTGCATGTTTCCATTGAGGTAGATACTGGCATACTGTGGAACATTTCATGCAAAACAATAAAATCTCAATTGAGAGGAGCAGGTACCAGAAAACAAATATTAATTCTTGTTCTTGTATTGTAATTGCCCTATAATTTGCTGCTGAAGCCAGAGAATTAGATTTAAAATGCATTTACACATGTTCAAGGAATGTGTGCCACTAAAACAGGATACAGCTGCTGCTAATAAACATTGGCACTGTTTTTTTATGTTTATGTTTAGCTAGTGCTGCTAGAACAAGCAGGGTGCTTGCATAGTACAAGTATAAATAAAACAAAACATGGAACTGAACATTTTATAAAAAATTTATTTTTCTGACAAGCTTTGCAATTACGATTAGATAAGCGAATTATGTTTTAATTATGGTGTCATGTTCAAAGTTCTCATTTTAAATGTCTGGAAGAATTGGCAAAAACAAATATGAACTGACAAACTAATACATGAATCACATTTTAGAACGTGTTTGTACAGATCTAAACTACAAGGTTAGCAACCTTCATGCAGAATGAGATGGGAGATTTTTTTAGATTTTTTAATTTGTGGAGGAAATGACGGTAGCCCACTACAAAAATTGCAGCCTTTGTGAAATTGTGATTTGTTAATTGCATCTTTTCAAAATGAGATTTTGATTTGATTTCGACTGATTGCACTGATTTTGTATATGATATTCCATGATATGATCATTTTAGGGTTGTCAAAAGTATCGAATATCAGATGCTGTCAAAACTAGTATAGAAACTAGATACTCATTTGACCAGGTATTTATACTAGAAAAGTCACATTCACAGGACAGAAATGAACCTTTCCTGTATCAGAACAAGTATAAGACCACATAGATTAGTACACACCCATGGACCACTATGGAACCTACCTGGACCACTGAGGAATTACACAGCTATAAGGCCACATGGAAATAGAAAAGAAAGTACCGGTACTACCCTTTAATGTGGAAAATCACATTATATTGTCTAAATAAAGTATGTTTTGTAATAATCTCGACACCAGAATTACTATTGAGTATCAAGTTTTTCTTAGTATTGAAATTTAGTTTGAAATTTTGTATTGTGGCAACACTAGATTCTTTTTGTTTGCTTTAGAATGATCCAGGAGGAGAAGGAGAGCACAGCGATCCGTGCAGAGGAGATAGAGTGCAGGGTGGGCAGTGGGGACAGTCTGGGAGGCAGGTTCAGGTCCATGAGTTCTCTGCCGCCGTCTCTCTGCCCTGGGTCATCTTTGGGCGGATCTCCCCCAGGCTCCGGCAGCTCCACCCCTAGGATGGTGTCCCGAAGCCCCCACCGTGAGATGGACCGCATGGGGGTCATGACACTGGTGAGATTTACTTGCTTTTCACATTGTATTACTTGTATTGTTTACTTTTGTAAGAATAAACCCAATTGTTATTGTTATTTTTGCATATATTATCTTATTCACATTCATGATATGTTTCTATTACTTTATCTAGAATAGTGTGTACGTGTGTTATCAACAGACTGAAAACACCAGGTTTCTGTTTTTTAGCTTTGCCACCATTGGCACAAACTAATTGTTTTACTAATGCCATCTGACAGGATTTTCTGAGGACCTGAATATATATATATATATATATATATATATATATATATATATATATATATATATATATATATATATATATATATATATATATATATATATATATATATATATATATATATATAATTTCAGTCATGTCTAGTTCAGATTGTTTTAAGTATTTATTGTTCATCTTATTCTAGGACTATTAAAGGGCAAATATAATGTTTTTTTCCTGATCTGGCTATAATGTTGTTTCTTCATCAAAAACATACCTGGAGTTGTTTTGTTTTATTCACACGTTTAACACACTAACCATGCATATTTAGACTGAGAGACTCTCAAACAGAAAACACCTTGTGATGTCATGTGGTAATACAGGCAGTGCTCCACTGTGTTTTTAAGACCAGTGCACCTTCATTAGAATGATTTTGATGATTTCAGCCCTGAAAGTTCCAATCTCAGCAAGTTAACAGCAACGTTTTACCTTTTGTTCAGCAAACTACCTCTTCATGACATGACATGGTGGAACAGAGCATTTTGAGCTTTGGAGATGAAGAGAGATTAATAAAAAGGGTTAGTCTGAATGAAAAAAAAAAAACACCTCCAGGTATGTTTTTGTTGAGATAGTGTCATTTTAACATGGTTTAAGGATCATAAAAGTCAACTTTGCATAATATAGGACCTTTAAGAAAAGGTTTGACTTTTTTAGCAATGGGAAACAGAATTGTTGACTAATATTTTTGTTCATATTGTGGTTATTTTCTATTAATGTGAACCTCTGATGTACTAACGTAACACTAATATATTTTGTATTTGAACCTTTAACACTTATGTTTAACCCGCCTTCCTGTAGCACTATTGTTACGACCCGTACATCATCCAGAGCTCTCTGTCCCAGCAGACAGTCACTGTAATGCCCTATGCACCCTCTGGGTTCAGCCCTCTGCCCCAGCCCTACTCTTACCCTCCATACTTTCAGGTATCCTTCAGTGGAGAGACAACTGCTTTTATTTTTGGGTCTTTTTACTCTTTTGGTGGGTGCAGTCTGAAAATTTTTTAATGATTCTAGTCCTATCTTGAGACGGTCCAACCATAGATGCTTATTTCTTTTCTAGAAAATTCTTGTAACATTCAAAACAAAATATATAACTTATTTTACCTGCGATAAATAACAGTTTGGTACTTTGATTGTTGATTCTGCTGATACGGTTGCAGACCTACTCGTCTTTGTAAAGAGTTGTAAGTGTGTGATTCTGGCTGGACAGGTGAAGTTTAAGTATGATGCAAGTTGTATTATTGCCAAGTAACACCAAACAACTGAACTGGGCTTGGCTTGGACGTTACTGCTCAGGAAAGGTCCTGTTTTATTTATGTAATTACTTTTTAGCATCAATGCTTATGCTAACAACCCATTTCAGCCGCTTGTATCCGCGATCTTGTCCTTTCGGTCATTTCCAAAGCTCATGACCATAGGTGAGAGTAGGAGCGTAGAATGTAGACGGAAATTGTTCCGAGGAATGGGGAGAGATAGAAATTTCCAACTCGCCAGCACTTAGCCTGCCATTTTGAGAATTCTTTTTAGGAGCCTAAGCCCAACCATCCTAATAACAATTTTCAGATTGTTATTATATTAAAATGTGTTGAAACATATTTGATGTATTTATTTAGATGCATTTAATACATTTAAATGTCTTGGCTGAGGTTTAAGTTTCAGGCAAATGTGGCATGAATGTAAATTTATACTTGTGTCTGAGTAGACTCTGCACACCTGACTGTACATTACACAGTACACAATACATTTCAGTCCCTCTGACCTCTGATACCCGAGGAAGGTCAGAGGGACCGAAACATTATACTAATAAAACTGATTCAAGATTAAGTGATGAATGTAAAACTACTCATAAAAGTGCAGAGATGTCACTTTATACATTAAAATGTTTCACATCTTCAACACATTGACATAATTGTCCATAGTTCAGTCATCTGCTCACCTCTAAGCCTACTTTTGGCTCATACCACCAATAGTTTCTTGTTACCATAGTAATAGCAGCAATAAAAAAGCTAACATTTTAATTTCAAAATATCAGATAAATTTCCTCTTGCCC
This sequence comes from Periophthalmus magnuspinnatus, assembly GCF_009829125.3. NCBI lineage: Eukaryota > Metazoa > Chordata > Actinopteri > Gobiiformes > Gobiidae > Periophthalmus > Periophthalmus magnuspinnatus. The sequence goes on along the minus strand of NC_047128.1, from coordinate 11,674,181 downwards.
TCCTTATCTTTACCTCATCCTGATCTGAACATTTGAGCGGTAAAACGGAAATGAGCGATCATGTTTTTTTTCTCCCAGGGCAAAATCTAGCAGAAACTATGTCAGGTTTATTTGCTTTGGTAATGCCAGGCCTGTTAGGAATGCAAGAGCAAACCACTCCCACAACTGAAATGGAAATTATCATACTGGTTTATGTAGGTTTAATGCTGCTGGCAATGGGTTACATATAAATGAAGGGAAAATCACCTTGTAAAATATAGGGTGGCAGAGTTCTTACATTGGAAACTTATATTTTTAAAGATCGGCTGCACCCACTACACTTTTTCTGATCCAGTTAATAAGTGTGATTCCTGTGGTGTTTTTACTTTTTTAACTGGGTCTAGCTTTTGAGCTGCAGTGATGTGTAGACTTTTTTACTCTTTAAGATTATCTCTTCTTTTAAAAATTTCACTCCAACTTAAAAGTGATCAAATCTGTATAATTGTTATAAAAAAAAATAGCACACCATGAAGGTGGTTTGACCGGGAAAATGTGCATTAAAGGTACACTGTGCAACTTGTCGCCATCTCGTCTCCATGGAGATGTTATAGCTTTGCCTGGAATGTTTCACAGTATGGCATTAAATATATCTATGTTGCATGTTTTTAATTACAGATCTTTTTATTGTTTCAAAAATACATTGAAAAGTGCATTTTTAAAGTGAGTGAGTTCTGATGGCATCACCGGCTTGCCTCAGTGGAGATATATAGGTTTAATGCCAGTCCAATGAGGTTCATCAGCTGACAGAAAAGTGCTGGTGAGCAGTCCAAATTGTCAGATATGAATTCAAACTAAACCTTGGTCTGGAAAAAGAATCTATTAGAATGAAATGGTTTTAATGCCATACGGTGGAGCATTCCAAGCAAAGCAATAACATCTCCATGTAGACAAGTAGGTGGCGGACCCCCAACCAAAAAAGTTTCATAGTGTACCTTTACAATATTTTATTACCATTGTTTATACATGTCCTGTTCAGATCAAATATAAAATGTACTGATGGTTACCGCAATGGTGATTAGTTTATGATTTGAATACAAACGGAGATAACATTAACATATTTTGCCCATACATAAAAATGTCTTTGAAATCCATCCTTCCCAAAGTCCCCTTTTCTTTTCCTGGTAAACGGAGTACAACTGTGTTTGTGTGTGTTCTTAACTGTGTAATTGCAGAGCTGTCAGATGTAGGAGGTTTTACTGTCACTTGTGAGGTCTCCGGTTCCTTTAATCTTCAATCTTCCCTTTTATCTGTTATCAAATTTGCTGTGAAAATAACTGCTTTCCTTCTCCCTCCTCTTTGTTTTATAGCCACCTCTCTACTTTCTCCCTAACCCTTTCCTCTTTCTCTTCCTGTCTCTACACTTTTTCTCTCCTTTCTCCCCTATCCTCTCTATATCTTATACCTTTTCCTACTCCTCATTTCTCGCCCTTTTGTTTCCTCCTCCCCATCTCTGTTTACATTTCCTCTCTCTCCTATCTGTCCTCTCCTTCTATCCTAGCCTCTTCTCTCTCTGTCTGCAAAATTGGGCGAGGCCGAAAGGTCAATATCTTCCGTCCTTCTCCTTCTCTCACACTTCTCCCACCTGTCCTCTTCTATCTTTCACTCTCTCACACTAACTTCCTGATTCACCTCTGTAGTATTTCTCCTCCTCTCTTTCACTCACCCCCGCCCCCACTCTCCCTTGCTCTCTCTCTCTTATTTGCAGTGGCTCTAACCTTTGACCTCTTTGATGTTGAATTAAATCACCTGTTGTTGTCTCTGTGTGTTTGTGCATGACTTGGTTTCACTGTGATTCTTTGGTCTAACTCACAAACACTTTTCTATCTCTCCTTTTGCACCGCGCTTCAGCCTTGTGACCTGCGCAAGCATCGCAGGAAGGTAATCTAACAGCTCTCCTCTCTGCAGTTTCCTTCTAATACAAACCAATGGAGCATTTCTGGAACACATTTTGCAATAAATCTGATTAAAAGTTCTGGACACAGTTTTGAACCGTGGGTGAAAAACATTCAGAATTAACCGTTGGCCCCACCCACTTAGCCCCTTCTCTCACTCTGACGTTTAACCATAACAGAAAAACAACTGTCTGGTATAGTCACAGGTAGTAGTGGCAGTTTTCACATGTGCTCCAAAATTCTCATCATGAACTGATTTCTGGAGTTCCAATTTACTTAGGCCTGTCACAGTACAAATTTTGAAGTGCAATATATTGATGTAGTAAATATAGATGATAAATGATAATATTGAAAATAATTTATGCCGCTGACACAAAAACCCCAAAGGAGATTTAAATCACAAAAAACACGATTTTAAATTTACAATATTGTTAAAAAAAAAATGCGCTGCAATAAATATACAGCAGAATGAAACACTTTAGTACTTAGTTTGCATCTGTAATGAGTCTTAGAAATTATTAGTTCTTCTATGACTCAAATGTTATGTTATTAACCATATATAACCATAACCAAATGTTATGTTATTAACCATATATAACCATAACCAAGTAGTACAAAGAAAAAGTATAGATGAAAAATATTGAGCCCCGAAAAAATATAGTTCTAGGCATCGTATATAGAACGATAAGTTGAAATAGTTATTATCACGACAGGCCCAAAGTAAACAGCTACATCTGATGTGAGTAATCTGATTTCTGTCCGATTGTTCACACTTGTGCAGGTTTTGATGAGAGGACTTATGCAACTTATGCAACTAATGTGGCAAAAAAAAAAAAAAAGGAAAGTGAAAATGTTAAAGATTTAAATGATTTTGAAATTGGCTAGATACAACAATTACTCTAAAAACTCACACTTGTGTCTCTTGGGGATAATTGTGTTTGAGGTTCAGGGCATTCAATTTGAATAAAAATAAGGCCAGAAATTCTCTATATTTTATAATTGACAGTTTGACTTTACGCTTTTGAGTTTGTACTTGTAATTGTTAGAAGTCTTGTTCTAGTGTGTTTCAAAATCAGTTCACGTTTGGTTTTGTGTGTTTATAAATGTGCATCTTAATAATAACTAATATGTTTTTATTAACATATATTTAACTGTAATATGTTAAATGTAGCATATTTTTACATCTGACACCTTTGCAGTCAGTGTATAAATTACACATTGACTAGTGACCCCTTGTGGCCAAAATTGTGTCTGCACTCTATTTATTCTGTATATTAATAATATATGAATAAAAATTACAGCATTTTACAGTTTGCCATTCTCAATTAAAGTTGCACTATGTAACTTTTCTGTGACCTGCTAGTCTCCATAGAGATATTATTGCTTTTGCCTGAAGCGTTCTAAAGTGTGGCATTAAACTTGTATATCTTTGCTCAAAAATACCTAAAAACTGCATTTTTACTGTGAGTGCGTGACCTCTTCACAGATCTGACCCATAACTTGACTTGGTGGTGTCACTGCTTGTTTCCATTAATGTAGATAAGTTTAATGCTATACTGTGAAACATCGCAGGCAAAGCAATAACATCTCCATAGAGATAGCAGACATCATAAAAGCTACATAATGCACCTTTAACTCACAGTACTTTAAGTTATTAAGATGCCCATAAGTTTTAATAATTCAAGAATTGTTTTGGATAATTTTATCTTTGATTAAAAATATATATTTTGTTTAGTCTGCTCAGGATGACAAAGCCACTATCCGCTGTGAGAGCTCTCCTCCTTCCACTCCTCGTTCCATTCGTTTAAATAGAGAAGCAGGACACACCGCTAGTCATGAAGACATCAGGGATTTCAGAGGGTAAGACTGGGGAGGGCCTCCTCCTGCTGGCTTCCATAGAAATTTTGTTCCTTTGACTATAATATTCCACAGTATGACATTAAACTGCTCTATCTTTATGAAGAATGTTCTGAAGTATGTTTTTTCAAGTTTCTTTTTCCATTAATTTATACAGTTGACTTTACACCTCCAGAAAATTACATGGCATCACTTTAAGAATACTAACTCCAACTGAAGTCAATGTATTTCTTCCAAAATCTGAATTCTGTTCCACACCACAGCATGTCCTGATAGAGCTGCAGAAGTTTGAAACATTTTTACATCTTCTGACGTTTATCAGCCCTTTATCTAAAATGATAATTCACAGTCTGTATATTGGTTTGTAAATGGTCCCTCGTTATATCGTGGTTCACCTTTCGTGGTCTCACGCTTTTCACAGATTTTTTTAGTGCAATTTTGCATGTTTTTTTTACAACGTATGAATGTGTATTGTGTTCTACGTCCTGATTGGCTAAGGGACTGTAGATCATTGTCAATCAGTCTCCTCCTTGCCATGTCAGGATGAAGAGGCACGGTCAGAGGAACTGTGAAATACGCATGAGTCACTATTAATCAATTAAACACGAGAGAAATGTGAGAAAATGTTAATGTCTGTCTCATAAAAGTTCATGAAGTGTGTGGTGAGGGGTTTTACAGCCTTAAAACATACATAATAATAAAAAATAAAGCTGACTACTTCGCGGATTTAGCCTATTGCAAGGTATTTTTAGAACGTAATCCCCGCGATAAACGAGGGACCACTGTATCAACATTTTTGTACCATTCAGATTTGATTATGTTTTGACTTTGTCTGTTGTGTTTGCAGTCTGTCAAACCTCCAGGACGGTCAGGGCAGTAACCCCAGCAGCAGTAACAGCAGCCAGGATTCGCTGAATAAAGCCGCGAAAAAGAAAAGCATCAAGTCTTCCATCGGACGTCTGTTTGGGAAGAAGGAGAAGGGACGACCCAGTATCCCGGGACGGGACTCCACCAGCCAGGGTAAGGAGCAAGCAAGGACTAGGCTATGATGGAGATGAGTTGGGTAAGTTTTTGAAAAAACATCTGCAACAGTGCAGACAATCATCACTGTTCTAATAAGCTGTAGAGTTATTCCTCACTCAAACATGTCCAGCATTTTAGATATATTCTCTAATGCTTTTGACCTCTTCTTATTGATTATTATTTTGTATTTCTGTTGTAGCTGGGACTCCTGAAGCCGAGAGCTCGCCAAAGGACGGTTTAGGGATGGGCACTTTGTCAGGAACTGCTGAGGAAAACCAGGAAACTCCAAAAAAAGTGGGTCTCAAGATTTTTGAATGTTACAATTAGGCCTGTCACGATAAAACACATTAACTAATATTGCACTTTCCTGCATAGGTTATTGCAGATACATAAAGTGCATATGATGGCTTTTTGTGTGTTTATAATTATTGCTTTTATTTATTTTTTTACTTTTATTATTTTTTGGATAGTATATGTGGTAAATGTATTTATCATTGTGTTACATCAGTGGCAGTTTGTGAAGAAAATTTGAAAGGAGGACAATTTTGTGGCAGTTGTCATACATTTTTGTCTTTTGTGTAAATTAGACAAGCTTTGGCCCTCATTTAACTGTTTGGTTGCTAGATTACTATTATGGATTTGCCTCTACTTGTATGACATCTGATGCCCATGTACAACCAGAGTTTGTTTCCTGGGCCTTTCTGTGCGGAGTGTGAAGCACAATCTTGCAGTATAATTTTGTTAACTCCTTTTTTGTGAAATGTGTCTCCTGTCATATGCACTTTAAGATAAATATCAAACTCTAAAAATATTGTTTACTGTATTGAACAATTGGTCAAATATAGTAATTGTAATTGTCTTGGCGGGCCTAACTATGAACCTTTATATTTAGTACACTATAGTAAACTCACAGTGGCTTTTGCTCACCTGTTCACTCTGATAATTTGATTTGATTTGTATTTTTATCCCATTCATCACCACCATTGTGCTTCATTGAATCTCTGTTCATTATCCGCTGTAATAATTTGCTGTTTTGCCAACTTCCTCTTTTCCATTACATCATCTCGATCATCTCATGTGTAGCCCAAAGACCGGGTAAGTTGGTTCATGTTGATTCGGTTTCGGTTTGGCCTCTTTTGCTTCTATCTTTCCTGACTCACAACCTTAACCCAGGATCCAAGTCTGTCCCTGCAAAACACGGTGCCTTCCCATGATGCAACTGCAATGCTTTTCTCTCAAATGTTTGACTAACTTTGAATGTGTGAGCATGGATTTAAATAAAGAAAATAAACTATTTCATAGCCCAGCCTTATCCTGTGATAGGTTTTTAAGTCTGTCCCTACAGCTTCTAAAATTGCTTGTCAAAATTGCTTGCTGAGTCCAGGATGTATCTAATGCATTTTTGAATTTCTGATCTAATTAAAGGTGCACCATATAGCTTTTGTCATGTGTCCACCACCTGCTTGTCGCAATTGAGATGTTATTGTTATTCCTAAAAGGCTCCATAGTATAGAATTAGTCGAAATTCTTGGAGAAAAGACATGTCCTGCCGATCTATTAGTCGACTAAAAACTGGGGTGGCAAAATATTTACAAGCACACACCACATAGGAGCTCAAGCAGAAACAACAATTTATATTTACAGAAAAGTACAAAGGAATGGGTATTTTCAAAAATGCAGATTAATTCATATTTTACTTCCAAGTTTTTGGCTAAGTCACTGCATTCCATGCTTTTGTCCCATATATATCCCTAAAATCAAAAGGAAATGGTCAGCTGATGTAAATTTTGGTCGACTAAGACTAAAGGACTAAAGTATTCTTTTAGTCCTCCTTTAGTCCATTCCTTCAGCCCTATCTTTAATTTATTTAATTATGCATATTTGCTTATAAAATGTACTGAAAAACATGCATTTTTACTCAAATCTTACCTATAACTTGGCCTATGTGGATGGATGGATTAAGTTTAAATCAATAATATTTCCATGGAGACAAGCAGTTGGTGAGCCCTTCACCAGAAAAGTTACATAGTACATCTTTGAAATGATCTCAAATTTGTATGTAAACATTTCAACCTGCAAGGTTTAGTTAGACCACATAAGTAGCAAACCTCACTAAACTGTTTATTTTTGGACTTTTGGACTGGCTTTGCTCAGACAACTACTGAACAATATTATGACACCCACAACTTCATTTCGTGGGTTATAAAATATTGTAAAGATTTGGGTGACAGTTCAGACCTAAAAATAAAGATTCATTATTTACAGAAACCTAGGAAATCTCATATTATTAAGTGTACTTTGTGTACATTTACTATATTTTAAACTCTCTATTCTGGGGATGTCTTTCATATTTTTTTCTCTTGAATTGAAAAACTGCATGTGTGACGTGTGTTTTGGGGGTTGACTCTAACAATTAGGATTAAATATGTTAAGTTTGATTTATTCTTCCACAAAGAAGAATAAAATGTCTAAGTTTCAACTTTGTTTTAGGCATGAACTTCTTGAGGAAGCGCGCAGACAGGGATTACCGTTCGCACAGTGGGACGGACCAACTGTTGTGGTTTGGCTTGAGGTATAATTCTCTACATTTTATCTCATCATATTTAAAAAATGTTTAAATTGGTGTTTTCCATAACGGTAATTGGTAAATTGAGTAATTGCTATTAGCATTATCAATACAAATATTTGTAATGATGTAATAAGGCAAGGCAAGTTTATTTGTATAGCACAATTGGTACACAAAGTAATTCCTAGTGCTTTACAGAATAAGAAAGACTAAAAGATTAAAATCATAGTTGAAACAAATCAAAATGCAAATAATCATCATAAAATGAACATTAAAATAGACAAGTGCAGAATAAAAACCTTTTCAGTTATATGCACAGCTAAACAGAATCGTTTGGAGCCTGGATTTAAACATTGTCAAAGTAGAGGCCTGTCTCACATCTTTAGGATGACTGTTCCAGGTTTTAGCTGCAGAAAACTGAAACACTGAATGTAAAAAGCTGCAGATGTTATTGATTTAATGTGGCCTGTTAAAGTTCAAGTCTGAGTCCATTATTACCCCTACATTTCTAGCCTGATTTGAAGGTTTTAGCGAGAGAGACTGGAGGTGACACGTTCTCTTTGTTTCTGTGGACCAAAAAAACAAAAAACAATAAAACTTCATTTGGCTGTTGTTTAGAATGGCCACCTATTCTTATAACAAAAACACATTTAAGTCAAATTGTGACAGATAATTAGTATTGCCACAATATTAACATGCAAACTTTTTTTTTTCAGATTTTTATGCAAAATTCATGTAATTTGTAACACACAATAATGGTATCAATCATATTGAACCAACAACTGAACCAAAGTGCTTTTCATAAATCTATCAAGTCAGTCCTTTTGTAAGATTAATGAATTTGTACATGGTCTCTGACAAAGCAATAATACAAAAAATAATGTAAAAAACAATAACAATACTATTATGTGTTAAAAGCCATTGTGAACAAATATGTCTCTAGTTTCATTTGAAAGAGAGGTAAAGTAGGGATCGACTATAACTCAAACTGACCTGACTGAAAACCCACCTCTTCTCCATGGCATTTAATACTAGCTAGACAGGATACCTTGGTGTTTTATTGTTCTTTTCATATGTATCGTGTTATCGTATTTGTTTTTTGTTTTATGTGGAGCATTTAGATCAAATCAGATTGTTTTGAATGTGCTTTAAATAAACTTGAATTGAATTGAAACTCGAGGGAGAAAAAAAAAGAGTTCCAAACCCTAGGACAGGCCTCATCAAAGGAGCAGTCAACCCACTGCTTGTTTTTTGGTGCTGGGTGCTGACTGTAGTAGTCTCCTTAATATTATAATGTGGTCTTATTTTAGTTCTGACATAGATCAAGACCATTCTAAAAATGTTCAGGAAAGGTCCACTTTTATCCTATTCTTGTAAATTCAAATGCGTAACTACTTTCCATATAAGTATTTATCATTGGGTATTTAGTCATATTTTCATAACCCTTCAACTAATACTCGTCCTTGTTTCGATAGCTGTGGGTGGGGATGCCTGCCTGGTACGTTGCTGCCTGCAGAGCCAATGTGAAAAGTGGAGCTATAATGTCTGCGCTGTCGGACACAGAAATCCAACGAGAGATCGGAATCAGCAACCCACTGCATCGCCTCAAACTGCGACTGGCCATTCAGGAAATCATGTCCCTGACCAGCCCCTCTGCCCCGCCCACTTCCAGAACCGTAAGAAACATACACTATTTCCTATTGATTACATTGTACTTTGCCATGAGATACCTAAAAGGTAAATTCACAAACGCTGAACCCAATTGTTTCTGTTGGTGAATACCGTATTTTCCGCACTATAAGGCACACCTAAAAGCCTTTAATTTTCTCAAAAACCCACAGTGCGCCTTATAATCCAATGTGCCTTATATATGGATCAATATTGGTCAATTATGACACCCGTAGTCAGGAGGCGTCGCCGAAGTAATAGCGGTAATAACCCTTTAAGGACTGAGCACACTATGGGCCAGTATAGCTCACCTAGACCTAGACTTTTATTCTTTTTTAGCCATAAAAATCATGTTAAACGAAGTATCAGAATTTACTGCATTTTTTCCCACACAACTATTTCTATTTTACACATCCATCCGTATTTTTTTCTTTTACACGTCGAATAAATGACTAGGAAAATCCCTGCAGCACCGTGCTCTCATTCGACACCTTCGAGGGACAACAGAGGCAGATTACCGTAATGACGGTCAAATATTTAGATAGCCCCATGTCTCCGCTTTGAGACGCCGTTTGAATTTACACTAGAGCACGACTGGGCGCAGAGTTGCGCTGCTGGAAAGTCCGCAACTGCGAGTCTAACGGTGACAATAGGATCCGATGCTATAGGGATGACGGGGAGACGGGGAGTCAGCGCCGGGCGACGTACGCCACAATCTGCCAATGGATTGCGGATGCCTGGGCTGATATATCAGTCTCAACTCTGGTCCGAGCTTTCACGAAGGCAAGAATTGTCACTGAACTGCCAGACAACAGCAGCGACATGGATAATGGTGATTTTGACGAGACAGAATCGGGCACTTTGAATGAGCTTGCCTAACTGTTCAGCTCAGACACTGAAGAGAAGACCCGACGGATTTGTGAATGAGAAATGAAACTGAAAAGTGAGCTTTACGTGTTTCTTTCACGTGTTTACAACTAAACAAGGCTGGGAGATATTGTGAATATGGACATTAACGTTTTGAACAACGTTGAGTTATTGTGTTGCACTATTTCGTTTTCAGAAGGTTTTTTTTTTTATTCTATTGATAAAGTTTGACTGACTAACTTATCTGACTGTTTTGTTGACATTCCCTTTAGTGCAGCTCCATCTCGTGGATGCATAACACAACCCCAGATACTACAGTAGTTTATATTCTATGCGCCTTATAATGCGGTGCGCCCTATATATGAAATTTGTTTTAAAATAGGCCATTCGTTGAAGGTGCGCCTTATATTCCGATGCGCCTTATAGTGCGGAAAATACGGTAGATTAGTGTTGTAAAATTTTAAACTTTATTTCGATATGGGGAATAGACTTTGTACACAATATCGTTTCCGATACCACGATGACAATAAATCTTTATTTCTACAATAGAATGTCATTTTCAGCATTGCATCGTCAAACTTTTTCTTTTAAATTATCATTGGTCTTATATCTGTGTAATCCCTCGGTGGCCCATGGGCGTATACTAGTCTGCGTGGTCTTATACTTGTTCTGATACACCTCAAGATCATGCTAAAGCTATTCAGGAAAGGTTAATTTCTGTCCTGTAAATGGGACTTTTTTTAGTCTTGATACCTGTTAAAAAGAGTATTTAATTTCAATACTAGTTTAATATCTGATTTGATACTTTTGATAACCTTAGACTAGATCCCATTAAATTATTGTATTATGACATAAAGCTGCACTAGTTCAGCATCGATTTTACCTTTCCCCATCTGTATTAAATATTATAAAATGATGTAATTTCATCTGAAACACAGCAGTACAAGCTATGCAAGAAAATATCATGTTAATATACGTTATAATAGTCCTATATTTCAAATGTTTGGGGTTGTTTTATGCATTGCAGTCACATCACAATGAGGTAAGTTTTATTCTCTCAAACGGCTTCAAATCTTTTCAATCAATTACAAAAATGAATTGTCAAGTACTCAGTTATAAATCTGCTGTGTGTTGTCTGTATCTTTCTCAAATTAGTTAAAATATCATTAAATCAATCTCTGCGAATCTACACATTATTAGCTATAAATGTACTTTTCTTTTTCATCAGATTAACTAGTTGATGTGTTTGAAAATGAATGAAAAGGATAATATTTGAAAGGGTTTGGTTTCATCCTGGGTTAGACACATTTTTTGCTGTGGTTCTCAACCTGGAATGGTCTGTATCTATCTATCATTGGGAAGTCCTGGCTTAGTTCTAGTTTAGTCTAGAGTTAGACCTACTTTAGTCCTGGATTAGACCTGGTTTAGTCCTGGGTGAACTGAATTAGTTGGGTAGTTATAGCACATACATTCAAACAAACATTCAATAATGGCTGTTATGTTCTGCCTGATTGGTATACTGTTTTACCTGCATGTTAACACTAATAAATGACAAATATTGTGCTAAAACTCCTATCCTAACTTTATCTGACGAGTAATACCTTTTAAATGATTTTCATGATTGATTTTATTTCCTGATTTTATTTTTTACTAAACAATAATAACACTAAACCAACTCTTCTTTGCTCTTTTTTCGTTCCACTTCCTTGTTTTTCTACCCACTTTCTATCCACACCCCTTTCCTGCATTCTGATTGGCTCTCGCATGTTTTTGGTGGGTCACGTGATCAGAGCACGGGCAACATTTGGGTCACTCATGAAGAAATGGAAACTCTGGCAGCAACTCCTCCCACGGTTAGTCTGCGATAGTGGTGTTTTGTAGTAGTATAGTGATTTGATTCATTTCTTAAAGTGCATATGGCAGGTTTTCACGTTTGTCTAATTATGACTTGGTTTGTATTACCTCATGACATCACAAGGTGGAACAGTATTTTCAGTATGAGAGAAGAACAGCCTAAATATGCAGGGCCTAAATATCTTAAATATAATCATATTAAGTATGATTTAGTGAAAATGTACTCTGACCTGTCATATGCACTTTAACATCTTTTTTTTGTAGATTTTTCATCATTGCCAATACATCATGTAGAAATAGAATCTAAATATGTAAAATGTTGACTTAAAGTGGTAGATTCCCAAAGATGATAGGAAACGCTTCCCTTGTTTGGAGAAGCAGATTACATGGAACACTAATATATTCCTAATTTATACAAACTTTGACAATATCCTGTGAAAATTGAATTCAAAATATTAAGTTTACTATCATTTCTTTTAATTTATATATGATTTTATATACAATAAAGTCCCTGTGTCACTGCTCCTTCTGCTTTGCTGTTGTCTATCCATGGGTTTCAGAAAAATGAAAAATGAGGACTGTTCCCGTAGCGATTAACAATTAAAGCAAAATGTTATATTTTTTAATGGAAAAGGGTCCCTACAAACCCATGGACAGAGTCTATAGAATTACCTTCCAGTTTGGGTAAATTATATATAGAAGATGTCTAAGTAATTTTTTGCTATTTGTCCTATCTTCTTCTTGTAGTTACAAATAGGGATGTAACAATATCCAAATGCACCATAAGTAAACATGGGTTACGCAGAAAGTGTATTTCGGAATGAGTCAGGAGCTTTCATGATGATACATTCATGATGAGAATATGTTGGCCAGTTGCATCATAGTGTACTATTTAGCGTAGACAAAAAAGGCTGAATACTGCACAATTTAGATATCACAAACATATTTTTACACAAAATAATAGTTTCTTTAAATGTGGTCTCTCTAAAACTAGTCTGAAGTTTCAATTTTGTCCTATCTATTATTTATAATTGTTTTCCAGCCAGGACACTTGTTGAGATTGGTATTTAGTTTTAATAGGTTTTGGTATCAATTAGTATCTGGATTAGCGATGTCGGGGTTTTTTTTTTGTTTGGTTGTTGTTGTTTTTTTTGTTTTGTTTTGATGTTTTTTTCATGGCTCATTCCAGTACAGATTGGCTATAGGCCTCTGTTGGAGATTTAAGGCCGATAGCTAATGAGCTAAAAAGTAAAGTCTATCTCTAACCACAACAATAACAAAAAACACATATTTTTAGACAATAGAATGAATTTTACCACAAGATAATTATAGTTTCTTCATAATTGCCATGTGATCTTTTACCAGTTCTGATAAAGATCAAGACCATTCTTATTTTTCTAACTATTCTAACCATTCTTAAAAGTTAAAGTTTCAGCCTTCACATTTCAAATGAGTGTTTGGTTTTGATATTAGTTTTAGATATTTCTTTGTCAAGCATGCATTGCAGTTAATGCTACATCCCTTATTACAAATGGTAATGGACCTAAACACACTTTATTAAACTTTTGTAGTGTTCCTTTGTTTCTTCATATTTTTTCTTTGCTTGTTTCTGTATCATATTGACATTTTGTCTGCTCTAACCCAGCTCTCTGTCTCACTAACCCTCTGTTTTCTTCTCACTGTTTTAACCATGCTAACCCCAGGAGGATGACGATGGTAGCTGGGCTCAGGTTTGAAAACTGTTCCTCCAAATCCCAACAATCATCTCCTCCCTGAATCTGATCAACTGCTTTTTAAAAGGGGCTGCACAATTGTCCTGAAAATAATGTTCAAATCTAAGCAAATACAACCTCTTAAGAATCTAGATGTATTACAGTATTTGAAGGTGCACTATGTGACTTTTTCTAGCAAGAGGTATGAGAGAGATGTTACGTCAATCTTGGCCTAAAATGTTCCACACTATGGCATTAAAATCTTCATGGAAACAAACAGAAGGCAGAATGAGCAGCAAGGCAAAGTTATGGGTCAGATCTGTGGAAAGGCATCCCCGCACACAATAAGAATTTATGGGGTTTTTTTAGGTATTTTTGAGCAATGAAAAAAAACAAACACTTGAAGGCATACTAGATACATTTTAATACCCCATCATAGAAAATTCCAGAAAAGCGTATAATATTTCCATGGAGACAAGTCGGTGATGAACCCCCATCCAGAGAAGTTACATACTGCATCTTTAATATACATTTTTTTAATTATGTACACAGTCAAAACAATTCTACTGTTGAGCTTGAACTAATTGTAATTTCATAATTAAGACCCAGTTTGGTTCTAGTTTAGCCTTACTAGCATTAAATTTTAGTTTTTTAGTAATCTCATGTGATCATGTTTAGTCACGACGTAGTCCTAGTATAAACCAAGCATTATTGACCTGATTCATACTTCCTTACCATTTCGTCCTGTTTAAAACTTGATCCCTGTTTAGTCTGGGTTACCCTTTGAGGTTGATTCAGCAATTATGCATACAAATAGAACTGAGGTTGCAGTGTTAAAAACACATCTATTAATACCAGTCATAATATTGGTTTTGTAATAGGCAAAATTATTGCACTCATTCTTCATTCATTCTTGTGCAGCCCTAATTTAAATGCAGCATCTAACCCAATAACTGCTCACTAAATGGTAAACTGACTACCCTTTAAACCAGAACAATAGCTTCCCTAGTAGAAATGCAACAACTCCACTGTCCACTTTTATTTTTAATTTTAAACATGATTTTAACTTCCTCTCCTCTCGGTCTCAGACTTTGGCATATGGAGACATGAACCACGAGTGGATTGGCAATGAGTGGTTGCCAAGTCTGGGTCTGCCTCAGTATCGCTCATACTTCATGGAGTCCCTGGTGGACGCCCGAATGCTTGATCATTTAACCAAAAAGGACCTGAGGGGACAGCTCAAGATGGTCGACAGCTTCCACAGGTACCACACTGGAGCATTACTGTGTTATTATTGGACTTGTATCAATGTGTGAGTTTATTCGTGTATTTATCTAACATAACTCAACTGTTTACATGCTTGAACATAAAGTTTTGTTTTTTTTTCTGTAAAATGTTATACTAAATTGTAACCGTTAGTTATTTCATTTGTTACATTATTTTCTTCTATTTTAAAACCACTGTGTTTTGACAAGAGTTTGTGTGGCATTGGTAACCAACCCAAAGCTCTCTACTTGGATCCCAGTTTCTGAATAGTCCATACTGCCTTTGTGCTCTTACCTCTGGCTCAGACTTCACACAGTGCAACTACAGTGCTCTTAGTCATTGCATCACCATGTGGTCTCATGTAGTAGCTTTCAGTCTGTGACCACAACAGCGCTCTGCTCTTCATGTGACCGGTAGCTTGCAAGAACACCATTCTAATACTGGAGTTGGTAGCGGTCGTAGAGGCCAATGGCACCCTTGTCAGTCTGCTCCAGCGCAGCTGTGGCCTATTACAGTTGAATGAGGGGTGAATGAACAATTCACAAAAGTATCAAGCAATTGCCAATTATTTTCACTTGTGTGCTTCACAGGAATAGTTTTCAGTGTGGCGTCATGTGTCTGCGGAGGCTAAACTACGATAGGAAAGAGCTCGAGCGACGGAGAGAAGAGTGTCAATTTGATATTAAAGGTATTCACATTCGATATAATATTTTCTTAAACCAGTATTTTATTTACATCGTCCCTCATGCCTGGTTTGTTGTCCTTGTTTTTCCTTAGACGTGCTGGTTTGGAGTAATGAGCGCGTCATCAGTTGGGTGCAAGCCATTGGGTTGAAGGAATACAGTGGAAATATATACGAGAGCGGAGTCCACGGGGCTCTCATGGCTTTAGACGAAACATTCGACCACAATGCACTGGCACTACTGCTGCAGATACCCACACAGAACACACAGGTAAATTATACTGCTACTGTTGCTGCTACTACTATTACTACTACCCTTACAACTACTGCTGCAGATACCCACACAGAGTACACAAGTAAATTATACTACAACTAATATTAGGCAACATGGTGACTAAGTGGCTAGTCAGGTCGCAGGTTCGACTAAGGTCCTGGTCAAAACTAGGAACAAGATGTGAAGATGGCTCCCTAAGTGTTTTTCACTGCTTCTGACAGGTTGCCTCAGTAGCACAGAATGATGGGTCAAATGCAGAGAATGAATTTCTCTCACACAGGATTAATAGGGTACACCTTAACTTTAACTGCAAGAACTACTTGACAGGTGATGTTGTTTGTTTTTAAGGCCAGAGCAACCCTGGAGCGTGAATTCAACAGTCTCCTGGCTATTGGCACGGAAAGGAGGATGGAAGAGGTAACAAGCAAATTAATACTATAATGATTTAATAAAATTCTGTAATAATAATATCATGTTTCCAGGACGACGATAAGAACTTCCGCCGTGCTCCGTCGTGGAGGAAAAAGTTCCGGCCCAAAGACGTGAGGGGACTGGGAGCGTCAGACACTTTACCGGCCAACTTCAGAGTGACGGGTGCTGGGTCCCCCTCCCCTCAGCCAAAGAGAAGCCCTGTAGACGGTAAGATTCAAACACTAACAGAAAGCAGAACTCAGTAACTCAATGCATTCACACTTGTACTTATTTGGTCCTGGCTTGAGTCCAGTTTAGTCCTGATGCAGACTTTGGTTTGGTCCTGTTATAGTCCTGATCTAGTCCAGGTTTATGTTTGGCTTTAGTCTCAGTTTAGTCCTTATTTTGATGCTGTATATGTGCAAATGTGAATTCACCTTTATTCAGTTGAGTTGAGCTAGTATGTTGAGTGGGAAAAAGACAAATTTTACGTATGTAAAAATGGTGTACAGGGCCTTGTAAGGAAAATGTGACAAAACATTATCGAAAAGTACTGAGTTTCCACTTTTAACCTGAGTTTTATATAATGTGCATGAATGTTTTCTTGCTCTTCTCAATGCTGTTAATATGTCTATAATAAGTCTATAATATCTGACTGTTTCTAATGTATTCTCTAATTCCTCTGAAATGCCTGAGCTGCTCTGCCTAATATTGTGATGCTGTGACTAACGGCATGTTTTTGCATGTGACCCAAACACAGGGAGTCAGTCTATACAGAGGCTGGACACTGCCACAGTCAGGACCTACTCTTGTTAACACAACGGTGAGTTTGACATAGAGATATAAGGACCAGTTTTACAGTGTGGTTCAG
The DNA here is from genome assembly GCF_009829125.3 of Periophthalmus magnuspinnatus. Lineage (NCBI taxonomy): Eukaryota > Metazoa > Chordata > Actinopteri > Gobiiformes > Gobiidae > Periophthalmus > Periophthalmus magnuspinnatus. The sequence goes on along the minus strand of NC_047128.1, from coordinate 11,657,199 downwards.
TTTAGTATGAGACATCATCTGCTTTTCATTTTACTCTAAATATTTGCGCCTCTCATCAAGTTTTTAGTAATGTAGTAGAGTAGACAGAAACATCGATCACTGTGTTCAAAGAATAAAACCAATACAATGCATGAACTCACAACAAATTACATACATACCTTTTTACAAAGACATGACCTTTTTTAATTCTACCACACTGAAATTATTTAAATTTTTTACCTTATGTATTTCAATAATGAACTTATTGTATTTATGCTATTTATTATTTTTAACATTTTAACACACACCCATCACCTAATTTCCATCACACTACAGGGTCGGCAACCTTTAACACGCAAACAGCCATTTGGACCCAGTTTCCACGGAAAATAAAACACTGGGGGTCGCAAATACTTTTTGACATCTAAAATGAAGATAACGTAGTATATAATTATAATAATAATGTAATAGAATAATGTAGGTTTTATTTTTCACGGACAAGCCTTCTACACGTGGCAGATAAATATGGCAAAATAAGTTAAGTGCATAAAAAATACAACTCACTAAACCGCTGCATCAGTGGGAGCCATGCGCTTTGCGATGAGGTGGACCTATCGAGGACTGATGAGAGACAATGACACCCGCAGTGTGATTATGTCTAGTCTGCTCTGCAGTTTCTTTCAAAAAACTCTAAAGGCTTATCTTTTAATCCCAGGTGCTTAGTCTCCATGTGCCGAAGTAGTTTTGAAGGTTTCATTGCCTCATTTGCTTTTCCCACATATTACGCAGAGCGGACTCTGCGCGTGAGTCACCTGTAGCGACAAACCCATATTTTAAGTAGGACTCCTGGTGTTGTCTCTTAAATGTAGTTTCCTTTTTCTTGGTGGTTGTAGGATCCTCTTCTGGTTCCTCAGTTGGCCTTTCCCCTTTGTTAAAAAGCTCTCCAAAGACTTTTGTTTTGGCTCATTTTCACTTGCTTGTGGCTCTACTTTTGTGCGTCGTGTCTGATGTGTTATACGTGATACGTCATTGCGGAGAGAAGAGCAGATCTATCACAAATATAATATACTTGTCACTACATCAAATAGATTTCTGTGGCGATTTCCTCTCATGATTTTCATTATACATCTATGGACAAGCTTATTAGCGCGTCAGGAGGGACGGGCGACAGTTACATCCTCCTGCTCCTGACCCTTGTGTGCGCAGCGTCTGAAAATCAGGGCTGTGTCTTTACGACTGTGAGTTGTGTTTGTGAGGCGTGAGCAGTGTTTGTTTTTAACATTGTTCCGCGAGTGTGACACTTATTTTGATCAACGAAAAATAAGAAAATATATTGTAAATATATTGTATTTTAATATTTCAAGATCACAATAATCTTCCAATTTAAACTGCAATAAAAAAGAACTAACACAAATAAAATACATTTCAATTAAATACTTGAAGTTTATTTTCCCAAGCCACGCAGAGCCGCAGTATAAGGATGAAAGAGCCGCATGCGGCCGACCCCTGCGCTAATGAATATTTACTACAAATCAGTGTGACTTCTGCTGTTGCATTTGAGAAACCATGACAGAAACGCGTGGCTTCACCTTGGCAAGTGCCACTCTCGTGTCATTTTCACAGCAAAGTGAAAGAAATGCGTGGCTTCACCTTGGCAAGTGCCACTCTCGTGTCATTTTCACAGCAAAGTCTGTTCCTTTTTTTCGTTTTTATGTCGTTTTATGTTTTTATGCCGTTCAAACAGCTCATTTAAGTTGGGCAGGTACTTCGATAGACACATCAAAGGGTGCATTTGTTGAATTGGGCCAACGTCTGAAGACGCTTGCAGTCTGCTAATCATATGAATCGGGTGCGTGTCTTGACCTTCGCCGAACCCCTGAGACTGACTCAGCGAACCCCTAGGGTTCAATCGAACCCAGGTTAAGAACCACTGTACTAGATACTCATTTTGCAGGTATTGATACTAAAAAAATCACATTCACAGGACAGAAGTTAACCTTTCTTGATACAGCTCAAGGTCATTCTAAATCTATTCAGAACAACTATATCACCACATAGACTGGTATATGCCCATAGATCACTATGGAACCTACCTGGACCACAGAGGGATTACACAGATATAAGGCCACATTGGAATATAAAAAAGGTTGTATTCTTGTTACAAAATGAAAATGTACTCAAAAGTTTTACTCTAAAAAACCTAAATTAAAAAGTACATTATGTAACTGTTTAATTTTTACAAAAAATACAGTGAAAAGCATCTATTTTTAGTGTGATCTATTCTGTAACTCGGCCTAGTGGTGTTTTTTTTATAATGTTTAGTGCCATACTGTGGAACATTCCAGGCAAATGGGGGACCATCCATCAGAATAGTTGCATAGTGCATTGTTTCAAAATATTGTATTGTTTTATTACCATAGGAGTTAATTTTTTTATCCCAGGCTAACAAATGTTAGCCAGGTTCCTTTCAGTCTTTATTTACCGTAATACAAAAACTTGCACACTTAACTGAACCATACGGCCTTGTTTAAAGGCCTGATAAATGCACTTTTATGTATCAGCTGTTCACTGTCTGTTTTTGCAGCTTTATTTGTCATGTTTTCTTCTGCTTAATAACGCATGTCCACGCCTCTTTTCTCTCTTCTCTCTCCCCTCTCCTCTTTCGCTCCTGTCTGCTTACTCTGTCCATCTCTCCTCCTCCTCTCAGTTTATCCCTCATTATTTCTATAGGTAACCGCTGGTCAGAAGATGAAGGAGATTTTCCCTGCATTTAAAACCAGAATGATGAACTGAAATATTTTTTTTAACTAAATTTAATCAGAAAAAGACTGTATTCCTCACCTGAAGCTCCCTATAGGAACCTTTATAGACAAATGTTGGTTATAATATTTATGTAAACCAATGGGACATTTTAATAGATTTTTAGACCTATGTATAATCTTTTTTACCTCGTTTTTTTTCTTAATCAAAAATAAACAGTTCCCTTCTGTGCCCGAATATTAAGCTTAATATAAATATATATATAACTGAATGTTTTAACCAAGTTTGTACATTTCTACCAGAACTGTCTAATCTTTTTATAATCCTGATTCTATGGAAAAAGATGTTTTATTTTCGCTATAATGGCAAATCTAATCATGAATTTAAAGTGACTTGTTAAATCTCTGTATCTTTTATCCCTTTTTATCTGTAAGTACTTTTTTGTAATTTCTCTAAAATACTATGGACATTTTTAGGTCAAAATACTGTGTCAGTATCAAACAGATTTATCACTGTGAGACTATATCAAGTTCATCAGTCACTACGTTTACATGCAAAAATAAGAGGGGAAATTCAACACTGCCTATCTTGGCTATAAATACTTTCTAGAATGCATGCAACTGTTGTGTGTTTGTATGCAGTGAGATAAGGAACTAGAGAGGTCGTCGCCATGGTAACCTGTAGTAAATAATGTCCAGTCCCAGGAGACATGTTTTAAGTTTAGAATTCTACTCAAGAACCCAGACAAACTCACAGAGAGCCTTAATATTTTGATTTGGGTTTTGATTGAGCTTTTTTGTATTTGTACTTTATCTAAGGCCCTGTTCTACTAAATTAATGTGAACAAATGTGAAAAAAAAATCTTTGATTTTTTTTTTTCTTATTTTAGAGTAATAATCATGAACTTAACAGAATAATTATCAATGATTTGTCCATATGACATATTAACAGACAAACAGTTTAGCTCTGTAAAAATCACAAACCAATGCAGTGTTTTTAGAGTGAATATTAATGTTCATAATTCAGAGAAAAAAGTCCCAATCAAGACAGAGTTCCTGCATAATTAGCACACAAATATATCATATTATATGTTTATTTAAACACTTGAATCAATTAAGTTATTTCCAATCACAATTTAGTGTTTGTTCCACTCATAAGATGGCCACTGTACTTGATACAGCAACAGAACTCACGCTCTGTCTAGACCTTATTTTATGGGTTGTACCATACGTAATTTATTATTATATGGCATTAGAAACTCTGCTACTGTAATTTATCACAGCTGTATTAACATGTCAAACATGGATGGTGGTGATGGATGGTAATAATAATTTAGTGTAATTTTGGAAGAGTTCTATTTTTAATATGTTATTTTTGCAGCCTTTTTAATAATGTTCTAACTGCATATCTTCAAAGCAACAATTACCATATTACCCATTTTCCACCTCCCATTATTTCATGACAATAAAACTAGCCCTAATACACTTTGAAATGAGAATCATTGCTGGTATTTTCTTTTTATATGGAAAGAGGGCTGTGTAAAGTTCATTATTTTAGATACCATTCTGTTGCTGGGTTTCAAATGAACATTTTAGAACTTTTTTTTTTTTTTTTTTCAGAACATTTTATACGCATATCATATTTAATATATATGGGGGTAGCTAAAATGAATATTCCTGAAATGAAGATTTCTGTTGTAATATAGTGAATTTTTGCATTTATTAATTCTAATGGACACACAATTTATTTACTGTAATAATCAAGGTTAACAACAAACCAATTCTCCATTCATAAGGCAGAGTTACTTTATGTTGCCAGTGTCATTTTTAGTTACAGCTGCAAGATAATCACAATTTGGATGGCCACAGTTGGCATTTCACAAATATTGAAATTATTTTAGTAATTTAATGTTCCTATATATGAGGTTTTATTAAGAGTAAAACTTGCTAACCCTCTAGTTTAGACCTCCACAAACCCCTCGTTGGTTTAGCAGTTCATATTTCAGTTTTCGTAAAAATTTTAATGATGACTTTGATTGCAAGTCTAATCTCAATACTGAAAAATTGCAATGAACTTTTTTTTCTGCATGTAAACATACTGACTGATAGCATTTAGAAAGGCTTAAACCCCCTTTCTTTTTATGTCCATAACTTAAACCAAATGATATCTCGCTAAGCCATATCTTTTATAAAACTGATGCAAACAGACTTCAGACTGTAATTTTCAGGTTAATATTTTAAGTTGCATGGATGACTCCTCAACTTTACCTACCGCACCGAATCCCTTTAAAAATAATCTATAAAGGACGCATATTACGCCATTTACTGATTATAATGTTGTTTCCTTATCAAAAGTTGTTTTGTGTTTTGTTTCATTCTCATGTTTAACTCACAAATCTCTGTTCCACCTTGTGACATCATGTCGTAATCCAGGAAGTGCTCTACTGTGTTTTTAAACTCCATACACCTTCCCTAGAGTCATTTAGATAATTTCAGAACAAAAGGTAAAAGGTAGCTGTCAGCTTGAAAACTTCCACTACATGACATCACAAGGTGGGACAGAGCATTTTGGACTTTGGAGATGTGGACAAACCAGGATTACTCAAACATATGTGAATAAAACAAAACGCAACTCTGGGTATGTTTTTGAGGAGGTAACAACATTTTAACATGACTTACAGCTCACAAGAGTCAATTTTGCGTAATATAGGACCTTTAAGAACTTTTCAGCGCAATCTCTGTGGAAAAATGCATGTGAAATACGGGACTGTTCATTGTTGCACCTACTCATTAATGGACCAACTTCACCGAGGCCTGAGATCGATCGACCGCTTTGCAAAAATATAATATCATTAAAGCGTAAGGATCCAACTTTTAACGTATCTTGTAAACACTTTATCAATGCTACAATACTGTGCAAAAGTCTTGAGCAGGTTTTCAAGAACGATATGCATAGAGTTAGGTATATTGATGATTGAATTATAGCTGTGTAATTAATCAAATTGTAATAGAGGTTCAGTCATTCTGTCAAAATTCATCTTGGGTCTTTTTAATTGAGAGGACTGCATCATATATAAATATATACACACACACACATATATATATATATATACACACACACACGCACCCACACGTGTGTGTGTGTATGTATGAGTATGTATATATATATATATATATATATATAATTATACAAACCATAATTTGTATCAAAATTAAAAATACTTTTTTACAAATATGTCATTTTCAGTCCAAAAAAAAAAGTAACATTGCTTTAAAACCTGTCAGACACTTTTGCACAGTGTGGTACTTTAAGCCTTATTGTTTATTAATTCCTGTACTGTCTTTCTTCTATTTATTCATTCACTATTTACTGAACTTTTAGCTTATAAAATGTTATTATCTTGAATATGGTGACGCTTTCCTCTCATGTTTGTCTCGTCTATGCTTTAACACAGGTTCCAGTTGTTTTATTTATATATATATATATATATATATATATATATATATATATATATATATATATATATATATATATATATATATATATATATATATATATATATATATATATATATATATATATATATATATCCAATGATCGGGAACCCTAGAGGACTTTTTTTTTTTTTTGTAGATTTTGAAAGTTGTTTTAATGTTTTAATCTAGTTGTTTCTGCACAATTTGAAATCATGTTGCTGGTATTTTTGCCTTTCCCTTTTTCAGCTGTGATCCTGTAACATCGATGTACAGTCTGAGTACTTATAAACTATTTTTTATCACAGTATTATTTATTGCTTACTTTCAATAAAATACTGAACTTGATTTGCCACGGCTTTTTCAAGTTTATTATAACAAACTGTGTTTTGTTTTGTTTTTTCATCAAGGCCTATTCATTAAGGCATGATTCAGTTTTACCTGGTTTACAAACAATCTATACAAAAGTCTATTAAATCAAAAGTAATGATCCTGTTTTTTGTTTTTTTTTAACATTTACTGCACCTTTTTTTAAAGACTTATGCTATAGTTTGATTTTAAGGTACACTATGGAAGTTTTCTGGAGTGACATTCACCTTGTCTCCATAGAGATACTGCTTTGCCTACAGTGTTCTTCAGTGTGTCATAAAATTTTTTTTATCTCCATGAAGACCAGCAGGTGGGCGATGCCCCCAGGTGAAGTTACAGGTCTACAGATCTGTGGAGAGCCTGCGTACATTAAGAATGCATGATTTTCAATGTATTTTGTGGGGAGAAAAAAAAATCAATTTAATAACTGACCATTTCAGTCAAGGCATTAACATCTCCATGAAGATAAACAAGGTGATCAGTGTTTCTGAGGGGGATGGAACCCTCTTAAGGGCCGCACAATCAGTAAACACAATTTGACCCTTGGTTACTTTTAGCAGAAAATACCCCTGTTAAAAAGGTTAAGAACCCCTGAGTTACATTGTGCACCTTTAATTTCTATTTATTTAAATTACAGGTGTAATCCATCCATCCATTTTCTTCCACTTTATCCAGGCCAGGTCACGGAGGCAGCAGTTTCAGCAGGGAGGCCCAGACTTCCCTCTCCACACACTTCCTCCAGCTCTTCCGGAGGAATCCCAAGGCCAGCTGAGAGACATAGTCCCTCCAGTGTGTCCTGGGTCTTCCCTGGGGCCTCCTCCCGGTGCGACCTGCCCAGAACACCTCCCTAGGGAGGTGTCCAGGAGGCATCCAGAATAGATGCCCGAGCCACTTCAACTGGCTCCTCTTGATGTGGAGGAGCAGCGGCTCTACTCCAAGCTCCTCCCGTGTGACTGAGCTCCTCACCCTATCTCTAAGGGAGCGCCCAGCCACCCTGCGGTGGAAACTCATTTCCGCTTGTATCCGCGATCTTGTCCTTTCGGTCATTACCCAGAGCTCATGACCATAGGTGAGGGTAGGAACGTAGATTGACCGGTAAATCGAGAGCTTCGCCTTCCGGCTCAGCTCCTTCTTTACCACAACAGACCGATACAGCGACTGCATCGCTGCAGACGCTGCACCGATCCGCCTGTCAATCTCCCGCTCCATCCTTCCCTCACTCATGAACAAGACCCCGAGATACTTGAACTCCTCCACTTGAGGCAGAGACTCACCACCCACCCGGAGAGGGTAAACCACCTTTTTCAGGTCAAGAACCATGGCCTCAGATTTGGAGGAGCTGTTTTCATCCCAGTCGCTTCACACTTGGCTGCAAAGTGCCCCAGTGCCTGCTGCAGGTCCTGGTTCGATGAAACCATGAAGACAACATCATCTGCAAATAGCAGAGATGAAATCCTGTGGTTTCCATACCACACCTCCTCTGGCTCCTGGCAGCGCCTAGAAATTCTGTCCATAAATATAATGAACAGAACCGGTGACAAAGGGCAGCCCTGGCGGAGTCCAACATGCACTGGGAACAGGTCTGACTTACTGCCGGCAATGCGAACGCAGCTCCTGCTTCGGTCATAGAGGGATCGGACAGCCCTTAGGAAAGGACCCCAGACCCCATACTCCCGAAGCACCCCCAAAGGACACCACGAGGGACACGGTCGAATGCCTTCTCCAGATCCACAAAACACATGTGGACTGGTGGGGCAAACTCCCATGAACCCTCGAGGATCCGATGGAGAGTATAGAGCTTTTTTTTTTTTTTTTTGCTTCTCTACAGATCTGATCTGTACCTGCATCTGCTTGAGTGTTTAGATTTTGTAGAGAGACATGGATTCTCTTTCTCCATTGCTGTGTAAATAAATCCAATATCCTGGAAGTATTGATTTGATGCTTCACCAGAAAAGTTACTTAGTTCATCTTAAATTGCCTCTGCTAAAGTTATTGCATTTTGTAGAGGCATATGGATCCTCTTTTTACATTACTGTAAATTAATCTTGTGATGTTGATGAAGATTTTATTTGATCCAATTTTTTCCTTATAAATCATATCTATACGTCCAATCTTGTTGCGTCACCACGCCAGATCCGGAAGCAGAGCGAAGGGAGTGAAGGCAGGAACATCCAGGAACATCTTCAGCGTTTTTTTTTCTGACAGGAGAGAGCTATTATCAGAGGACCTACGCTCTCTTACATATTTATCGCGTTTGGACCAGGCCTCCTCTTTGTACGCGGTATGTATTTTCTCATTTATGTGCATTACAATGGCCTCCAAACGCCATTTTTGTCATTCATTTGGTTTACTTGGCATATTAGCTTAGCCACAGCAGCTAGCTAGGAAAACTAGAACAGGAAATGCCATCGCCAGGTAGGTAGCCACATCTACAGCCAATTTCAACATGAATTTGCTTTTAAGAGTTATTTTAGATTTTAAATTGACAAAACAGTGAGTATAAGACATTATCAAGACATATTTTTAAGCGTAAAAGACGAACAAAGCGCAGATGGGTTCAATTTGGCACGCTTGGCAAAATTTCATCTTTTACTTTTCTAGAAATCTTAGCATAATTTTCAATTTATTCGTCAAATATCATAATATTTCGTTTTAAATTACTGCATATTATATATATTGAATAATCTACAATACTATGAAACACGCAAGAAAATGTGTGTCTCAGTATTAGCAATTATTGGAATAGATCGATCTTTTTATTTTCACAAAATGCACGACAAAACTTAAACTTAAGTTTTTGTCCAAATATGCATTTTTGTGCCGGTGAATTAACACTATACATTTTATATTTATTCTTAACAACGCAGTTTCTAATGTGTTTTTTTATTCTATTTTCTTGAAATAAATGAATGAATAATACAGGCAAAAGTGCACAATTTTGCGTTTCATTTTTTAATCGATCATTTCAGGTTGTTGATGTTTTTAGTAGAATAAATTGCTCTGAATTAATGCAAAAGGGCGTGGTGCTGCCTGGTGCGCGTGTTATTAGAAAAACTCCAGTAATAGTTTTGCTACTTGGGACGCCGCTTCCTGGTTCCTCGTCTAAACTCGGGTCTTTCTTGAGGAGGAAAATAAGGAGCGACGTACGTACAAAGAGCCGCAGACAGACCCGGGACAGACCCTCCTGTGATCCTGAGTGAAAAAACACAATACAAAGAGGGAAAAAGCTGAGTCAGGTTTTTTGGTTCGTTGAAGACATGCCAGACACACAACAGTGTTCTTGTCCTGTTGTAATGGTTTAACTGCTTACAATGCACGCTGCCAACTAAGAATTTATACATATAAACTACAAATGCATTATTGTTTGACTAAATGTAAATGGTTACACAATATATTTAGTTAAGTAAAAGTATATTATGTTCTACAAACAAGTGGTTCCCAACCTTTTTTTTTATTTGGAGTACCCCCCTAAGCTCTGTCTAACATTTCTAGCAACCTCTTGTCAACTGCTAGTAATCTACTAGTAATTCTTTAGTATAATTTGTTTCCCCAGGTTTTAGAGTGGGGGGCACACCACAAGTAAAAATTGCCATAGACTAAAAAAGTCAGAATGTTGTCAAATATAAATAACTTTACACGAAAAATACCTTCTTTTTTAAAAAAAATAATCAGTGACAATACCATTGTAACATTATTAATAATAATAATTGATTAATTATGTACATATGGAAATAAGAGACCTGACAAGTTATTAATTTAAGAGGAAATTTTAAGGCAGTGTTGCAATGTAAAACATGCCTTAGTTTGGGTCTAAACACATTTCATTGACCAGTGCTGGGTGATGTTCCTTTTATTTTGGTTTTGAAAGCACATCATGTAAATACCATAACAATACATTTCCCCTGTCCCAGTGTGTTTGGTGTGAGGCGAGACCATGTGGCGGGCCGCAGTTGGACAAAACGTGAACCTGAACGTGGATGATGGAGGAGATGACTGGGAAACAGACCCAGACTTTGAGGTTCCCCTTTTGATTTAACTTTATTTTTAAAATAATTTAAAATATGTATCAGCTGAACCAAATGGATCTTTTGTTCTAACTAAAACCTTTGACAACTTCATTGACACATACATTTTCAGACAAAGTAATGCTCGCCATTTCAAAATAAGGACTTGAGGTTTAATAAATATGCTTTGGAATTTTCACATATCTTAATATTGAAATTTAAAGCCACACTCTGCAACTTTCTGGAGGTGGCATCTTGCATACATGATTCCATGGAAACATTAAAACCATGCTATGGAACATTCTCCTTGGAGCTGGAGGAGTTTTAGGCCATACTGTGAAATAATATAGCCAACATTTCCACAGAAACAAGCAGGAGTATGCATGTGTGTTTTACTGGTATATTTTTTAAAGACACTGCAGTTTTCAAAATATTAAACACATTTGTTGTTTTCTTCCAGAATGATGTCTCAGAGAAGGAGCAGCGTTGGGGAGCAAAGACAGTGGCAGGTTCAGGACACCAGGAGCACATCAAGTGAGTTTAAACTTTCCTCTCATTTTACCATAAACATTTATTGGATTTTACAGTTAACCTTTGTATGTCAAATCCTGTGTGTGGTTGTTTTATCCCAGTATCCACCAGCTACGTGAGACGGTCTCCACAGAGCACACCAAACTGAAGGAGCAGGAGCTGGACTCAATGCCCAAAGCCTCACATGGATATGGGGGCAAGTTTGGAGTGCAGCAGGACCGCATGGATAAGGTCAGAACACATGGGATATTTAAAGTGCATATGGCAGATTTTGACGATTCTCTCATTCTCACTTTATTTGGTGGGATAATACCTGTTGTAAATATAAATTATACTTTTAAACCAATAGCGAAGCAATTTGCGAGTAAGTTGAAAAATGTGTTAAACTACAGGAAGTAAAATCTTAACTTATGTTAGATATACACATACACGCATTTATTTTGGGAAACTGCTCCAACAAGGCTTGCAGCTCAAATATAACAGGGGTGAGTTTTAGTTTTCAGTCACTTTTTTCACATTGTTAGACCCAAAAATGACAAATATAAGAACTTTTAAATGCTCTAAAAGCACTGGCTTTACATGTCATTAATCCAATACAAATATGTAATATCACATAGTTTCAGCCACTGTCACTGTTGCTTGAGATGAGGGAGAGCAGCGTGGAGTCAGACTCGGGAGGAAAAGAAAACAAATAATCATCAAATACTCATCATAAAAGGAAAAGTTGAGCTATATTAGTTTGGCCATCGACACATTTCATTGAACAGTGTTGGGTTCTGTTTCCTTTTATTTTGGTTTTGAAAGCACATGTAAATACCATAACAATAACACCAGTTTTCCCTCTGTTGCACACGCTTTGTGTGAGGCGAGACCATGTGGTTGGGCCGCAGTCGGACTAAATACGAACCTGAACATCTATATTAACACTATATTATAAAACCTGTTCTCTTTAGAAAGCACAATTCCTATTTTCATTGAATAAAAGTTGTAAATCATTAAACCAAATGAAGTAAAACATATATAGAATAGTCATCAATCATAAGTATGTGTTGCATCCCCAATAGGCACTTGGGACCAAAAAAATCTGAATTTAAAAACTTTTTGACTTGGACATGTGTGACCACAATAAAGTTTATTGTGGTGTTGTTTTAAAACCAAGTACAGTGTGGTGAAAGTGCAGTTTAGCAGAATTGCCTGGTAATACTCTCAATGACATCTTTCTAGAGAAAGAGAGTTGTACAGTTTTGAATTCTGTGTCCATTTCTGTCCCTACCTTTTGTTATGGTAAAAACTTGGTGCTTTTTTACTGAGTCATCAGGGGTTTGTTTATCTTCCTCACTCACGTTGTATTGCTTTAATTGCCCATAAATGTTGTTTCACTGTCTTGATAAGATAAGTGAGCTTATAAGATCTTGTCTGCAGCTGTCAGAAGTCCCTCTAATGCCTCAGAAGTGCTTATTTAAATGGTCTGAGTTATTGCTTGAGTTAAAACCTGAACTTGTAGTGATAAGCAAGCAGATAAAGGTTGTTGCACCCGGGATTGTTCAAACATATTCAAAGTCTCTAGAAATAATGTATGAAATGTATCACATCCAATGTATTGGGGCAGAACGCAGGCAGGATATTTTAGAGCAGGCATGTCCAAACTGCGGCCCGGGGGCCAAATGCGGCCCTCAGACCAATTTTTCTTGGCCCTCAAGCTTCCAGGTGAATTTGCCTGTATTTCTTTAAACAGTACTTTTTACTGTATATTTCTGAAAATCTGCTTTAACAAGCCCTTATCAAATATTTAATGTGTCCCATTGAGGATGTAAGCATGAATAAAGGTCTAGCGGTTCAGTCTAACTTGTAATAATAACACACATTTGAAGTATTCACTGTATTGGCGACCAGTCTATGGCCCTCAGTCGGCCCTCGGCTTTGTCTGTGATTTTATATGCGGCCCTTCATGAAAAAAGTTTGGACACCCCTGTTTTAGAGTATGTGTTAGTGTTGTGAAAATTATCAAAAATCAGATGCTAATCAATACTAAAACTAGTAGCAATACCTGCTCAAATGAGTTCTAGTTTTAATACTAAAAAAGTCACATTCACAGGACCGAAATGAACCTTTCCTGAGTAGCTTTAGAATGATCTTGAGCTGTATAGACCTGTCACAGTAACAAAATTTGAAGTGTGGTATATTGCTGAAGTAAATATAGACTGTAAAGAATAATATTGCAAACAAACCATAAAGCAGAATACTCCCCCAAAAAGTCTTCTTAATGTAAAAACTTGTTTAAAAAAAAAAAAAAACTGCAATTAATTGAATAACAGAATGCAACAATGCAACACTTAAGTACTTAGTTTGTTTTTATGAGTCATAAAAGTTCACAGTTCAACACTACAGCTCAAATCTCATCATAGAACAAAAACGTAACGAAACATGTCTGATTAGTACAAAAAAACCCTACCACAATAAATATTGACTTAAGTGATTGTTCCATCTGTCATGTACTGAACAGTAAGTCGATATAGTTTTTACCATGACAGGCCTAGAGCTGTATCAGAACGAGTATAAGACCACATAGACTAGTATACACCCATGGACCACTATGGAACCTACCTGGACCACTGAGGGCTTACACAGATATAAAGCCACATAAAAGAAAGTACTACCATTTAATGTGGAAAATCATATTCTATTGTTTAAATAAAGAGTCACTGTCATATTGCAATCAGTATTGAGTGTTTTAATAAATAATTGCATTCTCTATGATTATTTGTGTCCTGAAATCATGATTTATTTTCTTGATCTTGTTTGTAATGTTGATGGTAAGTTTATAACATCTTTTCTGCAGCTCTGTAAAAAGTTCCTCTGATGCCTCAGTAGTGTTTATATAAATAGCCTTAGTCAGCTCTACGTTTCCAGTGTTGGCAGCACATTTCTCTCTCTATCTGTCTCTCTCACTCTCCATCTCCATCTCTCTCTGTGTCTTTCTCTCTTCTATTTTTTTTCTTCCCCTCCTTTTTCTCTCTCTCCCTCACTCCTCTGCCTCTCTCCCTGTGAATGTGATGATGGGGTTTTATTTCTCTCACACAGTGTTAATCTGTGATGAGTCAGAGGGCTGTATTTGCCTCCACACTCTGGTTTAGTCCTCTCGGAGTTGTTCAAACTGTTTGTGTTGTGTTTACATTTACATTGTTTATATTTGTGTTTTCAGTCGGCTGTGGGTCATGAGTACCAGAGCAAACTGTCCAAGCACTGCTCCCAAACAGACACTTCCAAAGGCTTTGGAGGGAAGTATGGTGTGCAGGCCGATCGCGTCGATCAGGTACTTATACACTATTTAACATTGTGTGTGTGCGTGCGTGCGTGTTCAGATGTCATCTGTTTCAAGGTGATGACAACCAGATTTTTAAGTAATGATTACAGATAATTGTTCTGCAAACAACATAAACTCAATGATTATGTCTCTTTCTCTCCTCTCTTTCTCTATGTCTCTCGGTTTCTCTCTCGTTTCAGTCGGCTGTGGGTTTTGAATATGCTGGAAAAACAGAGAAGCATGCTTCACAGAAAGGTACTGCTTCGACATGTCTGAGCTCTAAAACACCTGCAAACATTCAGACTTATAATTCTACGAGATCTTACACTGCCAGAGCTTTCACACTGTTAACATTGTAAAAGATAAATTCAAAATAACTAGACTTTAGATATTGTAAAATAGCCAACCATCGTTGCGATCACTGCTTTAGACTTTTGGCATTTCTTGCCGCATAATGGTTTTCACTCCACCTGTGGAGTGAAAACCATTTCAGGAGACTTCATCAAGAGACTAATTGAGAGAAGGCCAAGGGTTTGTTGCCCTGTAAAAAAAAAAAAGTGGAAAAAATAATATTGTAAAACAACTTTGACTAGTAGAGCATGTCTAAAAAAATGAATTGTCTTTGTTTGTGTCATTTTCAGACTACGCAGCTGGTTTTGGCGGGCGGTACGGTGTTCAGAAGGACCGAGTGGACCAGAGCGCAGTGGGATTCGATTATCAGGGAAAAACTGAAAAACATGAATCACAGAAAGGTTTGTCGACAGTAACATCTTTACCATGTGATACTGTCAGAAAACGCCATTCAGATACTTACAATTAAAATACTGCCATTTGTATTTATGAAAATACTTGGCGTCCCAAGTGGCAATGACTTCTCTCCTTGGAAATGGATAAGTTTAATGCCATACTGTGGAACATTCCATGGGAAAAGTTACATGGTGCACTTTTACAAATCTTTAATATTAAAGTGGAACAATTTATTTATTTATTTTTTGCTATAAAACTCTGCATGTGGGGTTTTAATAACATTATCTACAGTTCCTACTCCCTTGTCAATTTTAGTGCATGTCAAATTGCAGCACTCTCCTTTTGCGGGAGTGCGTAAAACCAAGTACAAGGGGATACGGGCGTTAGGAGGGAGCTGTTTGGGAAAGGCCTCAGTCATTTTTGATTACACCTGCACACACAATGTGATTAAGGCTAGCAATACTGATTAAAAAAACATGATAATAATAAAAAAAACCACTCTTTATTTAGACCAGCCATTCCCAAGTTCTGTTGTGCCGCGGCCCCCCTGCATATAAAACTAAGGAGAAAATATTATGTATTCTTTTCTATGTTAAAACAATACATTTCTGTGGGCTTGAAACAAATATAAACAAATATCTTATGTAAAGTTGCTTTAAAACTCAATTTTCTATCTTGCTTGTTGTCTAGACAACCTTTGGTCTCCCCCCCTGCAGCGCTTGTGTCTTTAGTTTTTGTTTTTTCTCAAGTGATGCAGAAAAAGGGGAGCCACAGTCTGAATTGTCATGTATGTTAGCAGGGACCACTGCTTTAGACAATAAATTGTGATTTTCAACATTAAATAGTAGTACTTTTTTATATTGCCTTGTGGCCTTATATCAATGTAATCCCTCAGTGGTCCATGGGTGTATACTAGTCTATGTGTCTTATACTCGTTCTGATGCAGCTCAAGATCATTCTAAAGCTATTCAGGAAAGGTTTATTTCTGTCCTGTGAATGGGACCTTTTAGTATCAATACCTGCTCAAATGAGTATCTAGTTTTGATACCAATTTTAGTCAATTAGTATCAGATTTTAGGTACTTCTGACAACCCTAGTTCATTTATTGACCTTTTATTTCAGACTATTCCAAAGGATTTGGAGGAAAGTTTGGAGTGGAGACTGACAAAGTGGACAAAAGTGCAGTGGGCTTCGAGTATCAGGGCAAAACGGAGCGCCACGAGTCCCAGAAAGGTAAAATATTGTGGCCTATGGCAGGTTGCACTATTCACTTTACTAAAATACACTTAAGATCATGATATTTTAGATTTTGCTATTATGCTTTACTTCCTGATTGAAAATCATGACATCACACAAGGGAATTACTGTTAAATCGCTTTTAATGCTTGATTTTATGTTGTAAATTTTTGTGATATTTTATTATTGTATCCACTGTGAAGCGACTTTGAGTGTCCTGAAAAGCGCTATATAAATAAAATTTATTATTATTATTATTATTATTATTATTATTATTGTTACCTAGCAACCCATGTTACTGGGCCAAAACTCCACTAATGTACATAGACGTTATTATTTGATAAACAAAAACACTTTTTTTATTTAGTTAAAAATTACAGGAAGTAGAGAGTAAAATTATATCCAAAATTTGACACAATTTAGACAAGAAACACATTCTTTTCATTATTATTTCAACATGTTTTTCAACTTTGCAAATTGCTTCTTAATTTGTGTAAAACTGTAATTTAATAATTATCCCACCAACTTAGGTTTTGATGATTCTCAAATTTTTACTTGTCATATCCACTTTAAAGCTGCAGTAACTGACATTTTTCCTGAGTATTTTTTCCATAGAGATGATATTGTAAAAGCAGTACTGTTATGTCACATATTCATCAAATATAAAACATTTAACAGTTGCAATCTCCGCATGAAGAGCTTGATGTATCAGTAAAATACATTCTGGGATGTGTTGGCTGTGCTGTTACTACCCTGCTTCGTTTCGTCGAGTTGACTCTTGAGTTGATCTTCATCTTAAGATCATCAAAACATTATATCTAAAGATTACAAAGATTTATATCACTAGTTTCCTTCATTCAAAATAAAATATTAAATGACCTTGGCAGTGCAGTTCTTATCACCGTTTTTGTTGTTGTCCTGGTTTAATTCCACACCCAGACCCGGTTTAAGTCTGGACTTGCTCTGGACCTCGTTGCCGTGTTGCAGAATCCTTTCACATGTAGAGTCTTGTCTTACATTCCTGTTCTAACCCTAAATACAATACAATACATAGAGGTGTGAACACTGGCAGTCAGCTGGGTATGGGATGAAGCAATGACACAATTCATACACAAAGTAATTGAAAATACTTTACGGGACAAGAGGCATGCCTTAAAGTATGGGGTGCCAAAATGCTGGTACCAGATTCTAGTTTAGCTAAGTTCCATCTGCAGTCCTTTTAAATAATGCTAGTGTGCCTCACCTTACATTTTTACAGTGGAATAATACTCAGTAAAGTATATTCCATGGCATAGGCCTACTCTCATATCAAGCTGATAGTTGTAGGTATGAAGGATGCTCTCATGATAATCACTATATCAACAAATGAAAGATGAAACAGTATATTTCTGGGGTCAGTGTTTATGGCGTGTACTTTTTCTTTGCACGTCTTGGGTTATTTGTGGTTATTTCTTAGCCATAAAAGGTTGAATTAATTACTTCTAGGACTGATTACAAATAAAAACTAAAGTGTTTCATTCTGCTGTTTATTTATTACACCTCATGGCTTTTTAAAAATATTGCAGATTTAGAATAGTTTTTGTGGTTTAAATCTACCATTGTGTTTTTGTGTCAGTATTATCGTTTATATCTCACTTGAAAATGTGTTATCATGACAGCGCTATATGAATCCACATTTCCCTGTGATTGGTTAAATTCACTTTAATTTAAATGTAGTCTTGCTAAAAAGATTACCGATAATTACTTTGGAAATATAATTTGTCATGATTTATTTATCTAGGTCCATGCTTAAGTTTATATTTTAAAGGCGATGCTTTGTTTTCCAGATTATGTGAAAGGTTTTGGGGGTAAGTTCGGAGTGCAGTCGGACCGCCAGGATAAGTCTGCTCTGGGCTGGGACCATCAAGAGAAAATGCAGTTGCACGAGTCCCAGAAAGGTAACACACTTTATTTAAGGTTTACTATAATACATTTTTTAGTACATTTGGCCATAAATATTTGGAATATCAGGACCTGGACACATTTTTTGTTGTGGTTACCATAAATAATATAAAATACAAATCTATATTAAATGTAAATCATCTGTTTACATTCATTTAAGATTCATATTAATACAAATCCAATGTGCATATTTTTTATTTGCCCTATTGGCTGTTTTGAATATGTTAATAGGTTAAAGCCCCAGTATGTAACTTTTTGCCAAAAATAGACTAAAATAAAAGCATGTTTTTCATTATGGTTGTGTTTATTCTGTTGAAAAACACAGAAAAGCATGCGTCCTTACTGTGAGCAGGCTTGCATCTCCACACACCTGACTATTATTTGACAGGAGGGCCGCTTTTTGATTGTTTCCTTGGAAATGTTATTCATTTGGCTATAATATTCCACAGTATGGCTGTCTACATAGAGAATGTTACGAAGTATTGTTTTAATTTTCTATTTCCGTGGAATCATGCAGTTGATTTTCACCACTAGAAGGTTACATAATGGGGCTTTAAGTACATAGGCCTTTCTTGACCTTTATGTTTTACTGCTGATAATATTAAGAATGTATAATTTAATAATGCTTTTTTGTTTTTTTTATTTTTATACAACCTGGAGAAGTGAAGTCACAGAAGATTTTGCTATAACCTTTTATAAACTCTTTTGTTGCCATGACTCTTTAAAAGGAGGCCTCTGTACTTCTTGTTCCTCTGTGTTTCTGCTGTGGTTGAATTGTGGTGTTTGTGGGTTTTTTGAACATTTTTACTTCCTCAAATCAACCTGTAAAAGTGAGACTGACTGAAAAACCAAAACCCAATATGTAGTCTCACTTCCTCCTTCTGCCTTAGCCTGATATTTACAATGGACTTACCAGGGATGGGTGTGCTATAAATGTAATCATGATATGAACCTTAAACCATCTGCAAATTTTAGGAGATTATTTCTTAATCCAGTGGTTTTTTTTTCTGTTTAATTTACATTTATTCTTGATACAGGTGGATTTATTTATCACTGGAGTGTGAAATCTCATCAGCCTATATTTTAGGATTAAGTCATAGGAAGAAAAAATCTTTTCAAACATAAGAACATTCAGTCCCTAAGTCAAGGATCACATTCACTAATATCACTCCTATATTACGTAAAACTGACTGTTGTGAGCTTTAAGTCATGTTATAATGTTGTTATCTCAAAACACAACCCTGGGAACCACATTCACACATGTTTGAGTAATCCTTTAATATTATTGTCTACGTGTGAGAGAGAGTGTGTTGAGAGAGAGAGTGTGTTGAGAGAGAGAGAGTGTGTTGAGAGAGAGAGAGTGTGTTGAGAGAGAGAGAGTGTGTTGAGAGAGAGAGAGTGTGTTGAGAGAGAGAGAGTGTGTTGAGAGAGAGAGTGTGTTGAGAGAGAGTGTGTGTTGAGAGAGAGTGTGTGTTGAGAGAGAGAGTGTGTTGAGAGAGAGAGTGTGTTGAGAGAGAGAGAGTGTGTTGAGAGAGAGAGAGTGTGTTGAGAGAGAGAGAGTGTGTTGAGAGAGAGAGAGAGTGTGTTGAGAGAGAGAGAGAGTGTGTTGAGAGAGAGAGAGAGTGTGTTGAGAGAGAGAGAGAGTGTGTTGAGAGAGAGAGAGAGTGTGTTGAGAGAGAGAGAGAGTGTGTTGAGAGAGAGAGAGAGTGTGTTGAGAGAGAGTATTATACCTGGAGTTGTTTTCTCTCAACACACTGTTTCCTAATCACAAACATAACAGATCAGGAAATGGCATAAAATGGGCCCTTTAAAAAGTGAGGACACCTGAAATGGTTTACATCTCATTACATCTATCCACTAAACTCATGTCTGTTTCCATGTTGTCCCCTGTCTCTCACTGTCTTCTGTTTGTCTCTGTGTATATTTGTATGTATATCTGTGTGTTTCAGACTATAAACGTGGGTTTGGAGGGCAGTATGGGGTAGAGACAGAGAGACAGGACCCATCGGCTTTGGGCTTTGAGCACAAGGAGAAACTGTCCAAACACGAGTCTCAAACAGGCACTCACCTCTGTTTAGATACTCCCTAGCACCAAGAAAGGGATGTCAAGATGGCAGAAAATAGTCTTTTATGAATATTATAATTAACAACAAACAAGATTTTATGATTGGTTGGCACTGTCAGTTGACACTGACTGGAGTTACATGCACACTCCAAATCAGAGTATAAGATTATTTATGCTAAATCATCTCATTTTGGTTTGATTGTTGTCCCTCAAATTACAATTAAATTGCACATTTTAATGTGAGTAATCAAAGTAATCTTCAATATCCAAAAATCTGATGATAATCTGATTTTAAGTGTGCATGTAACCAAAGCCAGTGTGGAAAAGCAAAAATTGGCCACATCCTAAATAGTTAATTCATATTAAGGTGCACTATGTAACATTCCTGGTGTCGAGTCCATTAACTGTTTGCCTAGAATGTTACACAATGTATAGTATCTATCTTGCTCAGATCTGACGTGTACAGTACCTTAAACTGGTGGCCTCTCTCGCTTGTTTCCATGGAGATATACAAGTTTAATGCAATTAAATCTCCATGGATAACCTCCCAGCAGAAAGCATGCATCTTTAATAGATTATTTGATAAAGCTGTTGAAATATTTTGGAATATACAGTAAAAAATTACTATCCCAGTGAAATTTCGTTGTCTCACTTCCAGTCATCTCAGAAGAAACAACTAAAGTTTATAATGTTTAGATAATGTTCTCTCAAATTAATTTTAATTAATTGTAAAATGGAGTAATCCTGACATCCCTTCTGCTAATGAAAGACCCCCTCCCTGACCCTCCTCTTTCTGTCAGATGCCTATGGCTGTGCAGCTTGTATTTGAGCTTGTATTGGCCTGTTATTTGTGCTCCACGTTTTCCTTCTTTTGGCTGAGCTTGAGCAATGAAACCTCCTTGTTGGCTTCACCATACCTCCTGAACGCCTCTAGCAAAAAGCCTCTATTTACTTTAGAATTGTGGATTATTCACAGAATTCATAGAATTTATTTTTGTTGAGGTTTTACTGTATGTTTTTAAAGGAGCAGTGTGTATCTTTTCTGGTGAATGGTTCATTACCTGCTGGTCTCCATGGAGATTATATTTTGTGTCAAGTATGGCATTGACCCTATATTTTGAAGTATTTATTTAAGTAGATTTTTTTACAGCTGAAATATACCTTGAACAATATATGCCTACATTTTAATTGAGTGGGGTCACCTCTCCACAGACCTGACCTATAACTTTGATAGATAATATTGCCATATTTGCAAACATTCCAGGGAAAGTAATAACCTCTCCATGGAGACAAGATAAATGGTAGAGCCTTCACCAAAATGTTACACAGTTCATATTTAATGTATACAAAGATTTCTATACCATATTCTTGACTGTCTCATATTGCGTTATTGGTGCATAGATACAGCGCCCCCTATTGTACTTTTGTTTGTGCATGAAGCTCTATGTTCAGACCAGTGCTTTATCCTGTCCATGTTTCTCCTGCATCATGATTTATGTTAAACTGGATATAAGATGCTCCCAACCTCAATGTATCCTAAAATTACTTAGTCTGAACTTTTTTCCTCCAAGAGCTGCTTTTGATACTTTGTAGCTGATGGCATCAACATTCCCTGCAAGTGTGATGCTAACTAGAGGCATTGCTCTGTCTGAGTCTTTATTAAAATAAAGCTCAAATTTATGTCTAACAATCTGACCATTAAGAGCTGACTTAGTTGGAATTGGAACAGGTGAGCTGATTTGTGCTGTTAAACAAGCTCCTCTCAAATAAGTCTGTATGATCCCTTAGTCACCCAGGTCTGATCCATAGTAAAAGCCAAAGTTAAATCTGTCAACTGGACAAAAAGTTGTAGGAGTGAAGACGTTTCTCTGCTCATCCAAGCCGCTTCTTCAATCCTACAACTTTTGGTCCAGTTGACAGATTTAACTTCAGCTTTTACTCCTCTCCAAATAACATTACAATTACAAGTTAACTAGCATTAGCCAACATTTTTTTCAGTTACTCATCTTTGTTGTTGAAAATCACCTGAACAGGAGCATGAATGCTTGTATTGATCACAGGTCCCTTTTATTAAATTGCTGAACAACCCCAGCATGATGTCACTGCAAAGTATCAATAGGCCAATAGTTATGCATCTCAATTAAGTTCAGACAAAGTGTGGTTATAGTTAGTTAAAATGTCTGATATATCTTCTATTTATTTATTTTTTTTAGATTATTCAGTTGGATTTGGAGGGAAGTTTGGAGTCCAGAATGATCGTATGGATAAGGTAATGTGTGTGTGATGTGATTTATATATATATATATATATATATATATATAAAAATTTTCCCCCATGTATTTTGTCTTGCGACAGTACAGATGTATTGTATGAGCAGCTCTCGATGTGAAAATATGTCCACTGTGAGCTGTCTGTATCTAATTATAAAGTGTTATTTTGTATGAGAATCAAGAAGTTTGGGGTTCACATTCTAGTTGTTGTTGGCTTTACTGTCACTGCAAAACCACTCTGATCTTATTAGTTATGAAAAGCTTTTATAAACATCACAGTGAATCATTTGGATGCTCTGAATGCAGTGGTACAAACCCTTTAAAATGAGCTAGTTCTGTTTTTTCACATTTAAGCCAATAAAAGGTGCAGCACCTTTTTCTAGTTTTTTTTTTTTTTTTTTTTTTTTTTTTTATTGCCAATATTGTGTTTTATAAAGTAAAAACATTTTCCTCTGCATGTTCACAGAGCGCAGGTACATTTGAAGATGTGGAGAAACCCACTCCCTCCTATCAGAAAACCAAACCTGTGGAAGCTGGTGAGTGTTTGGGCAGAATTATAACAGTATATATATATAAATATATATATAAGTATATACAAGACAAGTCAAAAGTTTGGAGACACTCATTGAGTGTTTTTTCCCTTTGTTTACTACTTTCCACATTTTAGATACTTAAGACATCAAAAATATGGTGTAGATGTAGTTTGATGCTAGGCCAGGGAGAGACTTGTACACAAGCAGAGCTGCTTTAAAGTCTCTCTGCTCATGTCTCTGCATTGGCTGTGTTTTTGTCAAGCCATGTTTTGGTTAAAAACAAAAAGTCAACATTAAAAGAAGAATAAATTAAAAATGATTTGTTATGCAAAGATTTGAGCACAGCAAGTTTCAGATTAGTTTCATTAGGACTGGATGTTATCTTTTTACAGGGAATGTGAACAAAATTTCTTTAAAATTTAACTGACTTTAACTGTCCTGTTAACCAGGCTACGTCGTATAACTGCAGATATAGCTGGGCAGATGCTGGCGCCCTATGCGTTTTGTGAGATTGTGTTCATATGATGCTGATGATGCTTAAAAATTCCATTCGTTTGTTCCCAGTTGGCAGCAGTGCAGGCAACATAAAAGCTCGGTTTGAGAATATCGCTAAACAGAAAGAGGAGGAAGATAAGAAGCGGGCGGAGGAAGAGAGGGCAAGACGTCAGGCCCGAGAGAAGATCGAGCAGGAGGAGCAGCGGCGCAAAATCCAACAGGCTCCAAAAGCACCGTCCCCTGTGCACAGTCCCTCCCCTCAGCCAGAGCCAGAGCCAGAGTCAGAGCCAGAGGAAAACTTGTACCAGGTACACCGACTCATAGTGAATAGAGTGGTTGTTTCAGATGGTAGAATGTCCTGATGTCCCTATATTAAAAAAGAGAATACACACTTGTTTGTTACATTTGCCAGTGCACAATAACAGTCAATATCTAACTTCTAGCTCCAGTTTCCAGTTTTTTTTTGTCTTTTCAGAACATCCAGGACGTGGAGGAAGCGTCTGGGGAGAACGGGCAGATATACGAAACAGAGCCTGAACCAGAGAGCAACTACCAGACTACAGGTGAGGAGAGAGTTTCACCTGAAAACATTTGAAAATGCAGTATTTAATTTGTCCTGATGAAAACTGGCTTCTGTGTTGTGTATCTGATTTACAGTTTAATATTTGGATGTATGTTTATACAGAGATTCAGAACTACGATTGTGGAGATGACCTGGGAATCACAGCAGTGGCTCTGTACGACTATCAGGCTGGTCAGTTTCTCTTTTATAATCTGTATTTTCCAATTTTCCAGTTTCCATTTAACACAGCTTTAATAAGGTTTGAAACATTCATTTTAGGTCTTTATCACAATGCTGTGTGATGTTGTTGAGTTTAGTTGTCTCTAATAGAATTACTTAATTCCGTAACGTAAAAAATACTGCTATTGGGCCGATTCAGCAGTCTGAAGGCCATATATACCCCCCTGCCATAGATTGGACACCCCTGCAATAACATCTCCATGGAGGCAAGCAGGTGGAAGAAAAGTTGCATAGTCCACCTTTAACTTGTTTCTCTGTTTGCAGCTGGTGACGATGAAATTTCCTTTGACCCTGACGACATTATCACAAACATCGAGATGATTGATGAGGGCTGGTGGAGAGGCATCTGTCGTGGTGCTTATGGTCTGTTTCCTGCCAACTACGTGGAGCGGCAGTAACAGCACCCCCTGTAGTTCAAACTCCCCCTTGCACCCCAATACTACATCTGTTTGTCTCATTCATGTTTGAGTTATAGCGCTAAGACACTGTGAGACATCCTCAGATCTCCAAATGTTTCTGCAGTAAGTAATTTAAAAATATGGGTTAAAATCCAGCTTAATTATGTTTTTAAACTAAAAAAAAAAAAGAAAAAAAAAAGTTGCTATTTTTGCCTATTCTTTATATGCATATTAGGGATTTTAATTTTCACCAAAGACCAGAATGACAGGATAGTGGGACATATGTTTTCAAATACTCAGTTAAACAATATAGAAATTCCCATTGCAAACCCAATTTCTAAAAAGTTTGGATCAATGTGTAAAAATGTGAAAACTAAAATTTAAAATAATTTCTTGTACATATCAAAACATATATTCAAGGAACAAATGCTTGTGCTAGCATTTTTATTGTAAAAGAGATGGGGTGCTTCCCATCATAGACTGTATATATAAATGGACATGGCTAACATACTAGCTGCTTCGAGCTCTGGTTCCAATTGACTTTTATTGAAAAAAAAAAAAGTCACCCCTCTCTGTAACTGCTGCTGTCAGCCTCGCCATTTTGACCGTAAAATGTTCGTATTAACCTGCTCTATATGATCTTGGTATTATGATTATTATTTCGATATTTTGTCCCTAAATCATGATATGAACATTAATAACCAACCAATCAGGTGCCTTCTTTCCCCAAGGTCACTCCCACCCCCCAAGAGCCCACCCCCTGATTGGCTTTTTGGTTGTACACTTGGATTCCCAAATATGGGACTTGGTTGCAGATAGCCTCTATATCTGAGTGTCGACAAGCTTCATTTGGCTGGAGCAGAATGCTATGGCTGACATCACGCTCCCTTACTCCACCTTTATATACAGTCTAGGCTTCCCACTTGTATGTTCATTAATATACATTTTATTATGCAAACTACTTATTTTTAGATCTTACACATTGTTCAAAGCTGTTTGAAAATTATATTTGCTCAGAGTATAAAAGTACACATTTACCATGGGTGGACCAATACTTTGCAAAGCTCTTCCTAGTTCTAGTTGCGCTAAATTTTCCACTAAAATTGCTGCACTTAAACTCTCTGAAAATGACATGCTTTTTTTTTTATATTTAACCATTCGATGCATCATAGGTTAAATAGTGTATGCATAAGGGGCCAATAACATGGACAAAAGCTCAAAGTACATTTTATATTTTATCATTGTTATAATCATGTACAGAAGAAAATGAACTGATAACATGGATATTAGGCTTCCTCCTTGTATTTTGCCGAATGCATTTTTGTCTAGTGTGATTGTACCAAGTTCAAAATACAGTGTGTGGTGGGTTACAATGGAAAAACAACACTATTAATTAACAAAAATATTCAGGGTTAAGAAAAGAAATGTTGTATTTTGATAATAATTTTAAAGTGTAGCTGCATCCTGTTCTGTGTGAGCGAGTGAGGCTGTTGAGTTCTATAATAAAGTGTCCTTTTCAAATGATTATTTTTAATTGTACCTTGGTTTGCTCTAGTCACACATTACAGGACTTGTTCATCTTTTTTATTTGAATAAATAATTGAAAATATACTGTTGGTGTGGTTGTATATTTTTAGATGGAGGGCATCTGTTATGTTACTATGGGCAAGTAATAATTTTGAAAGGAACTATTAAAAAACTGGGTTTAAAGAGTCTTAACCTGCAGATGGAGAACACATACACACATGGGCAAAATTGTTTGTACCCTTCAGTTAATGAAAGAAAAACTCACAATAGTCACAGAAATAACTTGAATCTGACTAAAGTAATAATAAATAAAAATTCTATGAAATTTAACCAGTGAAAGTTAGACATTGTTTTTCAACCATGCTTCAACAGAATTACTTAAAAAAAACAAAACAAAAAAAAACCTCATAAAAATAGGCATGGACAAAAATGATGGTACCCCTAGAAAAGACTGAAAATAATGTGACCCAAGAGACATGTTAACCCAAGGTGTGTCCACTAATTAGCATTGCAGGTGTCTACAATCTTGTAAGCAGTCAGTGGGCCAATACATAGGACTACAGGTAATCCCTGTGCAGTTTGGTGACATGGAGTGTACCACACTCAACATGGACCAGAGGAAGCAAAGGAAAGAGTTGTCTCAGGAAATTAGAAAGAAAATTATAGACAAGCATGTTGAAGGTAAAGGCTATAAGACCATCTCCAAGCAGCTTGATGTTCCTGTGACTACAGGTGCACATATTATTCATAAATTTAAGATCCATGGGACTGTAGCCAACCTCCCTGGACGTGGCTGCAGGAGGAAAATTTATGACAAATCAAAGAGACAGATACCGGTAATATGAATGGTAACAAAAGAGCCCAGGAAAAACTTGTAAAGAGATTAAAGGTGAACTTCAAGCTCAATGAACATCAGAGTGAGATCGCACCATCCTTCGTTGTTTGAGCCAAACTGGACTTAATGGGAGACGACCAAGGAGGACACCATTGTCATTTAACAAATAACAAAATAACAAATAATAAAAAGCCAGATTGGAATTTGTCAAACTACATGTTGACAAACCACTAAACTCCTGGGAGAATGTCCTATGGACAGATGAGACAAAAATTGAACTTTTTGCCAAGGCACATCAGCTCTATGTTCACAGATGGAAAATGAAGCATATCAAGAAAAGAACACTGTTCCTACTGTGAAACATGGAGGAGGCTCTGTTATGTTCTGGGGCTGCTTTGCTGCATCTGGCACAGAGTGTCTTGAATCTGTGCAGGGTACAATGAAATCTCAAGACTAGAGAGACTAGACTAGATTCTAGAGAGAAATGTGCTGACCAGTGTCAGAAAGCTTGGTCTCAGTCGCTTGGGTCTTGCAACACGACAATGACCCAAAACACACAGCTAAAAACACCCAAGAGTGGCTAAGAGGAAAACACTGGACTATTCTAAAGTGGCCTTCTATGAGCCCTGACCTATATCCTATTGAGCATCTTTGGAAGGAGCTGAAACATGCCATCTGGAAAAGGCACCCTTCAAACCTGAGACAAATGGAGTTTACTCATGAGGGGGGGGGGGGCACCTCTTACCTGCTGAGAGGTGCAGAAGTCTCATATGGATTGTTTGATTGCAGTGATTGCCTCTAAATGTTGTGTTAAGGGTACCATCATTTTTGTCCAGGCCTGTTTCATGACTTTATTTTTAAAATAATTCTGTTGAAGCATGGTTGAAAAGCAATGTCTGACTTTCATTGGTTAAATTTCATAGAATTTTTATGTATTATTACTTTTGTCAGATTCAAGTTATTTCTGTGACTATTGTGAGTTTTTCTTTCATTAACCAAGTTTTGTCCATGAGTGTTTCTCATTCTTAGTATATGGATAGGCCTCATGTGAAAGCTCAGAAACAGGTGCTGGGGTTTAGAAGTGACCATTCAGATCAGGAGGTCCTTTTAGGTTCAAACCAACATGTCTACCTCATATCTGGAGACACAGGTCAAATCTTACATACAGTTCTTTTTAAGTGAAATTTCTAAATCAGAATCTATAAAATCTATAAAATTGATTTGTGCAGTTTCAGTTTATAAACATTCTTTGTTATGAAATGACACCACGTTTTGCACTCAGTGCAGGCATGCCCAAACTTTGGCCCGGGGGCCAAATGCGGCCCTCAAGCTTCCAGGTGAATTGGCCCATATAACCTTAAACAGTACTTTTTACTGTATATTTCTAAAAATCTACTTACTTAAAGTAAGTAGATTTGGCCTGAATGGGACACATATTTAAGGTTTCCCATTGAGGATGTAAGCAAGAATAAAGGTCTAGTGGTTCAGTCTAATTTGTAATAAACACACAGATTTGAAGTATTCACTGTATTGGTGACCAGTCTATGGCCCTCAATCAGCCCTCAGCTTTGTTTTTATATATGGCCCTTAATGAGAAAAGTTGGGACATCCCCGTCAGAGTGGGAAGATTTCAGTTCAGCTCAGTTATAAAATATGCCTTGTTTGCATTTCCCCCAAATAATGAGACCTCCATTCTCCAGCTACAGTTTTATTACTATCAGCAAATGCATTGGATAAAGTCACATACAGGTACAAAAACATTTGACATTTTATCAACCTGAATGCATCACTAACATTAACATCAGACATTGTACAAAAGTATAAAAATCTACAGAGACCGGTCACACATTTACAACATGATCAACACAGGCAAAGGTTCAGAAAAGTGCAGTTCAGGGACCACGACTGAAAACTAGGTATCATTCAATTACTTATAATAATAATAATAATAATAATAATAATAATAATTAAAACTGCAAGTAGTGATAAAGGCCCTCGCCACCCCTTGCGACCACGGGGTACACGCCACCGCAGAGATCCTGCCTTTCGTTCCCACTTACATCACCCCTCCCCTCAAAATCAGCGACTGAGTAATACTACTCCATTCATTCCAAAGGGAGCATTTATGACATTGTCACGCCTGCACTGTTGGTTATAGAGGTATGTCTTCATTGGCTTTTTTGTTCAGTATGATGAGAGGAATATGTGTACCAAATTTCAATGGTCTATGACACAGTAATTATTTTTCATCCTTGTTGACCAAAACCCATGTATTTCAATGAGAAATGTCAGACGTTGCCATGGCAACACCTTTAAAAATAGAGGTATGGTGTCATTGACTTTTTTGTTTTTGTTCAGTATTGGAATAGGCATGTCCGTGCCAAATTTCAAATGTTTGTGACAAAGTAATTTTTTAGGTGCCATTTAAACATTTCAAGGGGGCGCTGTGGAGCAATGTAATATTTGATATGTGTAAATTGCATATCTATGCACTCAGATCAAGATTTTGAACAAAATGTATATTAATGCCGGAAAATAGGAAACTGCATGTTTGAGCTACGGGCCATTTAAAACTTCAAAAAAACTTCTTTTTTTTTTTTTGCAGGCTGGCCACACCCACATTTTAAAAAAAATGAGGAAAAGTAGTCTATAATCCCACATGGGTCTAGTTCATTTTGACCAATTTGCAAGTTTCTTGAATGAAAATCCAAGGCGCAAAAAATCCAAATGTGAGAGGTAAAATTTTGAAAAAATGGGGTTCCGCCCACAATGGCCGACTTCCTGTAGGGTTTAGGGTGGGGTCATAATATAATTTTTTAATTAATGTTCTATGTTTGTACCAAATTTCATTTGTCTACGATGAAAAAGGTCTGTCATTGGCGTAATGTATTTCAAATTTTGAGGTGGCGCTATTAAGTCATTTTGAAACATTAATTTTTTTGAACATCAAAATAATAAATTTTTCACCGACCTTGAATTTTGGGTCCAATAAAATTGACTTTTCGTTAACGTTGAGGAGGTTAAAAATGACTTCAATCCGGCCACCAAAATAATAAAGAATGCATTTTCCACCCATTATTTTTCTCCTAAACCATAAAAGATAGAAACATGTGACTTTCTCACATTGTGCCCCATCACAAATAAGGCCCCTGTGAATTTTTTCTGAAGTCCACGACAAATCGATTGTCTTCTACGAATTTTTGAAAATGAAATTTGAAGAGGGCGCTAGAGAGCCATTTTGTGAGAGAGTGCCTTGATTTGCATATCATTGCGTTCAGCTCACAAATGTGCATAAATGCTGTATTAGCGTTTTCCCAACAAAAAATGTGTGAAAGAGAAATATTTTATTGAAATTTTCCACTTTGCACTTTTGTCATTCCCGGGTTTGATCCAATATGGCCGACTTCCTGTACATTTTAGGGTGGGGCCATAATATAATTTTTGTCATGTCCTGACCTGTTCTAATGATATGAGTTTCAGATTTTTACGTTGACTTTTTTCTGAGTCGGGCTCCCATTGGCACCATGAAAATCAAAGTTTGAGGGGGCGCTACCAAGTCGTCTTTCGTTATTTTTCTGTCTTTTGTGACAGTTAGATCTTGTCGAGTTCTAATTTTTTACACCACTCACTGCCATGTCGGGGCGTGTTTACTACTTGATTTTTGCCATTTTCCATGCTCCGGACGTGGTTTTAATGAGTCCCTCACCGGGACGTAGTCCCAGGCTCGGGCCTAATAATGCATTTTATTTATAAGCGCCTTTCAAAACACCCAAGGACACTGAACAAGATAAAAAATAATACTTGTACCTAGCCCTAGCTGTAAATCTCTTCTCAGACTTTCTGGTTGGCTCACCAGCCTACACCAGAATAGCATTGTAAAAGCATGGTAACTGCATGATAATGTTATAATGAAGGATAGATTTAGCCCTGTTTCTATATTAATATCAAGAGAAACACTTAAAGTAGAGCTGTGGGGCTGTAGAGCCATGGGCCGTCAGTCGTGCAACCGATGGAGTCTTAGTCGAGCAAAATTAATTTATGTCGATGATAAGGATCTATGTGAGACAACAGCAGAAAGGAGACGTGAGGGAGTGAGTTAACTAAAGATTTAAAACGTTATATTAAAGCCATGATTCACAAGTTTAATCTGTCTTTATATACATGTTCATTGTTGTATCATTGTTTCTTTGTACTTTTTCTGTAAAAATGGTTGTTTTTATATATAGACCTCTACCAGAGGCCTGGGAGATTGAGGGTTCTGTGCAGTATCTTTGCTGTCCCTAGTACTGCACTTTTCTGGGCTGAGATGTCTGATGTTATTCCTGGGATCTGCTGTAGCCACTCCTCCTAAAAGCCTTCATTACAAACTTGATGAGGTTTTAGAAATCCTTGAGGCCAATGCCAAGCCACTTGCACAAGTGACCATCAAATGTAAGATATACCAAGGAGAAGCACTGTCCCCACTGCATAGGTCTGTATCCCCTCAGCCAAATCATCAACGGCACTGGCTATGGATACCGCCTCAGGAATGGGGCCACCATCAGTCTCTCCTCTACATGGATGACATCGACCTGTTAGCTAAGAATGAGCCAGACGTCGACTCACTGTTCCACACCATCAGGATCTACATCACAGACATTGGAATATTATTCAGGCTCAAGAAATGTAACCTGATGTTGACAACGAGAGGGAAGGTAGTCCACACAGAATGGGTCTCACTCCCAGAAGGAGCAATAGCGGACCTCAAGGACAGTTACAAGTGCCTTGGTATCCCACAAGCAAATGGCAACCTTGAAGAGGAAACACAGAGAGCAGCCACTGCCAAATACCTCCAACGAGTAAGGCAAGTCCTAAGGAGTCAGCTAAATGGCAAGAACAAGACTCAGGCAATAAACAGCTCCGCCCTGCCGGTAATCAGATACCCAGCAGGAATCATAAGCTGGCCAAAGGCAGAGATACAGACCACAGACATTAAGACACGAAAGCTTCAGACCATGCATGGAACATTCCATCCTAAATCAAGCACCCTGAGACTGTACACGAGCTGTAAGGAAGGAGGCCGAGGAGCCTCCCAGTGAGCGTGAGAGCCACTGTCCAGAATGAAACATCCAAAATCCATAAGTACATCATGGACAAAGCCCCAACAGATGATGTGCTCAGTAAATGTGGAGTGCAGAAGAAGAGTTGCTGGAGGTACCATCAAGGGAGGACAAGCCCCTACATGGGATATACCACCGGAACATAACTGAAGTGGCTGATATCAAGAAATCCTACCAATGGCTACACAGGAGCAGACCTTGTAGCACTAGAGCAATAGAGGCCCAGATCTACCACACCAGACAAGATTCAAGGTGTAGGCTGTACAAAAAGGCCCCTGAAACAATCCAGCACATAACTGCAGAGTGTAAGATGCTGGCAGGAAAAGCATACATATACTGGAGACCCCAGGGTCAAGGTGGGAAACACCTCCAAAGGGAGTGGAGAATGATCGAGCCAAGACCCTATGGGACTTCCAGATACAGACTGACAGAATGATGATGGTGAACCAGCCGGACATTGTGGTGGTGGATAAACAGAGCAAGCCGTTGTGGTGGACATTGCAGTGCCAAGAAATGGGAACATCAGAAAAAAGAAACATGAGAAGCTAGAGAAATACCAGGGGCTCAGAGAAGAGCTGGAGAAGGCCTGAAAGGTGAAGGCATCAGTGGTGCCCTTGATCATCGGAGCACTGGGGGCAGTGACCCCCCAAACTGGAGGATCGGCTACAGAAGATCCCAGGAAAAATATCAGAC
The DNA here is from genome assembly GCF_009829125.3 of Periophthalmus magnuspinnatus. Classification (NCBI taxonomy): domain Eukaryota; kingdom Metazoa; phylum Chordata; class Actinopteri; order Gobiiformes; family Gobiidae; genus Periophthalmus; species Periophthalmus magnuspinnatus. The sequence goes on along the minus strand of NC_047128.1, from coordinate 11,624,138 downwards.
ATCTCAGTCTAGAAAAGCACAGCATTAGGAACAGCTAGTATACTGTGCAGAACCCTCCGCCGAGGGTGAGGATGAGATTTATACCAAGAATCTGAGTGTGGACTAGAGCCCTAACTTAAAGTGTTCTTAGAGTAAGGCTTAATAATATCATGAAATAAAGCAGAATAAGAGGAGTGTCTTGTTTTCAAAAGGTAATCACCATCTCTACACTTTCACTTACCATTCTGTTTCTGTCCTATTACTACGTTGTACCATGCTGTGCAGTAAAGTGCTTTCACATGTTTACTTCCTATCTGGGACACAATTGGCCCATGTCAGATGACCTCACAACATTCTATAGGCTAAAATGATATAATCCAGATGGGGGCAGATAAAATGATGTGAAATGTGGTAATACAAGACGTTAATGGGTCTAGAAATGACCAGGTTTGACATTTGTGCATTTACCTTTGGGATATTTCATGGTAAAGTATCGTGTAATCAATGGAGAAAACTGTCTCTGGCCCCCATCTGAGAGTATGACATCATCACAGTCTAGAATCTGAAAACCACCTATTCTGAAATGAATATGAAATATTGATACTTTGCACTGATGTCATCAACATTACCTGAGGGGGCAAAGCTAACGGGAGGCACTGCTCTGTCTGAAGCTTTGTTACTCGAGTTTTGTTTTAAACCATAAAAACTGACTAGAATAAATATAACATAATATAATAATACAATTAGTAAGCTGATTTTGTATAGTCTCTCTCAAATTACATTACAGTCACAAGCCAGCTAGCATTAACCAACAGTTTCTCAGTTAGTTACATTCCTCCATAGACCTACATGCAGTACCCCCCACTGCAAAGTATCAATACGTTTTTTTTAACTGTTGTCCCCACAGGCCTCTATATTCCTCAGACCTTCTGTTTGTACTAAATGTATAACTGATGAGTGAAGTCGCTGTACTCTGGAAACTCCAGCTCGTCTGGGTCTGGGTCCTCGTGGATCTCGTGCTGGAGGAAGCGAAGCAGAGGAGGGGGTAGAGGTAGACGCTTTAACCGACGTTTGGGCACCAGACAGCGGATCCTCAGACGGCAGAGATGCATGAGCGGTCGAGGAGGGACTGGAGAGAGACAGAGAGAGAGAGAGAGAGAGAGACAGAGAGAGAGAGAAAGAGAGAGATACAGGGGTTTAAACAGAAGACTATTCTGTAATCTGTTTTTGAAATATGCAGCAGTAAAAGCATGCTAGGCTAGTGCTGAAAAAGAACAACAAAATATCTTATCTCTATAGGATGTTATTGTCTAAACGTTGCTCGTGAGGTCGTTTAGACCTCGACAAACATATTCTGAAATGCACGGAATAAATCACTCTGACTCTAATTACAATACTTACAATCTGATAAATGTTTTTGTGTGTCTTATTTTTTTATTATTCAACCCTTTTGTTACTGTTATTTAGTCAAAAGCATTTAAACAGAAGAATACTATTCAAGACAACCGCTCTTCTAAATCTGAACTGGTAAACAGACTTGTGTGATCTAAGGACAGAGCTGGCCGCCTTCATGCTCCACATTATTCTTCGGCTAAAATGGGAGCATTCATTTCCACATCAGGGCTAATATTACCTGCTTTGTCCTTGATGCGGCTCCACTCCGAGTAACTGTCCAAGTGATCCACGAGGCGGGAGCACAAGCTCACATGACCCACGTAGTCCAATAGGAGGTCGACGATAGGTCCTACCCACCTGCTCACCGTGGGGGACGACACCATTTCACAGAACTGTCAATCAGACAAGATTAAGAAATGGAAATGAATGAGTGATTAGAAAGTTAGCTGAGAGTACCACATTTTCTGTAATTAAAGGTACATTATGTAACTTTTCTGGTGCTTGTCACCATGGAGATGTTACATTTCTATCTAGCATTTATTCAATTACAGGTGTTTTTATATTGTTCTATACTGTAATTTTCAACACAAAATAACAGGATTTGTTTATTCATTACCTCCATGGTGCGAGTCCTGTCCTCTGATTGGCTGCTGAGCGATGGGTGTGGCTTGTCACCATAGGAGCAGATGAAACAGGGTGTGGCCTTGAGCCCGTGGTCTAGCAGCAGTTTGAGGAGAGGAGGGTCCCGGGAGCAGAACATGATAAGGGGGGGAAAGGAAGTGGTCAGGCTGGGCACGATGACATTGACATCGGCCCCGTGCTCCAGAAGAAGGGTGACACTCTGCACCGCTCCCTGTCGCGCCGCCACCATTAGCGGGGGGAGCGTGTCCAGGTCTGTGGCTGCTCCGTGGGACAGGAGCAGGCGGATTGCATACACGTTTACGTTTGCCACACTGAAGTACAATGCAGTGCGACGCCGATCCTCGTACAAATTGCTCCGCTCCTCACTCAGCATCATGTTTGGGTCATAACTGAGAGCAAGGAAATATACCAAATCAGTAAATAAATATCGTAATACAGTAAACATAATCTCCCTCCTTAGTCACACCACCCCTTTAAACTCCAGACCATTTTATGAAAGTGAATGCACACCATTTATTTCATGTAATAAATTCAAATGGGTTATGTTCCAGTACAGATATATTGTAAAAACCAGCTCTTAGGGTCAAAATGAGACTGCAGCGTTCTGTATGAATCTAATTATTAATTCATTAGATGCATAAAGAATTATGCATCTAATTATCTTCTGCAGCCTGGGAAATGTGCTGTTAGCTTGCTTGTTGTTAGAGTACTACTGTGATGGCAAAACTGAAACGTGCTTATAAACTCATCATGGTGAATAATTGGGAATTGAGAGGAAAATGAGGAATAACTTTGGACCTCTGCAGTGTAAAATGAACTAGTTCTGTTTCTTAGTACAGAGCACCTCCATCACATTTTACTTTTAAATAAACAATCCTAAATGAATCCTTTAGTTTTAATAGAATGTAAAATAGACTTAAAGTGACTGTACCCAGCTTCAAGGAGCATCTCTAGAACCTCGTCCCTGTTCCTCTCGGCTGCCAGATGCAGAGGACTGATGCCACAGCGCCGCACGCGAGCCTTACTCGTCTTTGCTATCAGAAGTGAGGTTGTCCTGTGGAGACACACAGACTGTAGTCAGTAAACAGTAATGATCAGGTCTAACGCCCTTTGTATTGTGCTTTACAAGCTTGTGTCTGGCTCAAGGACAGTGTGCTCTGGTCTGTGCAGGAAATGAACAGCCAGTCATCAGCTGGACGAACACTCTAACCTCTGGTGCAGGGTTGTAGTGTGCACCATCGCTGGTACGCAGGGCCCTCTGCAGTTTGAGTATTTTGTTTTATTAATGACAAATCTATTTATGTTTTTTGACCTCCTTTGAGTTTTTTATTATTTTGTATGGCCTTATCCATGGAATCACTGTAATCTCATTATAGACTGGATTTAGTTTCATTTTTGAGCATGTTTAGCCCTAATTTAGGCCTGATAAAGTCCAGGGTTAGATATGGTGGTACTCTGAAAGCCAAGAACCACCAGTGTGAAAGGTTTGAGAACCACTGGCTTACTGACTATGTTATGACAAACATATACAATGTGGGGAGTTTGAGCTCTGAAGAGACTAAATATGCAGGATTACTACAATTGTGTGGGCAATTCTATTTCCAGCCTGTTCATTTATACCAGCTTGAGAGGTTTTATACAGATCCTAATACTGATACTTTGCAGTGACATCACACTGGGGGTATTCTCCATGTTTGCTGATGGTATAATGTTTAGCAAGTAACCATGGTGACATAATGCACACATTAGCAAACACTGTCAAATAAGTTTTAAGATCTGAAAATGCAAGATAATATACTAAGTGGATTCAAACAGCATATTTTCTGGAGCCTGTGATGAGCATTCATGGCCATGTTAAGGTGTGAAAATCGATGAGAGACTAACTGAAAAACTTTTGGCTAATGCTAGCTAGCTTGTAATTGTAATTTTATGTCGGACAGACTTGTTTAAATGCACAAATGAGCTCACCTGTTGCAGTTCCAACTAAACCAGCTCTTTCTAGTAACATTGCATCAAAATAAAGCTCAGATTCAAGTATAAGGTGAGTGTCAGACAGAGCAGTGCCTACAGTTAGCGTCACACTGCCAGAGAATGTTGATGACATCAGTTGCAAAGTATCAATAACGTGGAATAACCCATAGACTTGTATGTATTTATCATACGTCTCGTTGCCATTCTGTGCGGCGATGTGCAGAGGTAGGAGCCCATTGCGTCCTGGTCGATTGGCATCTGCGTTCTGAGACAGCAGCAGCTCCACCACCTCCTCGTGACGGTTCTTAGCTGCTTCGTACAGAGCTGTGTTCCCATCTGCCGCCTGTGTGTTTATGTCTGCGCCTACAGGAAAATGGCGAATGGATTTAAGATAATACAGATTATCTTTGTTAATGACAAAGAAATATATGTTTGTTCAGGAAGTTTTGCAGATAAAATGGACCTATGCAGAGGGGCTGTAGTGAATATATGATACAAACAGGGACATAGGGACATCATCAGCTTAATAAACGCAGTACAGACCATGTTTGATGAGGAAGCGCAGTGCATCCATGCTGCCGGTCTGAGCCGCGGTGAACATGGGACTGATGCCGTACATGTTTGGGATGTTGATTTTGGCTCCAGCCGATATCAGCATCTCACAGATCTCCACACTGTTCCTCACCACGGCCTCCTGCAGAGCTGTCCATCCTTGGATACAATGTAAGTTCACCGCTGCCCCGTGGTTCAGCAGAGTTGCCACCATGGCGGGGTTACAGCGCTCACAGGCTGAAGGACAGTGGCAGGAGAGGGGCAGGTTAACTCTATTGTGAGTTCTAAACAAAGTAGTTCTAGTTTATTAGTTAGACACATTTAAGCACCGAGAACATAATTCAATTTAAGACGTGCCTCATGGCACATCCTGAATAATAATAATAATGATCCATCCATTTTCTTCTGCTTATCCAGGGCTGGGTTGCGGGGGCAGCAGTCTGAGCAGGGAATCCCAGACTTCCCTCACCCCGGACACGTCCTCCAGCTCCTCCGGTGTCCCTCCAGCGTGTCCCGGGTCTTCCCCGGGGCCTCCTCCCAGTGGGACATGCCCGGAATAATAATGATGATAATGATACTATTACTACTACTATTAATAATAATAATAATAATAATGCCTTATGTGCTTTACATAGACAAGTCATCTCAAAGTGCTACATTGTAGTCATTAGTCATTCATTCCACACTCACAGTGGTAAGCTACATGTAGCCTGCCATGGAGCAGACTGGCAGAAGCAAAGCTGTTAATCAACACCACTGGGCCCCTCTTACTAGTGAAATACATCATTATCCAACACAGTATTTCCCTCCTGTACCCCTGTGTCCTGTGCCGTACCTTTGTAGAGTGGTGTTTCCTTGTCAGAGTTCATAGAGTCTGGATCAGCCCCATTTTCCAGTAATATCAGGGCACAGTCCAGATTGTCCCTCTGTACAGCCACCAGTAGGGCGCTCTCTCCATGGGCTGCACGCTTGTTCAACATCCCAGGCTGGACTGTGCAGAAAAAGAGTTAGACAAGAGTCAGAGGGTTTTCCATTCCTCCAGTCCTTGGACATGTCAGAAACAAATCAATAGAACTCAAGCTTATTTTTGAATGCTTGTCGACCTGAGATGAGAGCTTTGAGGCAGGCGGTCTGCCCATACCACGCGGCCTGGTGGATGGGGAGCCAGCCAGGTTTACTGGGCAGCATCAGGTTTGTGCCTGGTTTAAGAGCCAGAGCCTTCACTCGAGCAGCGTCACCCACACGGATTGCCTGAAATATCGGCTCCTCCTCACTGGGAAAACAACAACAACAGCCTTCATGAGCTTTTGGCCATGTTATATCAGTGTTCCCTAGTTTAGTTTACTCACAGTTAGATTTAGTTTGAATCACGTATGTTTGAGTAATCCTACTTTTTCTTGAATTCGAGATTTAAGTGCTCACACCTACCCCCTATGCCCACATGCTAGTATAAAGAGGCAGAGCTTATCATTTCTGCAGTTTTGAATAGGAAGTCATAGGAAGTCAGTGGCCCTGTTTCTATTACTAAGCAGTATTTTTTTATATATATATCCCTCCCAAACGCATTGTCTTCGTCACAGCTCCAACTATGTAAAATGAGTCAGTTTTGCAGAAGAGTGTGACTTTAGCTGTGCTTACTCGTCTGGCTCTGGGCCAATGTAGGCGATGCTGTCATCTATATTGCGGTAGGCCACCATCCTCTTCCCTGATCCTGTCATGAAGCAGCTAATCGTCCCATGAAAAGTCTTCCTGGGAGTGAGAGACGAAAATACACCAGCAATTTAGAGTTCAATTCAATTATTTTTTTGAGACCAAAATCACAGCAGCTGTCGCCTTGCAGGGCTTTAGTAAGACTAAACTCCTAAACTTTGGCACATTTCAAAAAGATCTGCTAAATTGAGTGAGGGGAGGGGGGACAGGGTCTGAAGGTATGGTTAGCACTACTGTCTCACAGCAAGAAGGTCATAGGTTCAGCTACCGAACCAAGTAGGGAATGTATGCATGGAGTTTGCATATATCTAGGGTTTTGTTAAAGGTGTACTATGCTTTTCTGGCATGGGCTCAACTGCTTGTCTCCATGGAGACTATTATTGCTTTGCCTAGAATGTTCCAGTGACATTAAACTCATCTATCTTACATTTATTTAGGTACATGCTTTTATTTCCAAAACAAATGCCATGAAAAACATACTTTCTTGCTGTGAGTGGAGTCACCTTTCCGCAGATCAGACCTGTTATCTGGCCTGGTAGCATCACTTGCTTGTCTTCACAGATAACTTTAATGCCATATGAATATTCCATACAAAGCAATGACATCTCCATGGAGACAAGAAGGTGGTGGACCCTCCTTCAGAAAAAGTTTCGCAGTGCATCTTTAACTCCTTTCATTGGGATAAAGAATAAATATTATGCTACTAGCTTGGTACTAGCAGGGCATCAGGAGACTGACCACTTCAGCTAAAAGAAATATCTAGGCTACTATGTGTGAAATCTAAAGTGTCTGGTGACAGGGAAAGTGTTACTTGCTAAAACATACACCTAGTATTTCTTGAGCCAGTTGGGTATTGCTAATATGAAACCTAGACTTTCACATTTATGACTTTTTTAGTTTTCTGTTGCAACAAAACCAACTAGCCACTGACTATATGACACTGAACCATTTTGGACACTTCAATATCACACAGTCTTACATCAGTTCATGTCACATATTTGGTAGGTGAAATTGGAGTATGAAACTTAAGGATGAAACTTTTGGAGGGTCTGCCATCTGCTTCTCGTTATGGAGATGTTATTGCGTTGGCTGCATGTATTAAATGTGGATAAGTTTAATGCCTTACTGTGGAACATTCCAGGCAAAGAAATAACATCTCCAGCATCTCTCCACCCTCCGTACCCAGAAAGGCTACATAGTGGCAGGGGCGGAGCCAGGGGGAGGGGCTTGAGGGGACACTATCCTTTCCTAGAATGGTCAATGCACCCCCATAGCTCCCCTAAAGATTTCTGTCCAACTCTCATAGCACATCCAAATGTTGTTCAAAATAAGACTAATAAAAAAAAAGAATTCCATATTATCTTTTATAAAGTACACGGCACTAACTAAACTTGTTTAAAGCAGCAAAGCAAAGATGGTAGTGGGTGGGGGGTACACTCCATTGTTAAAAACTCCAAATTAACATGTTAAATGAGCACCCATATTGAGGACCGAGCACCCCCTTAGCTCCGCCGCCCCTGCATAGTGTGCCTTAAACAAGTCCTTACAAACATTGGTTGGGTAATACAACCTTTGACCTTCTTCCCGTGAGGCAGGAAAGCTAACTGTTATTTTATTTATTTGGATTTGAATAGTTAAAGAAAATAGACATAGCTCATTTCACACAAACGTAGTTAACATCATTTAACAAAAGAAATCCCTAGTCTTTTCTAGTTTTGGCAAAGATCATAATTTTTACTTCTTGGTTAGACATGAACAACAGATTTTCGAGGTATGTTACCTAGCAACCATTATGTCACGTTAACAATGGCTCATACATAGTAAAAGACAAAGTTAAATCTGTCCACTGGACAAAACATTTTGCTGCTCATCACAGCTACTTTTTCAGTTCTGGTCAGGTCTGTCCCCAATTTACAATTCCATCCTCAGACCCAAAGCAAACAAAGGAAACAAAGAGAACATTAGAGTGAGTCAGTAGGGCCATTAAAGGTTGAATGGAGGATAGATATAAGGCAGTCTCCATCAGCAATTTGACCAGAACTGAAGAAGTGGCTTGGATGAGCGGCAAAATGTCTTCACTACTACAACGTTTTGTCCAGTTGACAGATGTGACTTTGGCTTTTACTATAGATCAGACCTGGACGAACTGACACAGACAATGGCTCAAATAAAAAAAAAAGTTTCCAGATGACAGGTTTCTGTTTTAGAACTCACTGCTACTTCCTGTATGTCGCAATATATTTAGTTTTTTACTTTTCTTCACAAACTGCCACTTATCTGATCTATAATGATGAGGATTTTTTTCCTCACCAAATAAAAAATATATTCATCTCTTCAAATGCACTACAAAATATTGGTCTTACGGGTCTGGTGGTTTTTCACTGGGCGGGTTGGGAGAGCTGTAGTGAGCATGTTCCTGCACTGGAGGATTATGCGAGCTGGAGTTCCTTCTGGCTGCAGGTGCATTCTGGTATTGGGTGGTGCGGGACGTTCTGACTGGCTGGTTCTCTCGAGGGGGTGGGGGTTGTTGCGGGAGCGGAACCTGTGACTGGTGGGCTTCATCCAGACTGCGTTCTATGGCCAACTGTAGCAGCTCATCATCAGAAAGGTTACTGTACACAGAGTAGTCCTCGAAAGAGAGAGACGCCATCATCACCACCAGGGGCAGCAATCTAGAGACAAATAGTGTTAATCGCAGGGCTAACACTGAAAGACACTATGCCATGTTTTTATTGTCTTAAAAATGTGGAAACATTCATTCAATGTTAATTTTAAACTGCAGCAAGTCAGAGTTATATGTCACTTTTGTAATGCATTGCTAGCATCCCAATTATTCACCACAATGAGCGTTTATAAGCGTTTTTTTTACAACTTTCAAAAGCCAGAGGGAGTTTTGCTGTTACAGAAAGGCTAAAAACAACTAGCATGCTAACAGTTCAGTTCATTAGCTCATGGCTTTCTGGTTCGCAGACAATAAAAATGCTTTAGAACTAGATGCAGACAGTACAGTCTCTTTAAAGAGACTGTACTGTATGTTTTTATTGTTGAATGTGGCTTCTTTGAGTGTTTTTGATCAAAAATGTGCATTTATAAGTACTCGAGGGATACCCTCTTTAAGTTACGACGCACATCGAGTGGGTTTAAACATCCGATCCCTCCGGAGATTAAGAAGCCCCTCCGTGGATGCCGTGCCGGTGCTAAGCTAAAGGCTAAAAGGTGGAGAAATAAGCCCTTCGTGCCATCGATTATCATGGGGAATGTAAACTCTCTACCGAACAAGTGCTAGGAGCTGGAGGCCTTGGTGAAAAGTGACGAAGCTTATCTTGTGAGTTTATATCTGCTCACGGAGAGCTGGCTGACAGACGGAATCCCCGACTCAGCTGTTAGCATCCCCGGCTACACACTTGTCAGTGCGGACAGAGCGGTGGAACTATGCGGGAAAACGAAGGGTGGTGGACTCGCTGTGCTGGTCAGCAACAGGTGGTGCCATCCCGGTCACATCACGGTTAAAACAAGACCTGCACTCGTGATGTGGAGCTCTTGGTGGTCGGTATAACACCGTACTATCTTCCACGAGAGTTCTCCAACGTAGTCGCCATTGTTGTTTACATTCCGCCGCGTGCGGACCCGACGTCAGCGTGCGACGTCATCCAGGAGGCGGTGGCGAGGATCCAGTCTGCACACTCAGAGGCGCTCATCATAATATCAGGGGACTTCAACCATGTTGAGGTCAGCTCTCACTTACGGGGGTTCACACAGTACGTGAATTGTCCAACCAGACACAACAACACTCTGGACTGGACCTGTGTTATGTGAATTTAAAATCTGCCTATACTGTAGAGCAGGGGTCACCAACCTTTGTTAACCTGAGAGCTACTTTATGGGCACTGAGTCATAGGAAGGGCTACCAGTTTGAGACGCTCTTCTGAAATAACAAATTTTCTCAGTTTGCCTTTAGTTATATATTATTAATAATGATAAATGATGATCATCTATGTGAACACACTGATCACATTGCAAGACACTGATCACGTTAATGATTTCTCAAAATAATTATCAACAATGAGCAAGGAGGGAAACAGATATCAGTAGTTCAGCACTTTAACTTTACTAATCTTAGTAATTGTTAAATTTCCAGATGACACTTACACCACTACATCTCATAGGAAAAGTGCCCCATTTTCACTATCCATTGACAAACCTTTTTAACAAAACATAAATAATATACATTGCACCATGTTTCATAAAGTTATCAATTATGTAATGTTAAAGAAAAATAAGCTTACATATTTTTAAATAAATCTCGGTTGCGCTGTTTGACGTTTTCACCGGTGTCGTGAAAAAAGCCTGTTGTTTACTCAAAGCTGCTTTTAGCTCTGGGCTTGTTCTGCCCAAAAATATAGCAACAGAATAAGATTAAATTTTAGATGCAGGTCATTAGTGAGTTTTGCTATTTTTAGAACCGTCTGCGGGCGACTCATGTGGGGCTTGGGGGCGACATGGCGCCCGCGGGCATAGGGTCGGTGACCCCTGCTGTAGAGGCTCTGACCTGAGAAGAGCCATAAGGCGTGCCAGGAGGGAATATAAATCTGGGCTTGAGAGGAAGCTGCAGAATAGGAACACCCGGGAGGTGTGGAAGGGCATGAGAGCCATTACTGGCTTTAAGGAGAAGGGATGTACTGCGCCTGGTGATGTGGTCATGGCGGATGAGTTCAACCGTTTTTACAACAGGTTTGACTCAGCACACACTCACCCATGTCCAACCATCAGTGGCTCTTCCTTCTCTGCTGTTGTGACCGGCTCCTCCATTTCTGCCTCTGCTGCTGCGACCTGCTCCTCTACTCCATCCAACGGTGGCTCCTCCACCTCTGCTTCTGCGACCTGCTCCTCTACTCCATCCAGCGGCGGCTTCTCCACCTCTGCTGCTGTGACCTGTTCCTCCTCTTCTCCATCCAGCGGTGGCTCCTCCACCTCTGCTGCTGTGACCAGCTCCTCTACTGCATCCTGCGGTGGCTTCTCCACCTCTGCTGCTGTGACCAGCTCCTCTACTCCATCTAGCAGTGGCTTCTCCACCTCTGCTGCTGTGACTGGCTCCTCGTCTCCACCCAGCGGCAGCCCCTCCATCTATGCTGCTGTTACTGGCTCCTCTGCTCCACCTGGCAGTGGCGCCTGTTCCACCCCTGATGCCGTGCCGTCCATCAGTGTGGATGAGGCGCGTATTGAGCTCAGGAGGCTCCACGGTCGGAAATCTGCTGGTCCTGATGGAATATCACCTCGGCTGCTGAGAGAATGTGCGTCGGAGTTGGCTGTGCCTCTTCACACCATCTTCAACAAGAGTCTTCAAACTGGATGTGTCCCTGCCTTGTGGAAGACCTCATGCCTTGTCCCAGTGCCCAAGGTGACAAGGCCTGCAGGGATGAAGGACTACAGACCAGTTGCCCTAACATCAGTTATAATGAAGACTTTTGAGAGGCTGCTACTCCGGCGGCTCAAACCTCAGGTGGAGGGGGTGCCGGACCCCCTTCAGTTTGCCTATCAGGACAGCATGGGAGTGGATGATGCAATCCTGTATATGGTCCATAGGGCGCTCTCCTTTCTGGATGGGGCTGGTGGCTATGTGAGGTTGATGTTTTTTGACTTCACAAGTGCCTTTGATACAATCCAGCCTCAGCTGCTGAAGGGGAAGCTCGAGAGGATGGGAGTGGATCCTGTTTTTGTTCGCTGGATCCACAACTATCTGACTCTCAGGTCACAGTATGTCCGGCTGGGTGACTGTGTATCTGGGATACTGACAAGCAACACCGGCGCACCACAGGGAACTGTACTATCGCCCTTTCTCTTCACACTTTACACTGCTGACTTTGCCTATACATTTGCAGCTTGTCATGTCCAGAAGTACTCAGATGACACCGCTTTTGTGGCGTGTGTAAAGGGAAGAGACGAGAGTGAGTACAGGGAGCTCATCACCAGATTCACCTTCTGGAGCAGGGAAAATGGTCTTACGTTGAACACCTCAAAGACCAAGGAGATGATCATTGACTTTGGTAGGAAGCCCGCCCACCAACCAGTGATCATTGATGAAGAAAGGATCGAGGTGGTTGACACCTATAAGTACTTGGGTGTGCACTTTGACCATAAACTGGACTGGTCAGAGCAGGCTCGGGCTCTGTATAGGAAAGGGCTGAGTAGGCTGTTTTTCCTAAGAAAGCTTAGGCCTTTTGATGTGTGTGCTGACATGTTATTCCTCTTCTATCAGTCTGTTGTGGCAAGTGCTGTCTTCTATGGTGTTGTCTGTTGGGGTGGCAGTATAACCACAAGGGATTGCAATCGTTTGGACAGACTGATAAAGAAGTGTGCATCTGTGATCGGGAGGAGGGTGGACTCTGTGGGAGCTGTGGTTGAGAAGAGGATGAGGGCTTTAATGCAGGGCATCCTGGACAATTCCAGACATCCCTTGCATGACACTATGTCTACACAGAGAAGCACACGGAGTAACAGGTTCCTCTCACTGAGCTGCAGGACAGTGCGCTTTTCGAGGTCGTTTGTCCCTTCAGCTATCAGGCTGTTTAACAGATCTGCCTGATAGGAACTGTAATTTCTATATGACGAGTACTTTATACTATTGATAGTAATATTTTATTGTTTCTACTGTTATTATTGTGTGTGTTTGTGCAAGTGTGTGTTTGCTGCCGGACACCTGAATTTCTCCCTTGGAGATTAATAAAGTTTTTTATCTCTGTCTATCTATCTATCTTAAAGACATCAGTATATTTTTGTATTAAGTGTTGTTGGACTTCACTCTTCACTGACCAGTCTTACTCCTAAAGGTGGACTTTAAACTTCTCTGGCCACCTGTTTGTTTTTATGGCGATGTCTTTGCTTTGCCTGGAAGGTTCCACAGTATAGCATTGAACTGCCATCTCCATTGAGACAAGCAGGTGCACTCCACCAAGTCACAATAACAGGTCAGGCGAGCATGCTCATAGCTGGAATCAATGTTTTTTTTGTTTTTTTGTTTTTATGGTAATGGTATTTCTTTAGCCATAGTAACACCTATAATTAATAATATAACTTATACCTGCAAGACAGACAAGTTTAAGGAGTACTGTGGAACATTCCAGACAAAGCCATGTTATCTCCAAAGAACTCCCCACCACAAAAGTTACATAGTGCACCTTTAATCATAAAAATATATAGGGAAAATGTATCAAACAAACGAAAAGCCCTCTGACCATTGAACTTCTGTTTGAAAAGAACCAATGAAGCAATTGTAGAAAATCTTGTATATAGGCTTAACACACACGCACACACACACAGAAAAAAAAACAACTTCTCAATACCTTCTCATTCTCCAGTTATGATTTTAACTTCCTGGCTTTCCTGGTTTTCATTTAGACTCTATAGTACAGCTCAATGTTAAAAACACTGCCCTCTAGAGGTTCCTTGAAGTTTAACACCAATAGTCAAGCCTTAACAGGCCATGTGTCTCTTAACTATTTTAAACTATACCAGCTTTAACTTGAGAGAAGACAAACATCTACTTACTGTTAAATTTAGGAGCTCTCCAGGTTTAGTGGGTTAAAATAACAGTTTCAATATGTTTTACCCTAAACGAATGCAGAGGTAGTTGTGTTGCCTAGTCCACAGCCCCTGACAGGATACATGAGTGCATTTGGAGGGAGGTATTATGAAGAGAGAGAGGGGGAGAGAGGGGTGGAGAGATAGAGGAGTATTAATAGTTGACCTTCTTGGCCTGCATTTAGAAACTAGAAACTCAATTGACTCAAGACACACTCACCAGCCCTTTTAGTGAACCATAAAGTCATGTTTTGCCTTAAAATACTTCAGTAATCATTTGAAAAGACAATATATGTGAAGTTTAAAATAATTCCAGTCTGCTCTCCTTTTACTATCCATTGCTGCTGTTGCTACCATGCTACTGTCCTGAAAACTATAAATAATATGGAATCTAAAAACAGCTTGTAATTTTGTAATATTCAGTTGGCATAGATTCAAGGTCAGATTTAGGTCATGGCATTTCAGACTGGTACAAATCTTGTTTACAGTTCAAGCCCCTGATTTATACAAGTAGTTTTCCTATTATATATTTGTTTATTTTTATTTAATTTTACAGTTTGTACAGTTTTTATTAAAGATGGTCCATGATGGTCTTATGAATAGTCTGCCACTTGATTTTCTCCATGAAGACGTCACTGTTTTGCGCAGAATGTTCCACAGTATGGCATTAGTCTATGGTGGTGCTGCCAGAAAAACACAAAAATTCAATAAATGAAAGGTAAATATGTTTAATGCTATACTGTGGACCATTCCAGGCAAAGCAATGGCATCTGCAGGGAAAAATCAAGATGCCGGACATCCCTCCAGAAAAGTTACATAGTGCACCTTTAATATCAGTTGATTTTTATGAACATGTTTTTTGAACAGCCTAAAACATATATTATTCCTCCATTTATAAGTACTCCTGAGCAAGATCCAGGCTCAGATCTGAAAAAGAGTCCCTGGACACAGCTCTGAAGTCGCTCACTGCTACTGACAGTTTGTCCAGAACCACCAGAAGAAGGCTGGGTCAAATGCTCAGTAAAAAATGTCCCTACGAAGGTAGAAAATCATGTTATTGTCCACAGATCTGGGCCAAAGTCAATCTAAAAAAAATGCTGCCTGGAGATAAGAAGTCCGCACATTCAGAGTTTTCTTAGTAGTAATTTAACCACTGCACTACTCAACAGTAACAGCGTTATTGACGTTGTTGATGTTGACCATCATCTGAGGTATAATACTACCCACAACGGATGAATGAATGACCAGAATCTGTTGAGAATGCAAGTCTCCAGTTCCTGATGATAAATACACTTCCATTCTCATGTCTCGTTTTACAACTCTTGGGCTACTTCAGTTTTAAACTACAAGAACTGCCAAAGCAATTTCCTTGATATGATGAGAAAAATCTTTCTCACAGGTTAAAACAGTTCATAGTCCTGCATCTTACTACAGGTGTGCCCCAAGGATCAATCCTAGGACCTATTCTGTTTTGTGTGTACATGAATGATCTCCCGCTTGTTATGTCACCTCCTGAGTTGTAGCAGCTGCACTTTGTTAGTGTAAGGCCCCATACTAACTGTAATCCTAGAGGAGAACCCAGAGGAGATGGTTAGCCTCATTGCAGTCATGAAAACGAGACAAGCAGAGCCACCCAGGATAACAGATGGGTTTAACACTTGTGTCACTATCTTAATTGTCTTGCTGTTGCAGAACAAACTTGACCTAATATTTTTCTGTATTTTACTATCTTTGTTTCGAGGGTAACAATGTGTACCTCTGGTAAAAAACTGCAAGTAAAAACTTGTCCAACTAGCATATCATTAAATCAATACATAGAATAAATAATAATAAGTAGAATACATTTACTCAAATGTGAACATAGATTATGTTATTAAACTGAAATTGATCTAATGTTCTAATCCAGGAAATGGCAACAATGTTATTCCCCTTTTTAATGACAAAAATACTTCAACAGCATTTTTCCACACAAGCAAAATCCTAGTTTGTGATTTGTGTTTACTTACAAAAGCTATAAACCTTTTTTGATTCTGAAGCAATACTAAAATGAAAGAAAGTGAATATAAGAAATAAAATAAAATGGACAGTATAAGCATTTATGATGGTAAAATAGTGCTTGGTTTGCATTAGTCAGGAGTAAGTTGTTCCAGGTGGCCTGATGGGATGACCAGTTCTTCTTATTGGTCTGTATTGAGTAGTTCTAGTATCCAGTGGTCTGCTTAATGGAGTGAGTGGTTCTTGTTTATAAAGTTCTCCTTATTGATCTGTTTTACAGTTGTAGTTCTTGTTGATACTCTATACTGAGTAGTTCTAGTATCAAAAGTTCTGCTTTGCACCGCACACACACCAAAAGCGTCAAAAGAGCTTCTCTGCTCTCATTTCGCTCTCTAGTTGTCTCCAGCTCTCTATGGGGATTCAACCACGGACGGGGGTATTTAGGAGTGAGTTTAGGGCCTCGACCAATGCCTAACATGTGTCTGTCAGAAGGTATTCTCTGAGTGGCTGTTGCCATGGCGATATCACTCCACATTTGCATAAAGTTAACTCCAGTTCAACTCTGCTAAGCTCAGATCACACTAGTTTCCTCAGCACTTCCTCTATCTCATCTACTCTCTACTCCAGGCTGCTCCTCCAGGCTGCTCCTCCAGGCTGCTCCTCCAGGCTGCTCCTCCAGGCTGCTCCTCCAGGCTGCTCCTCCAGGCTGCTCTTCCAGCCTGCAGAGGAAATAACTGGGAGCTGTTCACTCAAATTGCTCATGTCACTCTTGGTGTGAATGCAGTGTAATGAGTGAATAGTTCGACTGAGTTCTCTTCATTGGCCTGTATTGAGTAGTTCTTGTATCCAAAGTTCTTAATAATTTGTAATGAGTAGTTTTAGTATCCAAAAGTCTGCTTGATGGCCTGGAGGTAGAAGCGGGTCCAGCCTTCTCTAGTGCTGTCCTCAAACCCAGAGGGGATGCCCTGAATGTCCACAGAAAGACCTGTCTCTCCTCCTCTGTCCTCAAACAGAAGGATCACTGTGGCAAAGTGGTCTAAGAAAGAAGGAGGAGATTGAGAAAGAGAGAGAGTCAGAGAGAGAGAAGGGGAGAGAGAGAGAGGGATATGGAAGAGAGGGGGAGAGAAAGGATAGAGAGAGGGCGAGGAGGAGAAAAAGATGGAGAAAGGGGGGGGAGGAGAGGATAAAGAAAGAGGGGGAATGGAGTAGGAGGAGAAAGCATGTGAGAGGAGAAAAAAGAAGAAAAGAAAGCAAGAGGAGGAGGAGAGATAGGAGAAAAGGAGAGAGAGAGGGAGGTGAGAGGAGAAGGAAAGAGGGAGAGAGGAGGAGGATAGAGAGGTAAGTAAGTAAGTTTTTATTTATGTACAGGAAATATTTAAAATTCTCTTCTCTTCAGAAGCCTGTACTTACCTTTGGGCCATGACCTGAACCTCCACTTCATCTCTATGCCTTTGTCTGGGACCTGGACATTAAAAAGTCATTGTTTTAATTACATTTAATGACTATGTTCCATAATGACCTATCTGAATACACTACCCCATTCATACGATAAAGGTGGGTTAAGAGTCTTGCCAAATGACACTGGAACAGTATAAAATGTATAACAGGGATTGAACCAGCCTCAGCCAATGCTTTTTGCTTGGTCAGATTGTTCAGTTTAACAGCTGTGTTTTTACATAGACTGTGTCTCACCAGCTGCACAAACTCTCCGCTGATGGAGCCGTCGAGGAGCTGGAACTTTCCTCCGTTGCGAGCGTCGACCTGAGCCGGTGAACGTGTGAAGATCTGCACAAACTGACCACAGGGAGGACAGAATGAAGCATTATTTATAGAACACGATATGTTCACAAAGTAATTCAAATTTTGGTTTACAAACAAGAAAAACACATTGAAATCACAATCCAAACTAATGAACAAACAAAAATAACCATGATAAAATATAACATTTAAATATGTTGAGCTGCTCCTTTGAGAACATGGACAGTGTCCTGTTGTGTTTAGGAATGAGCACGAAGATTGTGTATTCATGGGTTTCAGCTTCCTTGTTATTGA
Organism: Periophthalmus magnuspinnatus; assembly: GCF_009829125.3. Taxonomy (NCBI): domain Eukaryota; kingdom Metazoa; phylum Chordata; class Actinopteri; order Gobiiformes; family Gobiidae; genus Periophthalmus; species Periophthalmus magnuspinnatus. The sequence continues at coordinate 11,606,264 of NC_047128.1, read as the reverse complement.
TACTTTGCCGCTGATGTCACCAACATTCCCTGGGAGTGTGACGCTAACTGTAGGTATTGCTCTGACTGAAGCTCTATTAGACTTTAATCTGATCTTGATTTTAAGAGAATCTGATCAGAAAGAGCCAACTTAGTTGGAACTACAACAGGTGAGCAGATTTGTGCTTTTAAACAAGTCTCACACATAACATAACATAACAGTCACTTAGCCAACAGTTTTTTCAGTTAGTCACTTTCCCCATTTTGTGTAAAAATTCCTAAACAGGACCATGGACACTTATATTGATTACAGGCTCCAGAAAATATGGTGTTTGAATCCATTTTGTATTTTTTCCTTTTAAAACTTTTTTGACAGTGTTTGCTAATGTGTGCATTCTGTCACCATGGTAACTACTGAACATTCCACCATAGAGATGCATGTAGAATGCCCCCAGCTTTATGTCACCGCAAAGTATCAATAAGCAACAGTTTGAGGACTTTTTATCATTCAAAAGATACAATATTTTGTTTTGTTGATCACTATGGCAACGGTCCTAACTTTTCATTATTCTAAATCTTGGATAGCCCTTAAATATTCCTTACATCTTGGCTGATGAATGTAGTGTACACTTCGTCTGGTGTGGTGAAAAACGTTTCCCTCAGTTGGATGTTTTGAGTCGATGTCTTTCCCACACTGCAGGTGGCGCCACTCGAGGGACCTGAACTGATCTGTCAACACAAGTCATATGATATAGATACATATAAATTAGGTTTGCCAAAAGTATCAAAAATCTGATCCTCATTTGAACAAGAATCAATATTAGAAAAGTCACATTCACAGGACAGAAATGAACATTTCCTGAATAGCTTTAGAATGATCTGGAGCTGTATCAGAATAAGTATAAAACCACATAGATTAGTATACGCCCATGGACCACTATGGAACCTACTTGGACCACTGGGGGATTACACAGATATAAGACCACATGGGAATATAAAAGAAAGTACTACTATTTAATGCTGAAAATCACATTATATTATCATAGTGGTATCAGAATCGGAATTGAGTGTCGAGTGTCAGCTATTCCTTACTACTGAAATTGAGTTTAAAGTTTTACATTTATAAGATTAAATAAGTAAAGGTTTATGGATATTATAAGGTCTTACCTGTGTTTTACTCTGCACCTGTGGTTTACTCTGGGCTGGAGGGGGCGGGGCTTTTGGTCCATTGGCTGTGGGCAGAATCATCCCCTGACTGAACTCTGAAGAAGGAAGAGGAAATACAACAGTTAGGCCTAGTTCTAACAGGAGATGTACACTTAAATATTTCACAGTACTAGACCGATCACATAAGGCAGAGATCATTTATTTGTTCAATTTTTACTGCTATAACGGGCGGACTGGCACAACTGTGGAGGCAGCTGATACATCTAGTTTTAGCTGAATTTACTGAATAATACAGATGTTTTTCAAAATATTGTGCAGCACCTACACTGTTTGTCCATTGTCATTGCCATGTTTGTTTTGGTTCATTTGGGAACAACTGTGCCTTAACCAAACCATAGTATTGCCCTGTGATTGGTCCATGGACTCAAATGCAGAAGTGTTCGAAATAGATTTGTTTGAGTTTGTGAACTAGTAAAGACTGTGTAAATTCCTCTAGCAGTGCAAGTATAGTATATAGTACAGTATATAGCACAGGATACATAGTTCCTTACCACTTTTGAGTTGCTTGGTGTAGTTGTCCAGAGCGTGGCGGACTTCAGGGATGCCTTTGCTCTTCATAAGTTGCACCAGAGGAGTGGGAGGGTGGTCTGCACACAGAGCCACACAGATCTGAGAGACAAGAGAAGAATCAGGCTAATGTTCATCTGAGCTCTAAACATTATGTTCTTTAGACTCACATCCAGCTCGTCTGCGTCGTTTTCATCTGACAGGTTGGCCACGTCCACCGTCCCTCTATACTTCACTCCAGTCTTGGAAGTTCCTAAAGAAGAAATCAGGGTTAGTTGTATAAATCTTCACTCTGCCACATCTTTAAATGTGCACTATGTAACTTTTTCACTGAAGGATCTGTCACTTGCTTGTATCCATGGTGATGTTAGTGGTTTGTCTGGAGGGTTTTACAGTATGACATTTAACTTATTTATCTCCAGGGAGACAAGCAGATGACAACACCAGGACAAGTTACAGGTCAGATCAGTGCAGAGACAGCCCCACTCTCAAGTAATAAAGGCATATGTAATAGAATAAATGCAAAATAGGCATTTTTAAAAGTGCACAATGGAGCTTTTCCGGTGGTGGGTCTGCTGCCTGCTTGTCTCCATGGAGATCTTTTAACTTTGCCTGAAATGTTCCACATGATATTTACTTATGAAGTGTTTCATTGCTGAAAAACATGTCTTCTTGCAGATCTGAACGGTAAAATGGCCCAGTGGAATCTCTTGCCTGTTTCCACTGATATATTTAAGTTTAAGGCTATACTATAAAACATTCCAGACATAAAAACAAATGAGTGCACTATGTAACACCTGAAAAGTTACATAGTGCAGCTTTAATATGGAATAGTAGTAGTAGTAGTAGTCTCAGATTCTGACCTGTCCAGTTGGCTCGGATGACCCACTCGTAGAAGTAGAAGAGTTTTCCTTTGCGGTTGTTGATACAGGCCTCTCCCTCCAGTTTACTCACGTCAGTCACCTGGCACACGCCCTCTGACCCCTCCACTTTGACCTCCAGCAGCAGGGCCTTCAGACGCTCCTCCGACCAGGAAGTGACATCACGCTCAGTCCTGGAATCACATCGAAGTCAAACCATTTAAATATACTGAACCCAAAACAAATCACTTCATCATAAAACATATTATTACAGTAGACATTTTGTTGCCTTGAATTGAACTGGACGGAGAATAAGCAGTATAAAGTAAAAAAAAAAGAAACTGGCTCAGACATTTCTATGAGTTTGATGAAAAAAAAAGTAAAACATTATTTGTATTTAATTTTAAAGATGCAATGTATAACTTTGCTGGTAGGGGTTCCACCACCTGTTTGTCTCTAAGGAGGGGTTACAGCTTTGCCTGGAATATTCCATAGTGTGCCATTAAGCTTATCAATAATATTAGTCTTAAAAATAAAATATTATTGTTTAAAAAAAAGAAAAGAAAAGAAAGAAAACCAGTTGAGATCACTACTTTCTATTGCCTCTACACAGATCAGACCTGTAACTTGGTTGATGGTACCACTGCTGGGGTAACAGTAGCTCAGTTGGTAGATAAACACCCTAGATGAATGCCGTTGTTGTGTCCTTGGGCAAGACACTTAACCCCCCTTGCACCCAGTGTCCCTGTACACTGGTGTATGAATATGTGTGTGAATGGGTCAGTGGTTCCTTGATGTAAAGTGCTTTGAATGCCTTGAAGGTGGAAGAACGCTATATGAAAATGTGACCATTTACCACCTTCTTTGCCAAGTTTAAATTTAATGCCATATTGTGGATTATTCCAGGCAAAGTAATAGCATCAGAGTGGAGACAAGCAAGTCACGAGTCCCCATATTATATAACTACTAACCAGCTGCAGGCATGTGTGTGACAGAACTTGTGAGCAGAACAGTGAAGCGAGATTACACTGTTGATTCATTAACTAATAAAATGAAACAACAAAAACACTTTAGAACAAACATGTCCGTCAGTGATTTGTTAGACTTAAACTCACCAGTGCCAGTTGTTAACGTTAGTGGCGTCTGCTCGTTCCTCTACAATCCACCGGGGGTCGCCCTGTCCCCACTTTGCCATCACTGAACAACTTCAAAAATCCACTGGTCCAATTGTAACAAAACAATAACTAAACAAATGACAAAACTAGGTGCTAAACATTTGAATACTTGAAGTATTCAAAGTTGAAGTTGTAATCCAAGTAAATATACAGACTGAAGTACAGGAGCCAGTTGAAGTAGTAGCTATAATCATAAATAGTAGCTGGCGTGTTCTGTAGCCTTTGGGGTGACTGTAGACCTATTTATAGACAGCCTCAGTGTGTGTCCAGGCTGGAGAACGTACTGGAGCTCTCTGCTTTAAATAACTGACAGATTCCATGTACCCCCCTTTAGTACTTTAGTAACCCCTCCTATGAAGATGTGGTAGAGGAGCCAAAAATATTATACAAGCAGTACTTCAAAATAAAAGTACAGAAACAAGTAGAAAAAGTAGCTTTATCCAAAGTAGTCCTCACGATACAAATATTTTAAGTTTGATTTTGATACTAAGGAATAGACTCTGATATCATAATGATAATTAAAAACACAATAGAATGTCATTCTTAGCATTAAATGGTAGTCCTTTCTTTTATATTCCCCTGTGCCCTTCTATCTGTGTAATCCCTCAGTAGTCCAGGTAGGTTCCATAGTGGTCCATGGGTGTATACTAGTCTATGTGTCTTATACTTGTTCTGATACAGTTTAAGATAATTCTAAAGTTATCCAGGAAAGGTCTATGTCTGTCATGTGAATGTGATTTTTTTTTTTTTATTATCGATACCTGCTCAAGTGAGTATCTCATTTTGATACTAGTTTTAGTATCGATTAGTATTAGTAGAATGATCAGAATAAGTATAAAACCACATAGACTAGTATACGCCCATGGACCTCTATGGAACCTACATGAACCACTGAGGGATTCCACAGATATAAGGCCACATGGGAATATAAAAGAAAGTACTACCATTTGATGTTGAAAATCACATTCTATTGTCTAAAGAAAGAGTGTTTTTATTATCATCATGGTATCAGAATCGGTATTGCATACTGAGTCTATTCCTTAGTATTGAAATCAACATTGAAATTTTAATATCATGATAATACTACGTTCAGCTTCCTGTTCTATGGTGCCATTTTGAGGACTGTTTTTGTCCTACAACAGAGGTATGAGTAAAAAATAATATCACTGAATTAGCATTAAAAGGTTGAGCACATGTCAGTGGAAAACGCGTATTAAAAAATGTATTAAAACGTATTAAAAAAGTGACACATGAAGACAGCAGCTGTCAAACCCAAGCACCTTCTGTTCAGGCTATTTCCAGGCCAGCTAAAGATAGAGCCGGAAGAGAGCACATTTCACACTAAGACACATGTTTAAAAACTACTAAACTTGTCACACTGAGTAACTTTTCTGTTGGTTGGTTTGCCGCCTGCTTGTCCTAATGGAGATATTATTGTTTAAAGTATTGTTAAAAAACAGTGAATAAATGTGACATAGATACACTTAATGCCATTATGTGGAACATTCCTTGCAAAGCAATAACATAGAGCTAGGCCTAACCCCCCATCAGAAAAGTTACACAGTGAACCTTTAAACACTGTCGCTGCTAAACCAGACTGATTCTGTCTGGTACTTGGAATCAGCTCCTTTCAAAGGTACATCCAAGTTTGATAAACTGCCCAAGATTGTGAACTTCCTGGGAATGACTGAGGATTATCTTCTAAAGCAGTCACTATACGCACAGAGGTATTTCGATATCAAGGGAGGAAAGTGGAGTGAAAACTGTGTAAGAATACAAGGATATAAGAGGTGATAATGCACAAGGGTACCAAGTTGGAACTGGATTTAAGACCTACGAGACCTCATGAGGAAACACGAAAAACCTCAACCCGACCCAGAGTTCAAAGAGTGCATGGCTCTCTTGGACCTGCTCAGGAAAATATCCACATTTGACCCATACAAGAGGACTGAGAGGACTGGCCCAGCGGATGCTCTCGTCCACCCATTTATAACCATGGAGCACTTACCCAATGGGATGCAGTACACTAAGGAGGAGAATGAATGCATGTTGCTGATTCAGACAATACACACGGCTACACGAGACAACACAGGAAGAGCCTGAAGCAACAGTGCTGAAGAAAACTACTCCCTGAGTCTGCAACTCAACAACATGGTGACAATGCAATAAGACAACTTAATATGTCCATCTAGGCCCAGCCATCTCATCTCCATCGACCACCAAGACTTTGTTCACTGAGAACTGAATAGAAAGTGCATATTCAAATGTTTGTTTTTGGTCTTGAGGCTGCCCTTTTTTCCATCCATCCATTTTCTTCTGCATCTTCTCTGTCCTGAGACACTTTTTCAATTTTTTCCAGGGATCTTCTGAGGTGTTTCCAGGCCAGCCTAGAGACTTAGTCCCTCCGTCATGTCCTGGGTCTTCTCTGGGGTCTTCTCCTGGTGGGACATGCCCAGAACACCTCCCCAGGGAGGCATTCAGGGGGCATCTGGTACAGATGCCCGAGCCACCTCAGTTGCTCCTCTCGACATGGAGGAGAAGCAGCAGCTCTACTCTGAGTTCCTCCTGTGTGGCTGAGCTCCTCACCCTACCTCATGTGCAGCCACTCAAGGGGGGAAACTCATTTTGACCGCTTGTCCTTTTGGTTTGGCTTTTACCCAAAGCTCATGACCATAGGTGTGGGTAGAAACTGGCCCGTTTATCTGAAAGTTTTGCCTTTCGAGTCCAATACCGTGACACTCTTATAATGTGTTTCACACAAAATAAGAGGGGTGAAATAGTAATGATCTGAATGGGAATTGGAGTGATAAAAAATAAATACCAAGATCATACTAATGAGTGTTTCCATTAATATAGGTGACTATGGTGCCCCCATAGTCTAAAACTCTCCCTCATAGTCAAACAGCACTGATTCTTAACCATATGGTCCATGGTAGGGCCACAAGCACATCCCTGAGCCTTGAAAATAATATAATAAAGCAAGAGCTACCTGTGGCTCTCCACCTCCTTCCATGCAGCTTGCCAATTATACTGACCTTTGTAAATGCATAATTTTGATGCCTAACTTGTTACAAATAACGGATAATGGTTTATGTTTTATAGACATCTAACTGTACCCCATCTAAGGCTGATCGTGGCTCTTATATTTATTCAGTTTCTTGCAAGCACTAAAATTACTAGCTCTCTAGAATTTTTGTTTTGTAAAGGTAGGTTACCAGAGGAAAAAGGCTGGAGATCCCTGATGTAAGGCATTTACTGTGAATAGGCCCAGGCCACTTTGGACAAAAAAGGCTAAGCCATTTTGTCTACAAAACTTCCTGGATATTCGTCACATTGTATTAAACCTGTAACTATACACAGCAGCATTTACTCCACAAAGGATATGATCTATGGGACACCACTTGATATGGCACATGTGACTGACAGCTAAGGAAACTAGGAATCAAGGAGAAGAAGAGGCGACAGACGAGAATTGGGATGCTGCCCTCCACTGTCTCAAGTCTCTTGTGAAAGATTCTTAATGTACATTTGCTGTAACTATCAATTTAAAAAATATAAAATTGTTTATGACCAAAATGAACTTGCTTGGATAATGAAGTGTATAAGGGACACACCGCAATCCAATCAAAATCAAAATTTGAGCTGCAGAAAATATTAATAACAAAAATATCCCATCTCTGTAAGGAAGAATCTTGTAGTTGTAGTTCAGATCTCCACAAACATGCTGTAAAATGCATGGGACTCTTGCATTAGTTTATCATGTTAGTCACTCAAATGTTCCTGGAGTTGTATGCGAAGTGCACTCTGAAAAGAATACTTTTTAAACATAAATAACAAATCTAATCACAGTACTTGTTCTTCCCAAATCGTAGGTAATGTGACACAAACATGAAAGCATGGGAGCGACGTGTTTGTTGAAATGCAGTTTTATATTAAAAGAGCAAAGGGATTATTCCCCGTCACACAACACAGCTGTTAGTACTGCCATAGAAATAACATAATCATAGTCTGTTCATATTTACACATCAAATGACATCCAAAAGCAATCCATAAATACCTCTTTAGTTAAACTTTACAACAGCTAGACGCGGCCAGTTTGTCAGGAAGTCAAAGGTAAAAAGCACTATTAAATAACTGGCATATTCCCTATCATCATTTACAAAGCTCAGAAAAACAGTGGTTAAAAGATTCCAGCAACAAAACATGTCTTTTCCAGTGAGTAAGAATAGTACAAGGCTGCTATAATAATAATAATAATAATAATAATAATAATAATAATAATAAAACATGAGATCCCTTTGTACAAAAGAATATACAAATGAACAGGATATTTTCAACAGAAATGTGGCTGTGGTCTGGTCTGTACATTTAAGATACATCTGTGTAGAAACAGGGAGAAGCAGTATGATCAGTGGAGAGAGCAACTCAGAGTTCATATGAAACAGCTCAGACTATGGGCTGTTTTATGTATTCACTTCATTGAATGTGTTTGTCCTTTTTAAAGTGAACCAGTTTTTAAAACTAGCTATCTACGGTTTAGTCTCCTTTAGAACCGGTTTAGCCCAATTGCAGCCTGGTGGTAGTGGTCCTGGTTTGGATCTGGTGGTACTCGGAAAGCCAAATAATATCTTGTACTTGTTTTGTCATTTATTTCTTATGTAATTGGAATATCAAACAAATTAAGTTAAGTCCCAAATTAGTGTATACGATACGTTCTGGAGATTTCTGGAGTTTTTGGGGAATTTTCTAGGAATTCTTACCCCAAAACTGCAATGGCATTCTGTAACAAGTTAACAAGCTAACATGTTTTTCAATGAACAAAGGAAAAATCCATACATTTGTATACAAAATTTGACACATATAAATCATTATTTTTCGTCACTCCCTCACAGTATATATAAAACAAGTGATACAATTGAGTGGCTCTCTTTAGAAATGCTTATTCAGATGTATAGCAATATTCTGTTTGTTGACCTGGTTTGCTTGTCATTAGTTGTTGGTTAAAATGCTCATTTCATTCAAATTAAATAGTTGTTCTTCTAAAATATTAAAATCTCTTAAAATCTCCTATATTAAGCAAAACTGCCTCTTGTGAGCTTTCAGCCGTGTTATAATGCTGTAACCTCCTCAAAAACATACCTGGAGTTGTGTTTTATTTCATTCACACATGTTTGAGAAACGTTCTACATCTCCAAAGCTCAAAATGCTCTGTTCCACCTTGTGATGTCATGAAGTGATAGTTTTCAAGTTAACAGCTACCTTTTATGTTTAATTCAGTAGAGATGGGCAATTCCAGAGCTAAAATCACCCAAATGATTGTAGTGAAGGTGTATGGAGTTTTAAAACACAGCGGAGCACTTGCATTACCACATGAGATCACAAGGTGGAACAGAGTGTCTTCCGTTTGAGAGAAAACTCAGCCTAAATATGCAGGATTTGTGTGTTAAACATGTGTGAAACCAAATACAACTCCAGGTATGTTTGTGATAAGGAAACAACATTATAACGGTGAAGAAAACAGCGTCATATGGGCCCTTTAATGCTCTCTCCATGGACCGCTCTTTCCTCCCAAATGTTTCAGGACTTATTCTAACCCAGAGCCGAGTGTGTAGCTGCCAGGACCCATTGGCCTCAGTGCTTCGTCTAGCAGCAAAATCCACAATATAAAATACAGGTTTCTACTGTTTTTCTACCCATATGTTCATATACGGTAATAATATTTCAGTACCTTATTTTAAACATCAGACAAAAGTAATGTGTATATCTCTCCATGCGATAAATTAATGTATTCAATGGCATCTCACTACTCACAATGTACCAGTAACTGCAGGTGTAGAGCAACAGAAAGTGTGTCAGTAATTCTCTGCAAAAAACATAGTATTTGACAAAGTACAATAGTTTTAAATATATACCCAGGATATGTACACTTTTTAAGGCAACTAGAGCAGCTAAATATCTAAGTCTTCCAGTCCGGTGACAATGAATTGAAATGCAGACAGGAGTTTGTGACCACCTCAGCATTTGTGAATGGCTGGGCAGTTAAGAGTCATGTTTTGAAGTTTGTATTCCTGGTGGGTCCTGAGACAAACACTACAAAAGGGTTACTAGGCATAGGTACCAAAATGACTTTTCAGGTATTGCAAATATGTATTGAATATTGATACTTTGCAGCTCATGCGAACAACATTCCCTGGGGGTGTGATGTCAGCTGGAGGCTCTGCTCTGTCTGAAGGTCTGTTAGGCTTTAATCTGAGGTTTATTTTAACACAATCTGACCATACAGAACTGAACTGCAACTGATGAGCTGATATGTGCTGTTAAACAAGGCTCTCACACATAAAACTACAGTCACAAGCTAGCTAGCATTAGACAACAGTTTTTTAGTTAATCACTCTCATTTTGACTACTTGACTACTCATATTAACTGAAAATGAGTTGTTTGAATCCATTGTACTTTTAAAACTTAAAAAAAAAAGTTAGCTAATAATGTGCATTGTGTCTCCATGGTAACTGCTGAACATTCAGCCATAGAGATACATGTCGAACACCTCCAGTATGATGTCACTGCAAAGTATCAATAGTGATGGGTGAAGCGATATCAAAACATATTTTTTGATAAGGATGAGGTGTCAATTGCCATGCAAATATATCAAAACTTAAATTTGCACAATGTAACATTCATGGTTGTCCTGCTCGTCTCTATAGAACTGTAATTGCTTTGCCGAAATTGTTCCACAGTATGGCATTATAAGAAGTGTAGGTATGTGCACATCACTGGTAGTAAGCTACTGCAGTGAACATTTAAAACATTTTCCGCAGTATGGCATTAATCTTAAACTGATTATCTATCTCCATGGACACAAGCAGGCGATGAGAACAGGCAAAGTTGCAAGTCAGATCTGTGGAGAGGCAAGCTGATTCAGTTAGTCATAGTAACGATGTATGTATTATTTTAGCAATAACGCCTGTGATTGAAAAAACAAACAAACAAAAAAAACAAAAAAACAAACAAACAAAAACAAAACAAGACTTTAGTTTAACGCCATACTGCGGAACAGTTCAGGCAAAGCAATATATATATTCACGTAGACAAGCTGATGGCAGATCAGGCAAGTTACATAGTGTACCTTTTAAACCTAATTGCAAATGAGTTTCATTGCATTTAATATAAAACACATTGTAAATCACTACTGGTCTGATATTATGATACATGCCCCCAGGTTTACTCGTTATCATCGAAATTTAAATTCCTGTTATCAGCCATCACTTTTAAATGGTACCCAGCCCTGTAATTAGCAATTAGCAATTATTATATTACCCGATGCTGTACATAGCAGATAGCAAACTCCACTGTAAAAGAAGTCCATAAGGTTCAATGTATTAATGTGATGCTGCCGTTAATGTTAAAGATCAAGACCTTTAGCATTTAGTCTAATGCAGCCATGACAGACATGGTAATATACTGTGCACCGTTTTGACCAAACATAAGGGTTACTTAGGGTTACTTGTAGCTAACCTGCTATAGACAACATTGCATTCAATTTGCACGGAAGTTGCATCAATTGTCCAGCCCTATTTCAAACACACTATTACAAAGATATATTAATAATAATTAGGATATGAAATGTTGAAGTAAAACACAACTTTGGCACCTTTTTCATAAATACAGAAATCCTGGGTCTTGCTGCGCCAGATACGCACCATTTTCAACTGTGTCCACGCTCCAAAAAATTACAAAAAAATGTCTATAAATACAGTTTATAAAGACAAGTGGCATTAGAGGGCGTTGTCGTTACAGAGTTTCTATTTTAGACCAAAGTCGCAGAGATAAGTCCTGGCTTTGTCCCTCTGCAGATACCGTTTGGAGTCCATAGCTCCAAGAGCCCAGGGAGTGGAGAGGAGGTTTAGACAGGACGGTGCTCCAGTTGTGATGGGAAAAGTACATTTGTGGATGAGGTTGTGTAGTTCGTACCATTAGCTTGACAATCATAGCTTTTGTTGAACTTTTGAGTTGTTAGACTGTACATAAAGATGGACACATGTTTGTAAATGCGAATCTTAATATTCTCTTGTAGCTGGTTAGTACAATATTCCTCAAATATAATTAAACTACTGTATATAGAATCATCTGGACTTGACTTTGATAAAAATCATGTGCACTGAGAAGGCATTGTGTACTGGTCAAGGAATTTCTATGCTATTGTTAGCAATTAAACCAATATACATGGATTTACTGTCACATGACTTTTTCTTGTTATAAACGCCATATTGAAGACTTCTGACCATTCAAAGATTGTTTTGACTTGCTATTTTTTTCTTTTTAAATATATGTATAACTAATATGTGTATTTCCTAATCATCTAACCTAAAACATCACATACTTTACTGGACTATATTTAAAAACATGTTATTGTACACTTTAAATTGAAATATGCAGTTTACTTCTAAGTGCCATTACTACTTATCTGCTTCATGTGCTTCATGTGCCCATCTTTGCATACAGTCTCCCACTCCAGAGCTTGTATTGAATGTCCCTGTGTCCCTGGCTCAGACCTCGCTCTCCGTGGAGGGTTTGCGGTGAGAGGCCCAGCCCGTGTCGGCCATGTTGGGGTGGGCGTGGCGCGTGGGGGTGAGGGCCGAGGGGGTGAGGGGGGTGAGGGTGTTAATGGAGGAGCATTCGGATGCCTCCTCCTGTAGCAGCTGCTCGGTCTCTCCGTCGTCCAGGGAGGCGCTGGAGGTTTGGAGGGACACGGTGTCTGTCCTCATGCAGGTGTGTAGGCCTCTTGATGGTTTGATCTGTTTGATCTGGTCGTCCCAGTAAAGCTCCTCATTGGACAGGAGACACACGCCCTCCACGATACGGATCTTCTCCTTAGTGTAGCTCCCGTCCACACCGCCCTGAGACAGACAGAGGGGTTAGTGAAGTCTCAAGGGAAAATGGGATAGGTAAAGTTGATTTGAGAGCAGGTAACACGTCTATCCTTTCTTAGAATGTACTATGACTGGGTAAATAGAGTAGGATAAAGGTCCATGCAAACAAGTCTCTCACACAGTCAGCAGTTTGTCACATTCACCTTTTTTTTGAAAATCAATCACCTAAACAGAACCATGAACGCTCATATTGACTACTGAAAATGTGTTGTTTAAATCCATTGTATAAAGGTCCATGCACTAATACTATTACCAGCACAGTACCTTAAGACAAGATAAAATCCAGTATTGCACCGACAGTTAAAGAACAGAAGGAAAATGGTGCATGCAATAAAACAAGATAATAGATAAATAGTTTAAAATAATTTAAAAAATATACTTAAAAATAAACTAAAAATAGACTCTAATATAACATCTTCGTTGACCAACTCTCTTAAAGCTGCATTACCAGATTTTCAAACTGCAAAAGGAGGAGTCTGTATTTAAAATATGTTTGCTCTCACAAACCCTTTAGCACATCATTAATATTCACATGCATGGATTTATGGGTGAGTGGCTTTAGGACTGCTTTTTTCATAAGGTTGAAAACTGGAACTGCCATTGCACAGCAAATAAGACAACTGCTGTATGGAGGGGGAATTAATTAATTTATAATTAAAGAATGAGATCAGGTATCCCAGCTTTAAGAAATATCTCATTTTGATTCCAGCCTAAGAGATCATGTGCCTGATTGGAAGAGTCAAAATGTTTTTGACAGTGGTGTGTATCCATAGTAACTGCTAAAGTATCAATAGTTATTGGTGGAGCGACAGCAAAAACATATTTTTTGCTACGGATGAGGTGTCAATTCCCACAAGCAGGGAATGCCACCAGACAAAAAAAGCAGCACTTGTCGGTTACCCTTATTTGAAGGAGCCAATATTATAAAATACAAAAAAATAAATACAAAATCCACATAGGCCTGGAGTCTAAAGTGCCCAAGTGTGGACCCCCGTTAGGTCCCTTCATTTGATTGTGTGATATGACTCAGACTGAGCATAACAACAGGATTTGTTAAAACTTTGAAACTTCAAAACAAACCATGGCCAAATCAATTTGTTAGTAGAAACACTGAACGAATTAACATCTCATGAATACACAGTTTTATTCATACAGTTAATTACTAATGCTATCTTTAAAAAACAACCACAGCTCCAATCGATCATGTTGCAGAAAGTTAAACTTTTTTCCACATCAAAAGTCTTTAGGACAACAAAACCTTCATGCAGTCTGTACCTGGTACCACAGTGATGATCAAAATATAAAGGGGGACAGCGAGTTGTACGGGTGATTCAGCTGTAGTTGTGGAAAATGTGTTAACAATAGGAACTAGCATAGAGTATTTAGCGCAAAGTATTTTATTTTGAATGCCAAAATACTAGTTCTGTTTGTGTGGATATATTTACCTCTCTTTTGTATCTGAGCTGGTTGTAAATGGGCGGTTTTTGCGATGCCTCGATCTTGACTTCCTGTGTGGATGTCCTGTACGAGGGGTTACTGTACGTCAAGTTACTCACCCCCGGGTCGGCAAACTTCGACTTTTTATGTCTGTGAAAGAACAAGAATAATTTGAAAACCTGTGTTTTTACTGGTATCTGTGTAATGCCTCACATTCCAGGTAGTTTCATTTGCAAAAGAAAATTGAATACACTCAAATGGACAAAAGTCAATACATTTCGCCACTTATCCAAGAGGCTTCTTCAGTTCAGAGAAGCAGAGGTGGGTAGTACTTTTCAAGCAGCATTCTTTTACTATAATTTGAGTAATATTTTTATTGAAGTAATTTTACTCTTATTTGATTAAAAGTTGTGGCTCCTCTTCCCTCTGTGACTAAGTCTAAAGTGACTTGAGCTTTATGTCGACAATATGAAATGATTTGAACATTTGCCTTTCTTGCAGCTCCTTCAGATATGATTCAGTTTGGTTCATTTTTGTGTCTATCCTTTGAAAATACCACATTCTGTGCTTCATTTCTTGTTTTGTCAATCACATTACATCAACTTCAAATTATAAATCAGATGTTACATCCTGACAGTTACTCTATAATTTACTCTTACTTCAGTACTTTTCCCAAATAGTTTTCTACTCTTACTTGAGTCTTGGCCCACTACTTTGTACTTCTACTTGAACAATATTATTTTGAAGTAGCGTTACTCTTATTGAGCACAATTTTTGGCTACTTTACCAACATCTGCTGTCAAGGCAATGACCAGTTTCCTGAACTGAAGAGGCCCCTTGGGTGGTGAAACATATCCAGACCAAAATTGAATTTTATCTGTCAGTTAAACCTAAAAGAAGAACCTGCCTGTAAATAATGAAAGCAGCGATGAGGATGAGAATGGCCAGAATGGTCAGGACTCCTCCAATGACATAACTGATGTGTAGGCTTTCTCCTGCAAAAAAGAAATACAATATAATCGACTTTGGAAAAATGTATCAGACTGTTTTCCTGGAGACATTGTGGCTTTTCTGTGTAAAATATAAAGCCAGTGCATACCATGAGGAGCGGTCATCACACTATTGGTCAGACAGCCCTCTTCATTCTTGTCTGTGCAGCTGCAGCAAAAACACACACATAGTTTAGCTGACAATTATAGCACATGAAGTCAAGAATAATCCCCAACTCTTTTGACTTCTTTTCACTCATTTTGTTTAAATACATAAATGGTAATTAGTGAAGATGTACTGTAAAGCATGGGTTCAGTGTTGGGCAAAATAACAATAAACTACTAAAATAATGGCATTTTATTTTACATTCAAATTATAATATTTGTTTCATTTTGCAGCAGTGGTCTTGAGCTGTCCATGTGGTTATTATGGGCTAAAAAGTTTGAGATGAGTGTATACATGTTTGTGAAATACTGGGGCAGACAGCAACGTAGAATTACTCTCTATGAGACTGTTTCGAATTGTGGTCTTGTCCTGATCTAGTCCTGGTTTAGCTCCAGGTATAGTCCCAGTTTTGATGTGGTGTGTGTTGTGTTATTGCACCCCAAGTCAACATCAATGTATTCTTCCTTCAAACAATTACAAATGGTCAAAATGAACAAGAGCTCCAGCCCTGCCTGTGAATCCACCTCAGAGGCCAAGGTAATTTCCATAGTGGTCCATGGGTGTACACTAGTCTATGTGGTGTTATACTTGTCCTAATACAGCTCAAGATCATTCTAAAGCTGTTCAGAAAAGGTTCACTTCTGTCCCATGAATGTGACTTTTTTAGTAATGATACTTGTTCAAATGAGTATCTAATTTTCTGATACATTTGACACCCCTTTGTGAATAAACCCTTGTACGTACTTGGTGGCTGCTCCTGCTCTGGGACGATCTGTGGGAGACTTGGGTTTCTTGGGGACCGGGGTGCTGCTGATGCCTTTAGCCGGAGACGTGGGCACAAAACCTGAAACTAAAAAAATAAATATAAGTAAGTACTTTGAAGCGCTTTTGATAATCTTGATGAATCTTTGACTCACTAGTGGAACAGGGCCGTCCGTCTGGTTCATCAGGACAAGCGCAGACGAAGCTGTTGGTTTTGGCGAAACAGAGGTGAGTGCAGCCTCCATTATTCACTCCGCACAAGTTTGTACCTGAAGGAAATTGGGAGATCAGCAGGGGGCAGTGTACAGAGTAATCAGACCAGTTTTATTCATGAGCAGTACTATCTCCTGTCCATTACCTAAGCCGCATTGGGATCAGACAAATAAATTTACCTAAAGGGAATATAGTGTTGAAACTGATTTTTTCCAAGTTCCAGACTAAGGGCTCCAGACTAGTGTTATCAAAAGAAAAAGGGTTGATACTCAATCTCATACCATTCATATACCTACTATAATTAAAAAAAATATTTGTTCAAATGAGGAACTAATTATATTATATTATATTATGTTAGTTATAGTATTGATCAGTATCTGAATATCTTTTACAACGGGACTCCACACAAAGGTCTATGTATAGTTATCTCCTGCCATTTTTTCTCCGATAATCTCCCATCCTCCCTTACCAGTTTGTCTGTTTGGGGACACCACTATAATGTCCATGAGCCCCTCCACATTGGCCAGTACTGTCTCCTTGTTCCTCCCTGTGTGCTTATCCACGCGCTGGATGGACTTGGTCTGCCAGTCCGTCCAGTAGATCCATCGGTCTTGCTGCGAGAGTCGGGAGAAAGGGGTTAGAGGGGAGGACACCGGCTTCGACTAGGGACCAGGAAGAAAAGAGAGGAGACGAGGAGACAAGGAGACAAGGAGAGAGGAGACAAGGAGAGAGGAGACAAGGAAGGAGAGGGGATGAGAAAAATGATTGAACAGAAGATGATCACAGTATGAGGCATGAGGCCAGGCAAAAGCAGCAGGAGCAGATGCAGACAGGAGGGAGTGTTTTGCCGATTCAAATAATGGGGAACACTTAACAATAACTACACCTAAATTAGCCTTAATAAAGCATAAACAAAGACTTAGTTCATAATTAACAAATAGCTTATTCAGAATAATTCAGGCTTAGTAACTACTTAAAAGAGACAGTAAGCAACTTTCTGGAGGTGGCATGTCATCTGCATAATTCCATGGAAATAGAAAGTTAAAACTAGGAATGCACTGATCTAATACTAGTATCAGATGTCAGTGCCAATATGGACAAATGCTCTGGATAATGGATATTGGTTCAGCCAATATTCTGGTTGGACATACGTACATTTTATGTAATAAGATGATTTACTGGTCATAGTTGACCCGGAAAGTCTCATAATCTTTGAATTTTCATTTATCTTCAGTTGTTGTGTAGTTACTTTAGAGATAAATAACACATCTGGATGAGTATTATCTTATTTTATGTTTGTGAAAGTCTTGATATCAGATATCGGCAGATATACTTAAGTATCAGACTCGGTATCAGAGCTGAAAAAGCTGGATCAGTGCATCCAGAGTTAAAACCATACTGGAACATTCTCCATAGAGATAGAGAAAGTTTTATACCATACCATGGACGATTATAGCCAAAGGAATAACATTCCCATGGAAACAAGCAGAAGAAGAGTCTAGTTTATGGAGATGCAAGCCTCCTCACAGTAAGCATTTTAGGGCTAAAGGTTACAGTGGCTTTAATGAAGTGCTTAGGGTGAGGGCTGAGGTTGGGTGAGAGTATTAATGAAGTGCTTACTAAGCATGATATATTGGTATTTATTCATTATAATGCAGTCTTTGTTTGTACTTTATTAAGGTTGTAAATAGAGTAGTTATTATAATGTCTTACCTCATAATACTGCCTTTAAAATTTTTCATTGATTAAATTGGGTAAAGATTTATGTTCTTATGCTTCTTGACCAGTATGTGGTCCATCAGTGAGTGATTTGTGGTCAGAGGAGCCAATGGCACAGGTTGGTAGCTTCTCACTTCTGTCAGTCTGCCCCAGGGCAGCTGTGACCACTAAATTAGCTCATCGGTTAGTGAATAATACATTTGAGTGTCTTGAATGGCACTATAAAGCCAAAGATTTTAAGTATTTTGTATGCATCAGTGTATCATTTATGCGTCTTGCACTCACTTTGGTAAACATGTTATTTGGTAAACATTATAAAATATTAAATAAATACTACTCTAACCAATATTTCAATTGTGAACAGGGCATTAAAGGGGCACTACATTCTAGGCAGAGGAACAAGATCGCCTTGGAAACAAGCAGGTGGCATAAGCTCCACCTGAAAAGTTATATAGTGTAGCTTTAAGCGCCACCAAAATGTGATACTAAAACAAGAGTGAGCATGCAACTTTCAAATGTGTTCAAGTAAGAGCCACGTACAATTTAAAGGTCCTATATTACGCAAAATGGATTCTCGTGAGCTTTAAGCCATGTTATAATAAAACATATCTGGAGTTGTGTAGACAGACTAATAAAGGATTACTCAAACATCTCCAAAGCTCAAAATACTCTGTTCCATCTTATAATGTCATAAACTGGTTTTCAAAATGATTCTAGTAAAGCTATATAGTTTAAAAACACAGTGGGGCACTTCCTGTATTACAACATGACATCACAAGATGGGGTGTTTTCTGTTTGAGAGAAGGGCATGTGCATGTTTGTAAGTTACACACATGTAAATGAAACAAAACACAACTTCAGGTATGTTTTTGATAATAACAACATTAAACAACATTAAAATATAGATCAGAAAATAGCGTAATACGGGCCCTTTAAGGTTTTTTTTTGTTCCTATAAATTAAACAGTTCAGTAATACACATGAACAAAACCAAATTGGTGCTCTTTTGTACAGTGTAAAAACATAACATTCCACTCCTGTTGGCATAAAGCGTGGGGGGGGGTGGCAGGGTGAAAATGCAGGTGAGCAGAAAGCAGCAGAGGGGGAGGAGCTTAGCAGTGATTGACAGCCGGAGGGGACGGGCTCTACCTGTGTCAGAGCGAATGGGTGGGAGACAGGGCTGACGAGGATCTGACGCAGTTTCCCGTTCAGATCTGAACTCTCAATGCGATCCAAGTGAGCGTCCACCCAGAAAATCCTGTGCACAAATGTAAAGTTCAACACGAAAACTCATGGATTATAATGTGGCTGAAATATTAACTGGTAATGAAATACATTTGGAACAACGACTATATTAAAAAAAAGAACCTTAAAGATGCTAAAGTCACTCCACATATTTATGTTGTAAAAGACAGTCCATTCAAATGTGTGGGTTATTTGAACCAAAACCACAGCACATTTAAGCACATTTCTGTCAGATTTGATAAGGTGCACTTTATTGATCCATCATGAGGGAAATTCATTTGACCCATCGTTTAACCAGTGCCTCTGGTTTAAACCTGGCAGGAAGAGGACTCTGGTACCCATCTCTATGATCTTAGCTGTGGAGGATTTGCCCTATCGTGTATGTTTTCTGTTGATGGAGGAAACCAGAGTGAAAAAAAGCCACCCAGACACAGGGGGAAAATGCAATCTCCACACAGAAACAGGGAGAACATGCAAACGCCACACAGACACAAGGAGAACATGCCACACAGAATAAAGTGAAGCCCGGAGCCTTCTTGGGAAGTATGAGCTAATCAAATTTCAAAATGTGATCTCATAATCATTATGTGGGAAATGTAAAGGTGTCAAAAGTATGCAACATTGCACATGTATGAAATAATAATGATAAAATGCTTTAAATAGAAATCACTTACTAAAAACAGTATAAATCTAATACCTGCGTGTGTCGTAGTCCAGAGTGAGTCCGTTGGGCCAGCCCAGATCTGTGTTAATCAGGACTTTTCGGTCTGATCCGTCCAAATGAGAGCGCTCGATCTTTGCTATGTGCCCCCAGTCAGTCCAGAACAGGTACCTGTGCAGAGGGAAAGTCAGAGGAGATGTCAATAACATATATTTTTGCACATATTTGATTTATAAATCATAATAGCCCATATCCCTCGGTACTGACCCTTTGCTGGGGAAGACTGCAATGGCTCGGGGCTCGTCCAGGCTATTGTTGACCAAGACTTTTCGACTGGTCCCGTCGAGTCGAGCCACTTCGATGGTGTTTCTGCCCGTGTCAGTCCAGTACATGTTTCTGGAGACCCAGTCCACAGCCAACCCGTCTGTGGTCTTCAGGCCCTGACTGATCACTGTCTCCATCCCACTGCCATCCAAGTTTGCACGCCTGCGGAGAGTCACAGCTTTGGTGCATGCATCTTTAAGGTACCTCCAAACAACTGTTTTAACCACTGGAGGATCAGCCCAATCACATAGGAGGAAACTAATGCTGGCGCACATACATAAAGTGCTCTATTGAAGCAGAAATCCCAGATAATGATAATGTGTAGGTGTAAAATGTCATTATGCACTTCTAGTTCAGTGATTCCCAACTTGGGGGGGCGGGGACCCATTGGGGGGGCACCACAGAGATTGCAGAGGGGGTCAGGTCGTCAAGTAATAAACATATAATAATAATAAAAAATTCAAACAACTTATTGGAAAATAGGTATGGGGTAGGGTAGCCACAAGACTGTGCACACATGAGAAAAATGATTTTTTTCCCATGTGTTTACATTTGGCTTGGATAAGTGTTGGGGAGTATTTCTTGAGAAGCTGTACTTCCAAAATGCACTGCTACAATGACAGCAAAAATATCACATGAAATAAATACAAAATGGTGAGGCCAAAACTGTGAACTGAACCAAAAACTGCATTCTCTATAAATGATATCAAAGTCTCATCTTGACTTGTTCTTGGGGAACCAATCTTGTGTCTTGTCCCAGCCCTAGTATTGGGACTAAACCCTACAACTGCCATTTATTTGTCTGAAACTGATGCTTTTTAGTGATTTATATATATTTTTTTGTGCTGTAGTTTTAGAGAGTGTGGCAAGTTTCTGGTTCTTCTAGGGGGAACTTCAGAGAACACAGATGTAAAATCCCATTATTCTGTCCTAGTTCATACCTGATGACATCGAGTGTGACATCGGTATAATAGAGCTTCCCGTCCACACTGTCGTAGTCCAGAGAGATGACGTTATGTAACTCCGGGACAGGGACATGGACATCCGTGTGGTCGTCCGTGTCCAGTGAGATCCTCCGGACACTCACTCGGTTTGAAAAGAGCAGGTAGGTCTCTGGAGCGTCCTCACAGGTGCGCCCGTCTCCCTTCAGGACGATGCCAGTAGGACAAGCACACGACGTGCCGTTAGGGCGGGGAAGACACAAGTGAGAGCAGCCTCCATTCCTGCGACCACATTTATTATGACCTGAGAAAGAGGGAGGAGAAAAAGCAGTGGCTTAAAAATAGGCAAGCTTTTGCTAGTGTCTGCTGTATAGTTATAATCTATGACACTCATGGATAGTTATGTTATAATTTTAACATTTAAATCGCAATATTGATCTAAAATGACTTAGTAAGAGACACAAGTTTGCTAACTTGCTCAATGGGCGATGACACTGCTGTCAAAGTCAACACAACAAAGAGCTGTGCAGCTGTCAACCCCTCCGATGGACAGCTGCACATCACACTAGCAAGCCAAGGATTTGTTTTCCTTTGTACCAAAATGACAACGCAACGCTGCTGAATCCTAGGCGTATCACTGATTGAGAAAACAAAATCGGAGAACAAAGTAAATACAGAGCAGTAGGTTGTACTGGTGGCGTGAAAACGGAGACTGATCAGCAAAATGCCGTCTTGAAAAAAAAACAATTAAAAATGACTCAAACATGCAACATGCAACAATACAACTTCAGAGGGAAATGAGAAGGAAACAACTATAACATGATTAAAAGTTCTCAAAAGTCCACACTATATATCTATATTTATAAACAAGGCTTTACAATAAAAAAATGTTTGGATATTTCACTTGTATTATTTTTTAGGGTGCCTTTTTCACACCTGGCGAAGAGACTGCTGATGAAAATGAACTCAAATCAGCTTGGGCAAATTCAATAAATAAATAAAGAAACTACAGTCTAAATAAAATAAGGTTCTGAGTGTTCTGGTTCTGTGGAATTGCAAATCCATGAGTTATTTACTAAAAGATTATTAAAGTACTCTTCACTCTTCTTTTTATGTGAGTTTATCTGTTCAAATTATCCATCCATCCATCTCCTGTGTGACTGAGCTCCTCACCCTACCTCTAAGGGAGCACCCAGACACCCTGCAGAGGAAAATCATTTCGGCCGCTTGTATCTGCAATCTGGTCCTTTACCTAAAGCTCATGACCATAGGTGAGGGTAGGAATGTAAATTGACCGGTAAATTGAGCAAATTATACAGAAAGTATTTTTTGTTTTATTTCTTGTTTTCATCTGTAGACTATACAGCTGAGACAGGCAGTGCTGCATTACTATCTGTAGGGCTCAAGCTATTAGTTTATGAAGGAGAGAAGGCAAGGAGTGACCAAGCTGTAGTTTAAATTTACCTCTTCTTTGTTTTTAGCGCAATATAATTAACATTTTGAGAGCTCGTGCCAGCGCCCTTTTAGTTTATTAATTGGTTCATAAAGCATCCTGGATTTCTTCAGTCTACCACAGCCCTACACATGTGCTGGTCCTTACCCAGAGCCTTGTCCCGGTCCACGGCCTGGATGTCCATGAGCCCGGGCAGGTTAGACCTCACAGTGATGGTGTTTCCTCCTGTGTTCTTGTCAGCTCTCTGGATACTGCGGCTCTGCCAATCGGTCCAATAGATATGGGAGCCGAGGAGGGTCAACCCGTATGGGTGCTGCACGGGAGTCACCAGAGTCCGACGATTCTGACCATTCAGATCTGAGGCTTCAATCCTCTGGAGAAGAATAGTGTTGATCGTTTCTTTAGCAACATCTTTTACTGAACAGTTTAAAACTGAAATGGCTACTTTATATACACACTATGCACACTGTGAGCTTTGGAAATACAGAGTAAAAATCTGCCTTTTTTACCTCTAGGAAAAAACGTATATTATTTTAGAACAAAATTTTGGATGCAGTATTCATTGACAAGTTCTCTTATCAATCCAGTTCCTTAACAATTCTCTTATAGATTTCTAATAAATCAAAATAAAAATGTGTTTTAATGTATGTCACTTATTCTATATTTTATCTTATAAACTGGACTATTTTGACATCCTGGCTACATTCTGACTTAAACTGCAATGAAAAGCATTTAAATACTGTAAGTAAATTATTCAACAGACTTTGAAATGCAAATGTAAATACTGAAAGTGTAGTTGTTGTTTTTTTTTAAGCTACAACTACTTCACTAGAACAAAGACATGTGCCTATGGACCACATAAAACAATCTCTCTTTGCTTATACACTCCAATAGACAGTGAAATCCTTCAGAACAGTGTGTCGTACCTCTGTGTGTGCATCTGCCCACAGGAGCTGGGAACCTGCTGTGTCTATGGCCAGTCCATTGGGCCAGCCCAGGTTATTACTGATCAGCACCGCTCTGTCTGAGCCATCCATCGCAGCACGCTCCAGTTTAGCATGTTCCCCCCAGTCTGTCCAGTACATGTACCTGAGATGAGATGGTAAAAGTTACACAGAGCAAATCACACATGCTTATTTCATCTAGTTTGAGGCTCATTTCAAATTCTTTAAACAAGCAGTGCACTATTTTGAGCCTTTTAATTTACACCTGGAATAGTCCTGATTTAGATCTGGTGATACCGGAAAACCAAATCTTTTCTTTAGTGGTTTGAGAGCCAATAATTTAGTAGTTTATATTTCACTCTTTACTCAAATGTTCTTACTCCTTGTTAAAAATATAATTGTTATTTTTCTGGACTATAAGTCACACTTTCTTTCATAGTTTGGCCGGGGGTGTGATTTATACTCGGATGCAACTTATATGTGAAATTATTTAAATATATTTTCAATCATTATTGTCACACTGACTTCATTATTGTCAACTGACAACCTCACGCTGCCCTCTAAAAGAAAATCATATTCTGCTGAGTCTGATGACAGCCATGTGGAAGTGGCGCTTCATTAACCTCTGGAGTTGGTGGTGTTGTTCAGAAGCGACATCAAGGATGAAGAATTCAATGGATTTAGTGATTTGGAGAGAGATCGAGAGCTTTTTAGCTTGTTTTTTATGCTTTAGTTATCTGATTAACTGATAATATCTTACGTTATCATACCAGACACGCATTCAGATCATTGTCTTCATGTAGCTGAATAAATATAAATGTGTGACGTTAGCATGCTGTGCTGCTATTCACGTTGTTGTTCTCTATTTTATTGTTTTTATTATAACTTGCCTTTAAAGATAAAAGGTCTGTTCTTGGTCACGGATTTTGTAAAATAAATTTCCCCCAAAAATATGACTTATAGTCCAATGCGAAATTATGTATGTTTCTTCATTATTATAAACTTTTTTTGGCTGTTGCAACTTATACTCCAGAGCGACTTACAGTCGGTACAGTAATAAAAATAAGTTGCAACTCAATAGCTTCAGAATGGTTATTGGAAGCTGCATTAAACCGGTCTCTCTTACCCCATCTGGTGGTAAAGTGCGATTGCACGGGGGCTGTCCAGGTTCTGCCACACCAGGACCTTTCTCATGCTCCCGTCCAGGTTAGCCACTTCGATCCGGTTTGTGCCAGTGTCGGTCCAGTAGATCTTTCTGCCCACAGCGTCTACTGCCACTCCATCTGTGGTCATCAAACCTGACACCCAGAAGGGGAGACATGAGCAGAGGAATTCAGCCCGTTTTAATGGCTTATTGAAATTTAATTTGTAGTAAATGGAATAATATAAAAATATTGTTGGAATATATGTTAGCTATAAGGTATAGATATAATACAAATAAAAAGATGAATAACCTTTAACACATTTAAGTGCTAGATAATCATTGTTTTCAAAAAAAATATTTTCTCTGTTTGGTTTGAGTCCAACCAAAATGTATTTGTGTCCAACCATGTGATTTTTAACAATTCATTGAATAATAGTAAAATTAAGTAATGATTTGCCCTCCATGAAATAATTAATAATCCAGTTAAACCTGTGCCCCATTTTAAGTTTTCATGTTTCCTCCTCCAGTGCAGTCTTTACCTGTAGAGATGATGTCCTCGTGAGCGCTGCCGTTAAGGTGAGCTCTGCTGATTTTCTTCAGTGTGCTGTCTGACCAGTACACTTTACCTACAAAAAAATGTGTATATTTTAGACAGGTTTGATTTTGGTCTAATCATATTTTATGCCTTGATGAAGTGAGTTCCATACCTTCTTTGGGATCGACTCCTATGGCAATGGTGTTTTTCATTGAACTGTTGACGGCCAATACAACATCAGCGAAATATGGGATGTCCAGAGACACCATCCGAATGTCTGTCCTCCGAGCAAAGATGAGGAACGTGCTCATGCCTTAAAATAGGAAGGAGAAAGATTTACTTTATGGTTTATTGTCCATGTGCTGCACTGTATATAACCACAGCCACAGCTACTTATCCTATGTAATAGTTTTTATAGCTTAGTTCTAGTTCACCTTTTGACCACGAGAGGGCAGTGCTGGACGTACTAAATGATTTCCTTCATGCATGCACAGGGAATCATTCAGTGCTTTCAGCACTGTCCTCTGGCATCCGTCATCCAACATTCAAAGAACTGTAGTTACATTTAACTTTTGGTCTCTCATCTTATCTTAATGGGCATCTCTAATGTTTGGATTAAAGTTGCATGATTTGAACAATGATGTTTGAATTTTGTCATGTAGTATTTGATTCTTTTACTGTGTATGAAGAGATTCCATGTTGAAGCTAGTCACAGTGAGACATTATAAATGATTTTTACACATGCGTTTTTAATGCAATAAGAAACAATGAACATTATTCATGGGTTTGAAGCTGAATCAATGAAGCGATTCAAATCAAATGTTACATCTTTTGAATGGGTAAATGTCCTCAGAAAATCCTTCCAATCAGAAAGAAATCTTTATGTTTGAAACCCATGGATAAAGTCCAGACTTCCAGCTGTACCTGGAGTGCAAGTCTTGCCATCCTCCTGCAGGTTGATGCCGGTGGGACAGGCGCAGTTCGATGCCTTCGGAGCCGGAGCCAAAAGACACAAGTGACTACAGCCTCCATTTTGCACTGTACATGGGTTTGACACTAGAGGGCACACATGAACTTAAATTAACCACAGGTAAAACTGCACTTGGTTTTTAAACAGTTAAAAAGTCCGTGGCACTATAATCAGACTGATGTGTTCATCTTTGGATATGGCCATAATGAAATAACATTATAACAGTATCTTTTTCTAGTTTTCAGATTTATTGTTAATTATGATAATTAATCAAGCACTAAATGACTAAGTGCCTATTTCAATGTGGACATCAAAAGAGGCAGTACTTGACTTATACTCTAATTAGGGTAATTATGGCAATTTCTCAGAGAAAGTACTCCATGACTATATGATTAACCAAGCATACATGCTTTGTACTTTCTTGGCAATAAACAGGGCTGCAAAATGCATTATCAGAATCAGAACCTGCTGGTCATCTCCCTGGTTATATATTAAAAAAAATGATATGCTCAGCCTTAGCAAGTAAAACCTCCAGTAAATGTGCAGTCTGTTAGTGTAGTTGCTATTAACATGTAAAGTAGCACCAATAACTAAAATGACTATGCAGGTTAAACATTATTCAATTACATATAATAAAATTAGACAAAAAGGAAGTGAGGCTAATATTAATTCATATTAGAGGGGGCCCAAGTGAGGCTTCATGCCCTGGGTCCCCTCATTTCTGTTGGTGGGCCTGATTAGATATACATTTATACATTTCAGGGTAGGGCAGGGCGATATGTTGATACAAACCAATACAAATCGAATCGTCATCTCATCCATGTGACAATCTCCTTTTCTGGTGACATCGTCAGAATGTAGCTCAGCTCTTTTCTGTTTAATGCAGCTCACACACACACTTTTCCACACTCTCTCCTATGATTGGTCAATCTTCCGAATGCTCTCAGTGAGTGACAGGTGGAATTAGTCTACATGAATTGTGATAAAATCCAAACTGTGATCTGGCTCATAGAAGATCATGATATCAACTAATCATTTTTTTTTAGATTATAAAGATTTATATGGGGCAAGATAAGAAGGAAAAATACATTTGTGTTTTGCATGTTGTGCTGGTGTAGTTATGTGAGAACAGTTTGGTTCAAATACAGAGAAATAGTTAGTGATTTTAAGAGCTTTTGCCACACCCCCTTTTTAGTGGACTAATCGTGGACATGTCTTTAGCCAACCAAGAATGTTTTTGGTCGACTACAGCCCTAATTTGAACACAAAAAGGCAAAATGGTGCCCCTCACCCGTGCCTCTGTGTCTGTGGAACATGTGTATGTCCATGAGGTTTTCCAGGTTCTCGGCCACACTCTCCCTCTTGAGTCCGCTCATTTTATCTGCGCTCTGAATGCTCTTCGACTGCCAGTCTGTCCAGTATAGTTTATCTTCATGAACGGTCAGGCCAAATGGGTGAGGCAGCTGGCTACCAATTAGAACCTGGGGAGAGGAGAGATAAAACAAGATTTATTCATCAGTACACTATGTAAATTGTAGTTATAAACCTCTAGATGGCAATACACAACTCAAATTTTGCTCTGCTGAATACATTACCATACTTTGAATTTGTGGGATTCAAACATAACAAATGATACACTATACACTAAGTTACTCGTGTGTTTCAGGCAAATGACCCTTTCCTGATTTGAGGGATTTTGTGAGGACCTTTTTCTAATGAAAAGCTGTAATGCTGTGATTTGAATTATTGCTACAACAACAGAGGATGGTGCTTTTTCAAATAATTCAAATAGGAAGGAATCTTTATGTTAGTTTTCAGTGGGTTTCAGGCTGCATTCATGTGGTCCTCTGGAACTTGGTACTCCGAGATGAGATGTTGTTAGCATTCATATGCTTTTATCTTGGAAAGTTAGGATTTTGATGTCTCCAATAATAAAATCACTCAATCTGATCAATAAACATGTTTTTAGGAGCAACAACTGAGTAAGAGTTATAAACCCATTATTTCTTTACTTAGCTAGTTAAGATGAATGAAACAGTTGTAGTGCCGGGTCTTTCTTGTTCAGATCTGTTGCTCTTTTATGATCTGAATGACTGACAGTTAACCCCTAAATGTAATAATTTTTAATGCAAATGCTCAAATGAACAAAGCTGGTGATGCCGGGTGCAGATGTCAGGCAAAAGGTTTTGATTCCCAAGTTGTTTTTCTGATTTGTATGAACGTTCATGACCATTTTTCAACTCGAACATGAAAGCAGAACAAAGTGATGAAAAAGAGTGATCTTGCCATGGCAATTAACTATTTAACATATTAACATAAGTACTAAAAATGGTGCAGTGGCATGTTTGCAGCTTTTGCTATTTTGATTCAGTTGTGATTCATTTTGCAGCACAAATCCAAATAGAAAATAGCAACACCCACCTGTCTGTTAGACCCATCGAAGTTCCCAAACTCGATGGTCTTCATGCCGGCGTCAGCCCAGTACAGCCTCTGTGTGGAGTAGTCTATGGCCAGTCCGTTTGGCCACGTCAGGTTGGAGGAGATGATAACTGCACGACCAGAGGCGTCCATGCCCGCACGCTCGATCTTTGGGTTCGCTCCCCAGTCAGTCCAGTACATGAATCTAAGGAAAGCATACAGATGAGCATTGTGGGTAGACTTTTTGAAAACGTTTTCTGTGCATTCAGTCCATATGCAGAGAATGTGAAAGATCATGTTTACATAAACATATAGTGAAAGTCCCACAGCGTAACTTTCTTGCCAAAAATGTTTATAAAATTAAAGCTTTTATTTTTTGCACTGAAAAATGTATAAAAAACATCCCTTGTTACTATCTCCATGGAAAATGTTCCAAAGAGATAACAATAATTAGAATAAGAATATTTCTATGCCAACTCTAGAAAGTTACATGGTGTTACTTTAAGTGTCCTAACCAACCATTTTACATAACATAAAAGTCATGAGCCTTGGTTTTCAAACAAATAATCCAATCGGAAAGCAGAATGAGCTCCTCACTTTGGATTGCCAGATCCTATCTGTTTAATAATAATTAATGGTGTGATTTGTCCTGTGTATGTAACAGCTAAAGGCATTCCAGGTTAAGTTGTGTCTGTAATGTCAGTAGGAGCACTTGTTACAGCTATTACCTTTTCGAAATTAGAAAGAAAGGAAAAACATAGCAATAATGTAGTGTAGTAAACCAAGTCAAAACATACCGTGGCTACTACTGCTACTATTACTACTGCTGCTACTACTGCTACTTCTGGTATTATTACTACTACCACTGCCACTACTACTGCTACTAAACAAAGAAAATGACATTATTGTAAAAAACTCAAATCTCACCCTCCAATAGGATCCACCACAATGTCTCTGGGTCGGTCCAAGTTCTCCCAGATCAGAACAGTCCTCATGCTGCCGTCTGCGTTAGACACTTCAATACGGTCTGTACCTAAAAGTAAATACAATAATTCAACAATACTACGATAAAAACTCATCTTATTGCGCTTTTACTGACGAGTATGTCAATTATAATGTTATTGAAAAAAGTAAACTGTAAATTTAGTTACCAGCATCAGTCCAGTAGAGTTTGTTTGTAACCCAGTCAATGGCTAAACCAGCAGGGCTCTCCAGACTAGTGTCCACCACCACCTGACACAAGTTTAAAAACATTAATATTTGGTCAAATAATAACATTCTTAAATATTTACTCAAAGCCTCAGCGTCCAAGTATATATACAATATATGCATAGTAAATAACTAACCCAACCTTTCAACATTTGTGAACGTGATTCTGCTCGACTCTAAATACACTTTAGTATGTCCAGCAGATGGCACTAAAGCCCACATCATCCCCCTTGTCCCTCCACAGCTGCACTTGACTTTCTAACACATGAGTAAAAGAGCTCTGAACTGGGACAGAAACACCACGTAAAGAGGCCAAACTGAATCAAATCTCACTAAAATGTAAACTAGGAAGTGTGTATTTGTTACGCAATACAATAAAGATAATCAAATTGTATTATCCACATCAGACTAAACTGGTACAAAGTACTTTTCTCTTATAAATAAACAAAAGTGAATAATTTCTTTCACAGTAACTTTAGAAAAAAGACATGTTTGTTGTAAGTTAAAATGGACAGTGTGTGACTTTCTGGAGGTGGCAGGTCACCTGTACGATTCAGAACAATTTTTATGGAGATAGATGTTTTTTTTTTGCCATACTGTGGAAGAGTAAAGTCAAATGGACAACATTTCCATGGAAGCAAGAAGGAGGAGGCCCATCTCCAGGCCAAATAAAACTCAGGTTTGTGGAGATGTAAGTCCACTCAGAGTAAGGACGCAGATTTTTCAAAGTTTTTTAAGTGCAATAAGCACAGCCAAAATGAAACCTTACAC
Source organism: Periophthalmus magnuspinnatus (assembly GCF_009829125.3). Taxonomy (NCBI): domain Eukaryota; kingdom Metazoa; phylum Chordata; class Actinopteri; order Gobiiformes; family Gobiidae; genus Periophthalmus; species Periophthalmus magnuspinnatus. The sequence goes on along the minus strand of NC_047128.1, from coordinate 11,575,686 downwards.
ACTGTGGCTTTAACAAGCACAAAAGTTAAATAGTGAACCTTTAATCAAATGGTTGAAGACTGAGGAAAACCGAGTCTAAACCCAGACTAAATCAGACCTTGCACTAAATACAATACGTACAAGGGTACGCCAGGTCTCAACCAGGCCTAAACCAGGCCTAAACCAAGCCTAAACTGGGCCTAAACCGGGCCTAAACCGGGCCTAAACCGGGCCTAAACTGGGCCTAAAGTGGGCCTAAACTGGGCCTAAACTGGGCCTAAACTGGGCCTAAACCAGGTCTAAACCAGGTCTAAACTCATACCTCCTGCTTGGATCCATCCCACATAGCTCTGTTGATAGAGTCTGTGGTAACATCAGTCCAGTAAATGAATCCCTCTTTATCGTTCCAGTCCAGAGCCACGGCGTTCCGAACGTCGGCCAGAGGGATGACGTCATCGGACATATCCTCCGTGTCGAAGCTGACGCGCCGGATGTCCGTCCTTCGGGCAAAAAGCAGGAACTGGTCAAGACCTGATTAAGGACCAAATGTCTTCTGTCAGTCTCCTGAGGTTAAACAGGGAGGCAACAACACAACATACACATATACAAGCAAAGTACTACTGCTACTACTGCTGCTGCTACTGCTACTACTACTACTCCTACTAGTACTGCTACTCCTACTAGTACTGCTACTCCTACTACTACTACTGTATAGGAAGATAACTACATTTCATTATTAAAACATTTACGACTACAATTGGATAAAGATTTTAAATTAGCCTGATTGCACAGTTGAGTAGTGAATGGCATATTAACAATAAAAATATACAAATATACAATATAGCCCTTGTATACTAAATCGCACAATAATTACAATAATTTCCTTCTTAATTTGACAAATTCCATTACATGGGTTATGTTTACTACAACTGCCATTAGCACTAATCATTCTGAAAAAAAACCCAAAACTTTTTTCTTTAAACGTAAAGCAGACCTATTATGCAAAATCATCCATGTTGTAGCTCTTTCTTTCTCATTTACCCTCTCGAAGTTGTATGTGGAGTAATTCATGTTTGAGTAATCTTTAATCGCTTATTTTCAAGAAATCACTGCTCTGGTTCAATCCCCGTTTTCACCACCACTGGTACATTCATTCATTCTCCAATTTGATTTTCTTAACCGGTGATATGCATAGGATTTGGCAGCACCACATGGTCATTTTGGTACAAATAAAAAATAATTCATGCTTTGCTGGTGTGATATGCATCTATCTATAAGAGGGGCCGACAGCTACACGTTTCTTTGTCGTAATGCCGGCTCCCATTGAGCACCTCAATTTTCTAACACAGAATTCAGCTGACTTGTTTCTTTAAAAAAATAAAAAAAATAAAAAAATTTAGATCAATATTGTGATTAAAAATGTACAAATTGTAACATAATTGATGTTTATTGATTGATCACTATATAGCAAACACAAGCACAATATATTATATATAATCATACATATATTTTAATTACATTTAATTACATTTACGCATTATAATTGAAGACTTCCCATTGTTTGATATGTTAATTTAAGCTTTAATTTATCAAATGAATGAACCTTAACTGCACAACTGAGACTGACCCAATGCTTGGTTACATAATCAATGCCTAAATCAATATCTTTTCTCATCTCTCATTATAAATGCCTTTGGGTAACATCAACACTTCCAATGCTATGACTAACTGATCTCATTGCTCCTATCTCTGATGTTATGACAGAAAACACTGAATGGGACTCACTGTTGGCGCAGTTGTAGTGGTCGACCTTCTTAAAGCCCGTGGGGCAGGCGCAGGTGTAGCTCTTGTTACTGGGAAGACACAGGTGACTGCAGCCGCCATTATTACTCCCACAGCGATTCCTGCCTCCTGTAAAAGGGAAAAATCAAACACATGTTTTTATTGCCCTGAAAAACGTACGTCCTTATTTGGACTCTTATTTTGCCTGGCCTGCTCATGTCCATGGAAATTTTGTTTCTTTGGCTATAATCTTCCACGGTATGGCATAAAATTTAACTCCAAGGTTAATGTTCCAAAGTATAGCTTTAACTTTCCATTTCTTTGGAATCATGCAGTTGATAAGACACCCCCAGAAAGTTACATACAGTGCCTTTAGTCACCCAACAGCTCTTGTTCCCTGTTGCCTTATGGGGACACAAATTCTGACTTGTATGTATGACCTGAAGCCTAAATTTCTCCAGTACCGAAGTAAGTACAGGGCAGTGGGCAAGGATATGGGGGTAGGTGAAAATAAACGCTCTCAGGCTTCTAATACTGGACACTACAGGATAGCTTCAACATCACTCATCAGTCAAAATATAATTCACAACAAGTTTATGATAATGGAAAACCAAAGCTCATAAAGATTGATTTTATACAATAATTCTTCAATAAGATATCAATAAACAAGTTTTTCAGTTAAAGCCCCATACCCGATTTTTTCCATATAACACAATCTGCCAGTACAGATATAGTGTGGTCAACTTGAGGTCAAAATAAGTCCACTGTGTACTGTCTCCATCCATTTACAACGTGTTTACTGTGTGAGAATAAAGAGGAGAGCTGTTAGGATGCTAGTTGTTGTTAGCTTGACTGTGACTGAAAAACTTCACAAGATCTTTGAAAGCTGTGAAAAGAACTTATCATTTCATCATGGTGAATAATTAGGATGCTCTGAATGCATAAGGTAAGTGAGGAGTAACTTTGGACCACTGCAAACTGTTTAAAATGAACTATTTCCGTTTTTCATGTTTTTAGGACAGTAACAATAAAGAAATAAAAGGATCTACTGTCTGATACGGTTGTTAATCAGATATTAATCTAAACACTAATCTAGATACTAAAACTAGCATTGAATCTAAATACTCATTTAACCACTGAGGGATTACACAGATATAAGGCCACATGGGAATATAAAAGAAAGTGATACCATTTAATATTGAATATCACATTCTATTGTCAAAAGAAAGTGTTTCTATTATCACTGTGGTATCAGTATTGAGTACTGAGTATATACCTTAGTATCCAAATCAAGTTTGAAGATTTAGCATCATGACAACACTACTGCCGAACTAAGAATGACTTGTATTCTTGAGCCTGCAGAGAGGCTGAGAGCATTTGTGTTAGCAGCATGTAAAAACACTCAGGGCTGTTTTGGTTGAGTTTGGTCCAAGATAAAGTTTAGTTTTTCACGCTGCAGCGAAAGTGAAACTAGCTATGGACAGGCCACAGAAATAAAACGGAGGAGGTCAATACAGGACCAGGAAAGTATGTCAGAAATATCTAATAGGAATAGTGTAAACAGCAAGATGAGTTTTAAAGCATATAGTACTAGTGTCATCACCATGCTGAAATTTCAAACTCTATTTCGATACTAAGGAATACACTTCTCGATACGAGTTTTAGTATCGATTAGTTTCTTATTTTTTGTGTTAAAACATGATCTATATGCATGCTGAAACAAACTTGTAATGCACTTTTGCCAATGAAATTTAAGTGCATAGATGAATAATTTGACCAAAATTGTGTTAACCTTTAAAATCATACCTAGTTTTCTCTACATTGACTGTTTTGGTGAACTTTATAATTTTACTTCCTGGTTGGACATGGGCTGCAGATGCAGCATATGCAGAGGTAATTCCATAACTGTTACCTAGCAACCGTACTGTAAACAAGGACAAATGCTCATAGTTATTGTTGATGAATAAAAGTATATACACTTTTTCCTTAATGAATGTTTGAACTGTTGGAAAAATGTAATCTTGGTGCATTTTGGACAGAATTTTGTATATTGGAATAATTTGAGTGATTCCTTTTTAGAACTTGTGATTTTCAACTTTTTAAAGCTTTTTCTTCACAAACTGCCACCTGACAGAAAAGTTAGCACATGTAATATCACACCAAACAAAGTGTTAATTATAAATACATGAAAATGATTGCACTTAAAAATCTTCACTTTCTGACCAGTTCCACCATTTTCAGATTACTAGATTTAGAAGTTAGAAATATTTAATGCATACATTCTTATTTTGTGTATTGTGTTCTATGTCAGTATATTAAATTACCTGTAGACAAATACCCCATGCATCAGAGCAAAATGTGTCTAGCCTCAGTACAGATATATTGTATAAGCAGCTCTTAAGGTCAGAATCAGTCCGCTGTACTCGCTGTTAACTAATTAAGAATTGTATTGTCTAATAATCAGGAAGTGTGTGGTTAGCATGCTAGCTGTTGCTGGCATTGCTGTGACCACAAAACTTTACACTGGTCTCTGAAAGTTGTAAAAAAGTACTTATAAACTTGTCGTGGTGAATGATTATATGCATAAGGTAAGTGAGAAATAACTTTGGACCACTACAAACTGTTTAAAATGAACAAGTTCTGTTTTTCACGTTTTTAAGACAGTAAAAAGTCAGGTACAGCGGCCTCAAAATCCAATAGCTGTCAAAATATGGTGTAATATAGGAATAATAGGCCTAACTAAACGTCTGTATTCTAACCTGCGGGCTGCCTCTGGGGGTGCAGCGTGTGTATGTCCATTGGGAAGTGCAGCTTGTTGCGGATCACTTCCTGGTTCTTCCCGGTGAATTTGTTGGCGCTGTTGATGCTCTTGGTGTGCCAGTCAGTCCAGTACAAGCTGTCCTCAAACACTGTGATGGCAAATGGGTGAGGGAGGCCTGAAGAGGGAGAGGAAAGCATAAATAGTTTAAAATAGCTTGATATTTTTGTTGTATTAACTCGATAATGATGTTCAGATGACATTTCATTTCCTTTGTTTGGGAGATTACGCGAGACAATTCGGAAGTCATTTTAAATAGATTGAATACATTATATATACTTGACAGATATGCTAAAAAGTGCCGATGTTTGCACTTTTTAGCATATTGGCTAATGGCCTTGAATCTCCAACATAGGCTGAAATGTTATTTCGGTTGAGCAACTGACTAAAGAGGAGACCTTTTGCTTCACTTGGACACTTTAATGATAAAAGGGCACACCTCAAAATGTGACAACACCGCTCTCTGATGGGTTTGTAATGAAAATACGGTCATGAATAAGTTTCAAATCATATAATTTGAGGAAAAATTATCAAAATTGGCCCCAACCCAAAAATATTGTCATTGGTTGCCCTGTAGCGAAAGACAAAATTTAAATTTGTCAACTGGACAAATAGTTGTAGGAGTGATTGCTCATCCACTTCTTCAGTTTCGTATTTTACTATGGATCAGATGGGATAACACAGACATTGGTTGCCCTGGATGCTAAACAATTAGTATCGACATCGGCCATGAAAAAAAACATATCCATCCGTCTCTAATACTTTATTTTGCAAATCTCCAAACAATAAATAATCCACTTTTCTTAGTGGGTTTCAGATTCTAAAATGGAATGATGTCATACTCCCAGATGGGGGACAAGAGACAGTTTTCCCGATTAATTACATTGTACTTATATCCAAAAGGTATATTCACAAATGTTGAACCAGATCTTTGTATTAGTGATTAGACCCAATAACTCACAACTTACAACAAAAATCTGCATTTTAACAATATCCATTTGAGTTGTTTCATCTGTATTAAATATCATTGGTCTATAGAAAGTTGTGATGTCATATGAAACCTCAACCTGTAGTGAAAAGCAGCTGAGAACTGTATGGTCAAATTTACCTTTAGTTTGACCTCGTTTATGGTTAAAGCCTCTGTAATTACTAACAGTGACTACAATTTTCAAAAAAATAAAAATTTCAAAGCAAAGAAAATACTATGTACTCAAGTACTGATGCTTGTTTAAATTTGTATTTCAATACCAGTTTTAGTATTGATTAGTATCTAGGTACCATTTTGCTATGCTCGTATCCACATAAAACAAAAAAGGCAGAAAGTTCAATGTCTGCTTCTGTCAACACAAATGAAATCGAGTGAAATTAGTTTTAGATTATAGCTTTAGAACAAAAAGCGGTGCCATTATTCAACTTCAAAGGAGTGACTGTATCAGACTTTGAGGCATAAGATTAATATGTGCACCCAATCTCCTCAGCTCTCCATCTGAGACTATGACATCACCATCAAACTCTACAATGTAAACACACACGCCGTTCACTTAACACAATCAACAAAAATATGCTGCAGTGCTGTTAAGCACATCAGCCTTGTCTTACTCCCTTGCAGCTTAGCCCATGTACATTGTATTATGTAGATCTGTACATTCACTATGTGCTGAATGCATGGAAAAACCTATGCCGCCTTCTGTGTTAAATGCAGGTATTAAACACTAATGGAGGTTCAAAACAACAGTTCCATTCATTACAGAGGAGCTGACGAGCCAAAGCAAAAATATCAGGTTTAAAAAGACAGATCTGGACAAACACCAAGGTCGTAATGGGCCATGATCACACTGTGCACTTCTGATGTACTTATAGACTTAACAAGAAACTGCCTTTTGTTTTGGAGCTTTTAACACTTTTCAAACTTGTTTTCCAGGTCAAATGTTTAATGAGGAAAATACTGTGCTTTAAAAGGGAAAGTTTAGATACACCCAAACTTTAGTGTCTTTGTTCATTTTATTTATATGAATCACAGGCTTTGATCTAGTTTATGAACCTGGTAAACAAAGCGTTGTAATGTAATACTGTAAAAAAGAAGAAAAAGGAGTTAGAATAGTTTGGGTCTCATGAGAAACAAAAACACACAAAGTTCAATATCAGTTTGCAAATATTCAATTATGGAAAAACAACTGTACCTTTAATAACCTTTTTACACATCTTCAAAAAAGTAATTTTTAGATTACTTTATTGTATATATTTTATTTATGGGAAAAAAACATGACATAGTCCTGTGATAAGAGTGACTTCTTCCATAATCAGGATGACAGGGGCACTCTACAATCTTTACTTTGAGAATATGTGTAATCCATAAATTCGTGCATAAACCGTTGGATGTGCCGAGCGGTGACTTTGAGAGTGTGTGCAGCAGTTTTAGGCCTGTGTCTGTAATGATGTGTGCAGAGGAGATCAGGCTGTAATTGGTCTGTCCCTCGCCCAGCCTCTGTTTGCTCTGACAACACTGGGGACAAAGGGGTTGAGTGAGCCCACAAAGAGGCACCAAGATAACGTCAGGAAAGCTAATAAAAGCTAATGCTAACAGGAGCTAACGCCGGAAAGGCTAACAAAGGTGCCCATTTCAATTACGAGGCAAAGCTCCCATTTGACACTGAGGTGAATGAGTTTGTAACATGTTAATTATGACCTCTAATGGTTTAACAGATCGTCATGTTGTCAGTTTTTCTGCATTTTTCTAGTGGGGCTTTGATCAGGATTGTTGCATAGTTTATTCCTAGTAACTTGTTACCTGTCAAGTCCAGAATGTTCCAGTCAGCCTGGTCAATCTTCCCTCTGTTGCGTCTTGAGCCAGAACCAAACATGTTTGTCCAATCAGATTTGTTTCTTTCAGTGATGTGTGTGAAACAAAGGACCTCATTGGTTATCAATCATTCTGAATAAAATCACATTTCTCTCACCTCAGATTAACAGACTTTAGGGCTTCACTAATTTATTCTGCAGAAATCTGCCATATTTTTCTGCCCCCATTTTATGTATGTCTGTATGCCTGTCTTTTTTCCTCAAGCAGCCATATTTGTTTTGAGACAGATGGACCATGCATGTCCCTGATTGGTTAATCCCCTTGTCAATCATGCCAATGTGAATTTGGGGACCTAAACCTATATATTCAAGGTTGGGATGAGTCAATTCCTCCAAGTTAAGAGACACAAGATTGGGTCTCCAAAAACCAGATAAGACAAGGTTTTGACATCATTTATAATATATAAACTGCAATTCAGATCACAATTTTGATTTAATTATTTTTGGAGCTATAGCTTTTCAAGAGCTGTAACCCTTTTTCAGTCCAGCTTAAATGTAACCACATGGGGAAAAAAATCTCACAAGACCATTTTCCACATGTGTACACAATCTGGTGGCAATTGAATCTCACAAGATCTTATGGCACGGGATCTTATCCCATCAAATATAACAATATACTATCCAGCTCCACACAGTACCTTGGCTTATAACTGCTTTCCGGTTGCGTCCGTCTAGGTCGGATCTCTCGATGACGTGGTGCTTGGCATCGACCCAGTAGATGCGGTGGCTGGCGTAGTCAATGGTGAGTCCATTTGGCCAGAACAGGTGAGTGTCTGCGATCACTCTGCGATTGGAGCCATCCATGTTTGAATACTCGATACGAGGAGTGTTCCCCCAGTCTGTCCAGTAGATTTTACTGACGGAGAGAGGAGAGGGAGACAAACATTATGCTACTAACGCTCATAATATTATCTTTAAACTCCTGCTTTTATTTATTCATTTATTTCTATTTTAACACAGGATGCCCTTCTTTAAGCAATGGTGAAGATAAAGACGCGTTCAACTTCTAGCGCTTGTTATCATAGAAATTTTTAGCTTTGGCATTACGTATTAGTAGCTATCTTCTTAAAGACAAGCAGATGACGCTACTGAGACAAGTTGCAGCTAAGATCCATTGAAAGACCGATCCCAGTGCATGTATATCAAAGGATTTTGAGCTATAAACAAATAATAAAATAATAATCAAAAAGAAAGAAGTTCAATGCCATACTGTGGAACATTCCAAGCAAAACAATATCATCTCCATGAATACCAGAAGGTGGCAGCAGACACCCCACCAGAAAAGTTACATAGTGCATATTTAAGTCATTGTCAGTGTGAAGCGAAGGAAGACAATGACAGCTGGAGCTGTACAGTTGGATATTAAAATACAACTTGTTTTTTAAAGGAGTTTGAGTCTGTTCAGTTGTAATTTGCATTTTGAAAACAAAACAATATAGATCTATTCTGCTCATTTTCATAGTTCATATTTTTAGCTCTATGTTGCATCAAAATCTAATCTCAGAGCTTTTGACACCGTTTTGCCTGCTCTTGATGGGAGTTTTAACAGCATATTTCTCCTCTAAGTGACCGGCCTACATAAGCTACATAAACTACATAAGTCGCACTTTTCTCTGGGGCTCAGGCCTAAAACTCGCGGCTCCAGACTGTTTTTTTTTTTTTAAGCTTGTTCCACCAGATGAACGCCTGTGGCCATCAACTCCAATCCTGTTTAGACTCAACATAAACTAGGACATCAAGTTTTGAACATTTTACAGAAGAATAAGGACACCACACCGTACTATGGAAGAGTGATGTGGATTTTATGTGCTTTTTGCTAAAACTTTACAATAACTACTTCAATAACTACACTACATGAACAAAACCTTAATGCATCATGAAGAAAGGGTTTATTTACTTAAGATCCTATATCACACAAACTTGACCCTTGTGAGCTTTAAGCCATGTTTGAATATTGTTGCGTTCTCAAAAACATCCATGGAGTTGTTTTGTTTCATTCACACATTTCAGCAGCCCTTTATTATTAGTCTGTCTACATCTCCACAGCTCAAAATGCTCTGTTCCACGTTGTAATGTCATGGTGTGGTTTTCAAGTTAACAGCTACCTTTTACCTTTTTCGTTCAGTACAGTTTGGGAATTCCAGGGCTGAAGTTATCAAAATGATTCTGTGAGGGTGTACAGAGTTTAAAAACACAGTGGAGCACTTCCTGTACTACTCCATGACATCACAAGATGGAACATTGTGTTTTCTGTTTGAGAAAAGGACTCAGCCTAAATCTGCAATGTTTGTGTGTTAAACATGTGTGAATGAAAAAAAAACAACACAACTCCAGGTCTGTTTGTGATGAGGAAACAACATTTATAACATAGACATGGGACCTTTAAGAATTATTTAGTCTTTGTGAGTACTTAATTACCCTAACCCCTTAACCCTGAGCACATTATAGGCCAGTATAACTCGCCTAGACTTTTATTCTTTTTTAACCATAAAAATCATGTTAAAGGAAGTATCAGAATGTACTGCATTTTTTCCACACAACTACCTCTATTTTACATATCCATCCATGTTTTTCCTTTGACACATCGAATAACTGACTAGGAAAATCCCCACAGCACCTACGCTCTGATTCGTCATATTTGAGGGGCAACGTAAGCAGATTACCGTAATGTCAGTAAAATATTTAAAGACCCCCATGCCTCTGCTCTGAGATGTCATTTGAATCTACATGATAGCACAATTGGTTGCGGAGTTACGGTAAACCGTGATCTATCAGAGACGATAGCATCCGCCACAATAGGGTTAAAAGGTGCACTAGGTAACTTTTCTGGTGAAGGGTAAGCACAACCATATGGAGAGGTTATTACTTTGCCTACAGGTTTCACAGTATGGCAACTTTTCTATCTCTAAGAAAACCAGGCCAAATCTGTGGGGAGAATTCACGTTTGAGCAATAAAAAAAACAAAAACCAAAAACTAAGTAATCAAGCAAATGAACATTCCAGACAAAGCAATAACATAGACATAACAACATAGAGTCAAGAAGGACCCTCCACCAGAAAAACTGAGCAGTGCACCTTTATTTAAGCAGTTACTACATTCTCAATAAACTATTTTCTCATTGTGAATTAAAGATTTGTCTATGCTTTAACAGGGCTACTTAAGGTGTAGTTATAATAAAATGGTACCTAAGTTTTGATATATTTGACCTGAAATCCTTACCCTTCGATTGGGTGCAGTGCGATGGCTCTTGGCTTCTCCATATTTTGCCACAGCAGTACTTTGCGGTGAGTCCCGTCCAGATTGGCCACCTCAATACGAGATGTGCCAGAGTCAGTCCAGTACAGTTTGTCATGGATCCAGTCGATGGCCAAACCACCTATGGAGAAAAGCATGTTCACATTCCTCATTAACTTACATTCACTAGCAAGGACCACGCCACAACAATGGTATACAATAAAGATGTGATCGATGTGGAGGCTGGGCAGATGGGCAATTCAGGACCCCCCGTAGATAGTGAGGTCTTCAGGCTAAAAGATGAACACGGGATGGGAGGGAGGGGTCAAGAGAGACAGATGGTGTTGCCAGGATAGGCTTGTAAAAATAGGGCTTCTGGGTAATTAGAGGCGTGGTTGAGGTGAGCTGTGGTTTGCTGGAGAGGAGCAGAAGGAGGTTGAGGCATGAATCTGCTCCTCAATCATATTAACTCCATGTCTTAATTTTGGAAAAGTTTCGGTAAAGTTTGATTTGTCATTAAAGTTGGCATTTAAAGTCTTTAATCTGAATGTCAAATCATGTTTTTCTTCAACATGCTGCAAAAACGTGTATTGGAAGCTGTTCTTGTAGTACTTGTTGTAGTGTTGTTGTAGCGTTGTAGTAGTGTTGTAGTGTAGTGGCTGTTTGCCTTGATAAACATGACACAAAATTTCCATTTCCATCTGGTGTGAGTAATTTGATTTCTGTGTGATTGGTTACACTTGCACAGGTTTTGATGAAGAACATTTTGCAAGAAAGGGCAAAGTGGTGGTAGAAGTAGTAAAGAAATGAACTGTAAGAATTGCCAGCTTTGCTCACCTGGGCTCTCGAGTCCCGTAGACACCACCTCTTCCACGTTGGATCCGTTGAGGTTGGCCTTCATGATCCGGTCCAGAGTTACGTCGGACCAGAAGACGAGCTCGCGGTTGTGGTGAAAGTCCAGAGCGATTGCGTTCTCCAGGTTGTTGAGGAGTAGAGTGTACTCGGAGCGATGGGGGAGCACCTGCCTGATGTCTATGCGGTTAGCAAACAGCAGCACTGGCTCTGGACCTGATGGGAAGAGACGGGAGTTAAAAACAGGAAAATTACTTCATAAATACAGTTAATTTGAATTGGATCATTATCTGATGGATGGAAGAATGATTCAGTTAAGGGGTTAGGAGTTAAGGTTAGTGTTATTCATTAAGTTGTTCCTAACCCTGATTCATTCTTAATAAACAATTTGTACACAATGAAAGTCTTTCTTCATGCTTTATCAAGACTAATTTATAATAGTGTTACCGCATTAGGCACCACTTATTAACTACACCTTTTAGCCCTGTGTATGTAGCCAGTGTTACTTGAGGTGGGCAATATATTCTATACAAGATCCTAAAGAAAGACCATACACCTGACATTCACAAAGCTGCTTTAAGATCTGATAAAATATAGAAACTGCAGTAAAAAGTTTGTAGTTCATTTTTCAGTCCATTCACTAGACATTAACTGAGACGTTTACAGCTAAGTTTTAGCACATTTCCCCAGGATTGCAAACAAAAACATCATCTGGTATTCTATGCATTTTTCCAATCCCCAGTCTTTGTTCTGATTTACAATGCAATCCATTCTAGGAAATCAGTTTTGCAAGTTTTGCCATAAACCTTTACAATGTTCATTTTATAGTACAACATTTCCACTACCACAAATGCCCTCTCTTTGCCCCAAACCACGCTCCATTTAACTTTCTTTCTCCACATTTGAGTTGGGACCAAAACCAGGAAGTCTGCCCCTGCCCTGCTTTAATACAAGCAGCTGTGCAAGCACCTGAAGTCATCGTCAATCTAAAAAGTCTTAAAACCGCAAGCCACAGCTTCATTCACTCTCTCCATTCATCTCAATCTCACATGTGGATCTGACCTGGTCTAACTTGGCCCAACATTAACTCTGGTTTAATGGTCCAATATTATGCAAACTCTTATGAGCTTTAAGCCATGTTATAATGTTGTTACGTTCTCAAAAACAAACCTGGAGTTGTGTTTTGTTTCATTTACACATGTTTGAGTAATCCTGCATTATTAGTCTGTCTTCATCTTCAAAGCTCAAATGTTTATGTTTAGTTCAATTTTCAATTCCAGGACTGAAATGACCCAAATGATCCTAGTGAAAGTATAAGGAGTTTAAAAACACAGTGGAGCACGTCCTGTATTACCACATGACATCACAAGGTGGAACAGAGCGTTTTCTATTTGAGAGAAGAACTCAGCCTAAATATGCAGGGATTGACTGTTAAACATGTGTGAATGAAACAAAAGACAACTTCAGGTCTGTTTGTGATAACATTATAACATAAAATAGCGTAATATGGGCCCTTTACATCTGGTGCAGGCTGTTGGGAACAGCTAGATTTTTTCTCCCAACCACGTTATGCCACCTAGCCAGCATTTTGCATTGACGGCTATGGAGCAAATGTTTTTGACAATATATTTTTTCACAATTAGGTTAAGGTTATGGTTAGGTTTAGGAACACGTAATTCAGTTAAGTTTTGGGCTTTGGGACAGGTTAACTACCCGGGTCTTGGCAGGACTGCGTTAGGAAAAAAACTTACGCTTTGGCAGCAGACAGGATTCAGTTACAGAGAAGGCAAATATAATCAAACATCATAATGTTTTCACTACAGATTAGACCCTATTAGACCTGCTTATGTAGTGTGGTTACATATGCTTTTTAAATAATTTATGGAAGTGGTATTTTAATTTGAAAAAGGACACAGTATGCTTTAATTTGACCTTTTTTGTAAAACTTTTGGACATTTTTGGATTGCATTTTAAATCTCCCACACTTGTACATGCAGTCTCATTCTATAGCATTTAATTTGGCACAAACTGCACAGTAACCTGGACCCATTAGTTTGTATGTGTTTTTGTAAGATGTATAATGCCATTTCTCTTCTTTAGTCTTAACGTTTTATTTGGAACAAATAGATCTTAGCAAAAAAATTTTTCATACTTTGAGGTTGTTTTTATTTACAAAATGGACAATAACAATACACAAATGCCAATTCTAGAGTGTGATGCTGTCTTACTCTCAGATGGGGGCAAGAGACAGTTTTTCCTTTTAATAATATTGTATTTTGCCATGAAATATCCAAAAGGTAAATGCACAAATGTTGAACCTGATAATATCTATTTTTGACTTAACCCATGAACTTGCTGTATTACAACAAAAAACAGCATTTTTATAATGATAATAATGATAATAATAATTATAATAATAACAAAAATGGTAAAATGGTCCAATTTTTATATACCGCTTTTCCACCTTTAAGACTCACAGTGCTTTACATCAAGGAACTATTCACCCATTCACACACACACTGTCGATATCAAAGAAATAATCATAATATGGTCATTTGGTCATTTGTGGAGTAGTGCCATTCTAATTTAAACACAAATTTGTCCAGTACTTAAGCTGGTTTTGTTTGGGATCACATGACCAATCCCCCTGACTATAATGTCATATTTGCCCTATATAAGTGACTCACTGAAGTGACAATGGGAATCAATGGACTGTAATGAGAAAGCTGTATTTCTATTGAACAGTGGTCAAAGCTTTACTGCAAAATCAGTCATCCCTGGCCTTTAGTGTATTTTTGGCTTTTAACCTACGAACTTATCACTTATCTTTTTAGTTTGAGGTAGGACTGGGTGATCTTTTTTTTCCATAAACTGACCAATTACTGCTTTTGATTTTATTATATTTTTGTATTTGTATAAATAGTTAAATATGGCTTTTAATCTTATTTTCATGTCCATAAACAAGACACACCTCATCTGAACTCCACTCCAAGCCACATGTTTTTACTGACAGAGGATTGGCTGCAAACCTCTACATTAAAAACACTCAAGCTGATCTTTGGCCATTTAAAACCACTGGATCTCGATTTGATTAATTGGACGGTCCCAGTGTGAAGCAGCGAGTCATTTCTCCAGGTTTAGAGCAGCAAAATGTGCACACTGAACAAATCTTTTTAGTAAACAAAAATGCATTAATTGTTGATATTCATTGATTTCCATTATTGAAGCAAACTGAAAGAAAAAAAATGGACAATGGATTGGGGATTGATTATGTTTTCAGTGTTTTGTACAAATAATAACAGAAATCTGAAAATCTTTATTCCATTTTTCATTGGACAAGATTCCCAAAAGCAAAACTGCGTTTCAGATTTTTTTGGAACTAAAATGTAATTGAAATTAATGGCTGAAAGTTTTAAAAAATGATTCACTTCTTGGAGTTGAATCTGTTTATAATCTCATCTAATCATTATTTAAACTTTTTTATTATATATTCATTTAAAAACATTTAAATATAGTAAATGGAGCACTTGAAAAGTATTTATTTAGAAAAAAAAGCTTTTAGTAATATAATATAAACCTTGCTGAATGAAACTGTTGATGAAAATGAATATCTTGATTGTTTTTGCATTATCTCAATATATCAAGGATGTGCTAAAATGTCTCTGTAAATGTCTTTGTTAAGATTTAAGTTCTGCACAAAATGGACAGAATGGATCAAAAATTATACAGAGAAGTGCAGAAATATCACTTCATGCCTTTGTTTGGAAGATTACACAGGACGTTTCTGCTCATTTTGAATAGTTTTATTATAGACGATTTATAACGCCACATTGGTCTAGGAGTAGTCCAATGTAGAGAAACTTTCAACAGTGATCATCTGGACACTGTTTCCACAATCAAGATGTTTGGCTCCCATCCAGAAGCCATTTTACATTTGATGATACTGGCTTCAGGCATTAGAATTTATTCTCTGAGTTGACTAAGTCCAACCTCAAAGGAGTTTTAAAGTGAAACTGCCCTGCCCTTGTGTCTTACATCATTATGAGATATACTTGATAATAACACTTTTAAGATTTCCAAAACCACAACAGTGATATTATCCATTCTTCGATATATATTTCCCACCTCTAGCTGCAGTACTCACCCAGGGCCTTACAAGAGCGCTTGTCTGGCCGGAGCTCGTAGCCCTGCACACACCAGCACTGGAAGCCACCCTCAGTGTTAGTGCAGCCCTGACTGCAGTAGCCCTCCTCTGCACACTCATCCACATCTGAAACACAACAGGACAAAAGGTGAGAGGAACTTATAAGAACCAAGAAACAAAAACTAAACATCAGGGCCCGAAACAAGCCTGGCTCATATAGCTTGTTCCTTTAAATGGCCGTATATATATATCTTATGTCACAAAATGTACCAAAACAAAATATATTAAAGACGCGTGATGATTTTATCTCTGAAGAATATGTGAGATAATTATGAATGCATCGTCCCAATTGTATGTCAGACTATTATAAAATACTGTAGTTTATATGACCAAAGCCGTTATCCTTAGTGTGTGTTAGTCAGTGTCCCAGATGCAGACAGTTTTACCCTGACAGCTCCGGCCGTCCTCCATCAGCCTGTAGCCCGTGTGACAGGTGCACTGGACCAGTCCCCGAGCCATCTGACACTTCTGAGCACAGCCTCCATTGTTCTGCATGCAATTTCCCTCACTGGAGCGCGGGCCTGGAAAGCACAACAACCACACAAGATATACCAGTTATACAAGAGATACACACACAGAAGAGACACAGACACACACAGATATATACACAGAGGAGATGTGCCAAGTCAGCAAGAACCAAACAGTGTCAGAGCAGCAGTGACATGGCCAGAAAACAGGGCTAAAGTTCACTGGAGACCGGAGCCACACTTCTAGAGGTCACATTTAAAGTGCTTCTCGAACTGCTATACTTGTAATTGACTTCTATAGTTTCAATGGGGTTAAGTTTTACTCAATTTTTCTCATAACCATTTGCAAAAAATGGAATAATGTATCCATAAAATCAATTCAAATTGTTACTAATGAGAATATTTCAACCACAATACATCAAACAATCCCCCCAGAAGAGCTGGAAGTGTGTGTGGAAAGGGAAATCTGGGCAGCTATGTTCAGACTGCTGCCTCCATGACCCGGCCCCGGATAAAGAGGAAGACAATGGATGGATGGAATACACAAAACCACAGGAAGCTGCATCTGATTGATTACAATTTTCATGGGGGAGGACACCCAGGCCCCCCATAACACAGCCCACATTTTATAAAAAAATATACTTTTTGCAATATAGGACTAAGCCTCAATAGTTTTAGGTGTCTGTTCATGAATTATGATACTCAAACACTATACAGCATTAAAAATTAAATCTAGTGTATATGTACAAAATATGCTGCATAGAAGTCGACTAGAGCAGGACTGAGTATTCCCTGCTCTGTCTAAACAATTTACTGACTGACTTTGGTGACAAAATTTTACAAAACCTAAATGGATTTGATGATTATTACATCTGAACAAAAAAAGAAGAGCATTTTAACATTTAAATTTGGTTTCAAACACTATGACACGGGTCAGACATGGATCAGGCATGAGTGGACATTAGACTCACGACAGTCGTGATGTGGGTGCTCATCTGTGCCGTCTCCACAGTCGTTCACTTCGTTACAGACTTTCCTCTGACCGATGCAGCGGCCGTTTCCACATTGGAACTGGTCTGAGGCGCACGGAGGGCTCTCTGTGCAGAAAGAAAGGATGCAATCATTCCAAAATGTTCCAAGGTTGATGGAATAATAACTTTATAGATTTTGTACCATTATGTACAATTTTAGACTGAAGGAACTGCACATATTTTATGAACAATCACCTGTCCAGATGTAAATATATTATATAATAGTGACCTCCTGTTAGACCCTCATGCAAGTGGGATGAAATATATCCAGAAACTGTTCTCCTGGGGCAACTGCTAAAGGCAGGTTCCTACTGGGGCTCGGCAGTTGTCATAATTGACAATACAGTAGATCAATGTGAATGTAATGACAATGCAGTCGCTTAAAAGCAGGTGGTAAACTAGCCAAAAACTGTACTCAAGAAAGAATAACATTACTTCATATTAATATTACTCAAGTAGAAGTAGAAAGTAGTGCTCCAAGAGATTACTCAAGTAACAATAAAAAAAAAAATAAAAATGGGAAAAGTACTACTCAAGTAGTTAAGTTAATATAAATGGAAGAACAAATGCACAAAAAACTACGGTAAATCATACCTGAAAGAGCGGTGGAATAAACAGATTGTCAAAGCTTTTGTCACTTGTAGACTCACTCACAGTGGGAAAAGGAAACAACATTTCTACTCAAATAAGAGTACTGTTATTTCAATAAAAAATATTCCTCAAGTAGGAGTAAAAGTATCTTCAAAAAGTTACTCCGGTAAATGTAACTGAGTATGAATATGAAGACAACAAACTTTCGTGCAAAATGAACTTTTACTATCAAAAACCCTCATTTACAAACATGATTTTACTCCTACTTGGCCCAGGACTCAGATCCCACTCACTCCGATACATTATGTACCATTTGTGTTACGGTTTCCTTCAGAACAGGGGCCAGAAAACACGCTTGGATTTGTCACAGCTTTTGAAAAATGTACTTTAGAGCAGCCCACACGCAGATGGCGCGACTGGCTTTTCATCTCCACAAAAACAGTTTTCACCACGCGGACAGGGACCAACAGGGAGTCTGAAATCTCCTGAGACCAATTAATTAGACAAGACTTTGATCGCTAAAAGAAAAAGTGTCTATAGATGTACGGCAAATTTCAGAAGATGCTTGGTCAGATCTGACACAAAGAAAATGGCTAACAAGGCTAATGTAACAATGATGTAACAAGTAAAAACGCAGGCAGGACTGCATAGACCATGATCCTTCACTCTTTTTAAGCGCAGCTTTATGAAGTTATTGGTATTACATGTTTGGTCCATAATTGCACAAAAGCTTAGCAGGGCATTCTGGGGCCATATTTAAACAATACTATAGAAATCAATACAATTTTCTTTTTTTTAATCAAATTACATTTTTTTTATGATTTTCATGGGCTAAATATTAAATACATTTCAATATTGGGTTAGGATTTTTTTTAAGAAATAAATGAAAAAAAAACTATGAGATTTGTTTTTTCTTTTATAATTCAACAGAAAGTTATTCAGGAGGACCAGTGGTTTATCCAAGAATATTTAAAAAATCATACAATTGCTTCTCAAGTAAAGCATCTCAAGAAAAGTTTTAAGGGCACTTGTTTTTTTCTTCAATTTGGTTGTGTTTATTGCATCTCCACAAACCTGACTCTTACTTGGCCTGGATGAGAGCCTCCTCCTGCTTGTTTCCATGGAAATGTTGTTTGGCTATAATATTCCACAATATTATTACAGTAGTAAAATGTACCTATCTCCATGGAGAATGTTCTGAAGTATGATTTTAACTTTTTTCCGTGAAACCATGTAGGTGATGTGCCACCTCCAGAAAGTTGCATACTGTACCTAAGTATAATGTGAGAAAAGTACCTGTGAAAAGTAGAATTTCTTTAAAAAGTTACTCAAGTAAATGTACCTGAGTACTGCCCCTCTCTGGTTCTATACACTGGACTGTATTCCTCTGAGTCACTTCTTTATCAGAGGATGAATCAGTGGCTTTGTTTTGTCTGCACTGTTTACTCAGAGCAGATTTACTGTTGTTGGAGCTAAATGATGAATGCTTTTGTGAACGTAGGTCTGATGAATGAGCTGAGATAAGGCGGCATTAAACACACAAGGCTTAAAGAGACACAAATAAAGGAGTGTGCATGTGCGGGACTCTGCAGGTTTAATTATTAATATAGCTATCGCTCATTCACTTCAGTAGAAATATTGTTGAAACTATAAAACACACAAGTTTCATAAAAGCCAAAACTAGTACGAGTAAGGCAGAACTTTAAAGAGGGGGTATTTCACTTCTACAGGGTTTTAAAGAGGAGCTATTTCACTTCTATGGGGTATTGCTCTCTCATTACAATCGTCATGCATCCCACTAATAAAACCTATTGCACATCACATCAGGTTTGTCAAGAATGTTTTGTATCATGTTTTTGTGTATTTATGGAAAATTGTTGTGTGCTGAAGATAAATGTGCTATATAAATAAACATGACTTGAACTTAATATAGCCAAAGGAACAACATTTTGATAGAAACAAGTGAAGAGAATGCCCACCGCCAACCCAAATAAGAATTTGTGGAGATGCAAGCCTGCCCACAGTAAGGATGCATGTTTTTCTATGTTTTTCAGTGCAATAAACACAACCAAAACGAAAAAAAACAAACAAAAAAAACCCTTGTATTTTAGTCTGTTTTTTTGGCTAAAAAGTTACATACTGTAGTCTTAAAGATAATTATGTTGGACAGTTTTGTTTTTTTTAAACGTTACTATTTTAGCACTTTAAATATGAGCTCTACATGAGAAACTATAGGCCAGACTTTGTGGCATGATTACTACAACTAGCATACTTATCTAATCTTCTCAGTTTACTCATTGAGACAAATTGAAAGTTAAATTGAAGCACAGTCTGGCACACGTCACTATAACTCTTTTTCCCATATCCCCCCAGTGTCTCGGCCGAGTGCAGGTTTGGTATGGGCCGTCGTCGTGGAAACCTTTGAAGTTATTTTTAGCTGAAACGATGACATCGCTGTGAGCGCCGCGGGCAGAAACACAACTCGCGGCGTTTCATTCAGGTACAGGTTCACTCCAGTTAGTTTCATTGAGCTAAGTGCACATTTTTGTGAGTAAGAAAGTTAAAGGACTGGTTAATACACTGGTTTGTTGCATGCAAGTCTATGGGTCAATCAATGGTACTTTAAGGGTACTTTAAGGCCCTGTACCCCATTTTTTCCCATGTCCCAAATTTGTCTTGCCCCAGTATAGATATTATGTATAAGCAGCTCTTGAGTTCAAAATATGTCTGCTCTATGCTGTCTTCATCTAATTAGAAAGTATTTTATTGTCCGATAATCAGGGAGTGTGTGTTAGCAAGCCAATTGTTTTTAGAATTACCGCAACAGCAAAAGTTGAAAGCTGTTAAAAGGGCTTATAAACTCATCAGGGTGAATAAGTGGATGCTCGGAATGCATAAGGTAAGTGAGAAATAACTTTACATCAATTAAATTGTTCTGTTTTTCACATTTTTAACGTGGTAAATATCTGGTACAGTGGCTTTAAATGGGTACTATGCAGCATTTTTCTGGTTTGTCTCCATAACGACGTTCTAACTTTGCCTGGAATGTTTCACAGAATGGCATTAATCTTTATAATCTTGTTTATGTGTTTGCTCAATTGTACTAAAAAAACTTGAAAACCATGCACTTTTTACAAACCTGACCAGTAACTTAGAGATAAATAAGTTAATGCTATACAATGGGCTGTCCAAGCAAAGCCAAACTCAACTAATGTGTGGACTAACTGACCTAAAAGCACGTGAACACTGAACAGCTGGACAAATAAGATTTAAAATATGGTGGTCCCTTGTTTATCGCATGGATTGTGTTTTAAAAATAGCCTGCAATAGGCGAAATCCGCAAAGTAGTAAGCTTTATTTTTTACAATTATTATATATCACCACACACACCACGGGGCCGCGAAAGGTGAACCGTGATATAGCGAGGGAGCACTGTACAAAGTAGATTTGCATGATATGAGGAAAAGAGAGAGAGTCCACCTCCAGGCCAAGTAAGAGTCAGGTTTGTGGAGATACAAGCCCGCACACAGTAAGGACACAGGTTTGTCTACATTTTTCAGTACAATAAAAACAAACAAATTGAAAAAAAAAAAGCTCTGTCTATTGCCTATCCATGGACTAAAAGGTTACACAGAGAAGCAGTAAACCTCTGTCAAATGGCCTGACTGCTGTCTTAATATAAAATAGTTAACATACTCCCATATACCATAGTGTATTTACTAAGAACATCGTGCAAGAGTGACACAAAAAAAAGTTATATATATGTAAAAAAATAAATAAATAAAATATATATATATATATATATATATATATATATATATATATATATATATATATATATATATATATATATATATATATATATATATATATATCTTATAGTGTTTAAATACATTTAAAGTCTCACCAGTTTTCTCACAGCCCTCTTCGTCGCTGTGGTCGGCGCAGTCATCCTCTCCGTCACATCGCCATGACAACCGCACACAGCGCCCCGTTCTGCAGCGAAACTGGTCCACCGTGCACATGGAGGTAGCTACAGAGAGAGTTAAATGCTGTAGTAAATAAATAGGAATCTTGCTTATTAAAATCAAAAGGTGCTGTACCAGATTCTAAATATAAAACTCTAAGGGTAAAACTTTGAAAATTTCACTCTGGTCTCTGAGAGTTGTGAAAAATGCTGCATAATGAATGAATGAATAATTAGGATGACTGGAACGCATAAGGTAAAATGTGTTTAGCCCTATTACATATAAATTGTGAAAGCAGTTCTTAAGGTCAAAATGGGACCACTGTGTGCTGTTTGCATCTAATTATAAAGTCTTTTATCACCTGTGAACCAGGAAGTAATGCTGATTCACTATTAGCACATTAGTTGTTGTTAGATTTATCGTGAAGTGCTATTCATTGTGGTGAATAATTAGGATGCTAGGAATGTGTTCAAAAGATGAGGAATACTCTGGACCACTGCAAACTTGAAAATTAACTAGTTTGGATTTTCAAACTTCTAAGATGGAAAAATCTGGATCAGCGCCTTTAGTTCCATTTTAGATGTGTTAGTGTAATTTTTAAACACTAAATCCACTTTTTTGCACTATAAACTGTATATATGGTGTTTTAATGGCATTATCTACTGTCCCTAGTCATTTTTTGGCAACTTTAGACCAAACTAGGAAATTGGCAGCTTTGTGGTCCAAAACATCTAAATTTAAGTGTATGCTGGTCCTCAGCAATTTCCAGTAGTTGGTGACATCACACAAAACTGCCCTGTTTACAGCCAGGTGTTTCTCATTACAAACACCTGGCTGCAGAGGCGGAGTTTGACGTGTGGATACCTGTTAGACCACTCACAATGTTCCTTATATTCTCTCCTTTAGTCCTCCTGGCACTGCCCAGTTTAGCAGCTCTATTTGAAACGTTATTGTAGGTGGAGTTTATGTGTTTAATCCCACTTTAAAGTACTCACTGCAGTTTCTCTCATCTGATTGGTCGTCACAGTCGAACTCTCCGTCGCACCTCCAGCCTGCGTTTATGCACATGCCACTGCTGCACATGAACTCCATTGAGCGGCACGGCTGATGAGACGCTGCACCAAGAAAACAAAAACAGGCTCATTAAGAAGACATATTGTGTCTGTTCTGTAGTTAGAATCTATGACATCCGTGGATCATTATGTTATAATTAGCACATTTTAAATAGCAAAATTGATCTAAAACGACTTAATAAAGAAACATGCCCGCTGACTTCCACATTAGAAATGCCGGTGCCCAATGGGAGCTGACATCACCGTAAACATCATCACAACACAGAACTCGTATGAATAGCTGCAGATCACGCTGCCTACGTATATCACTGATCATCAAATAAAATGGTGAAAACGGGGGTTGAACGGATTAATGACGTCTTGAATACAGCAGAATAAAGGTTACTTGAAATCACTCTAAATACAACTTTGAGGCGGTAAAAGAGGAGAAAACCACAATTGGTTAAAAGCTCTAAAAAGTAAATTTTACAGAATAGGTCTACTTTAACACAATGTTGTAAGAAAATTACATATTTATAAATCCCTTTCCAACTTAAAATTTCAAATTAAAAACTAAACTTTTTAACTAACTCTATTTATCTTTTGACCTGGTTGAACCCAAAGTCAATATACAGCAGAAAACATGAAAACATGTCATTTTCCAACTCCGTCTCTCACACACTCTCTCCCCCTCTTTTCTCATCCCTCTCTCCTCTCTCTCAATGCGACAGCACAGAGAGAGAAAGAGAGAGAGCGAGAGAGAGACAAAGTTCTCTTCTTCCTAAACAGAGCCCTCCTTCATGTCTGAGCAGAGTCTGAGCCAGAGGAATGTTGTCTTCAGCCTCTCAGGAATCTGTCTGAAGCGCTAACAGCAGGAAGAGGGAATCTAACCCACAACCTCCAAAACACCAACGCCACAACACAGTGACACATGTAAACACTAGCTCACAAACAGGTCTGACACTCGAGAAAGAACTGTGAGGTATTAGATAAGAGTTACTCAAGATATGCATTTGTATATGAGAAGATATTTGAGGGTGCAATGCTTAATAGACCTGCTATACAAGTGTCAGATGCTATGTTAAGAATATACAGACAAATAGCTAAAGTAACTTTCTGGTAGGAAGGTCCGCACTGTTATAGCTTTGACTGGTTGTTCATTAAATTTATCTTTCTTGCATTTATTCAATTACAGAATTATATTTTATTTGTAAAAATACAACCTTCATTCCAATGAACTTGGGACACCGTACAAAACTTAAAAAAATACAGAAAAGAAAGAATACAATGCAATTGCAAATCCTTTTCAACCTACATTTAACTGAATACACTACAAAGACATGATATTTAATGTAACAAACTGATAAACTTTATTGTTTTTATGCAAATATTCACTCATTTTCAATTTGATGTCTGGAACACGTTCCAAAAAAGCTGGGACAGGGGCATGTTTACCACTGTGTTACATCACCTTTCCTTTTAACAAAAATCAATAAGCATTTGGGAACTGAGGGCACTAATTGTTGAAACTTTGCAGGAGGAATCCTTTCCCATTCTTACTGAATGTACAACTTCATTTGCTCAGCAGTCTGGGGTCTCCATTGTTGTATTTTGCTCTTCACAATGCGCCACACATTTTCAATAGGAGACAGGTCTGGACTGCAGGCAGGCCAGTCTAGTACCTGCACTCCTTTGCTACGAAGCCATGCTGTTGTAACACATGCAGAATGTGGCTTGGCATTGTCTTGCTGAAATAAGCAGGGACATCCCTGAAAAAGACATTGCTCAGATGGCAGCATATGTTGCTCCTAAACATGTATGTACCTTTGAGCATTAATGGTGCCTTCACAGATGTGCAAGTTACCCATGCCATGGGCACTAACACACCCCCAGACCATCGCAGATGCTGGTTTTTGAACTTTGCACTGATAACAATCTGGATGGTCCTTTTCCTCTTTGGCTCGCAGGACACAACGTCCATGATTTCCAAAAACAAATTGAAATGTGGACTTGTCAAACAACAGCACACTTTTCCACTTGTGTCAGTCCCTCTCAGGTGAGCTTGTGCTGTTGATATTGTTGATATTGTTGATATATGGCTTTCGTTTTGCATGGTACAGTTTGAACTTGCACTTGGAGATGTAGCGACAAACTGTGTTGACTGACAATGATTTCCTGAAGTGTTCCTGAGCCCATGTGGTAATATCCTTTACACACGGGCATTCAGTGTTGGTTTTCGGCCTTGCCGCTTACATTCAGAGATTTCTCCAGATTCTCTGAATCTTTTGACGATATTATGGACTGAAGATGATGAAATCCTTAAATTCCTTGCAACTGAAAGTTGAGAAACGTTCTTAAAATGTTGGACTATTTGCTCACACAGTTGTTCACAAAGTGGTGAACCGTGCCCCTTCGGGGATGCTCCTTTTATACCCAATCATGACACTCACCTGTTTCCAATTAACCTGTTCACCTGTGGAATGTTCCAAACAGGTGTATTCCATTCTTTTGTTGCACCTGTCCCAACTTTATTGGAATGTGTTGCAGGCATCAAATTGAAAATGAGTGAATACTTGCATAAAAACAATAAAGTTTATCAGTTTGAACATTAAATATAATGTCTTTGGAGTTTATTCAGTTCAATATAGGTTGAAAAGGATTTACAAATCATTGTATTCTATATTTTTTTTAAGTTTTACACAGCGTCTCAACTTCACTGGAATTGGGGTTGTACCTTTAAAATATGCAATAGTACCTCTCCACATATATGACCAGGTGTAACCATGGAAATAGTTTAAAGTTCAAAAGCAAGCAGGTGGCACCTCGCCCAACTTACATAATGGCTCTTTCTAAAACTAGAAAATAGGGAATAACTGAGATAAACTTGTTGCCAAATAAAAATTACTATTTGAGTGATGTAATTCCTTGATATTAATTGATAAATATTGCAGTTAATAAGCCTTACAGCAGTCGGACTCATCAGACCAGTCTCCACAGTCGTCGTCTCCGTCGCAGTGGTAAATGTCCAGGATACAGCGGCCGTACGCGCACTGGAACTCCTCCGCACTGCAGGTGGCAGTCAAAACATCTGAGGCTGATGAATCAACAAAAAAAACAAAAAAACAACTTAGACACAAGACACAGCCGATTTAATGTTTTGTGATTATGGTGTTGCTGTATTTTACAAGTGCAACATTGTGAAACTTTCTTTGCAAACTCTATTTAACATGAATGGTGAACTAAGGTTTCAACTAACAGATAAGATTTTTAACTGTTTGTGGCAAGTAAAATAATGAAATGAAGCTATCGACTAGAATGGTTGATGCAAATGAGAGAAATGAGGCAAATGAGGCTACTGAGTGGTGCTCCCTGATTTGGCTAAACCTTACCTTTTACCAGAGTTTGTGCAGTGAAGGAATAATGCTATATGAGTGTGTAGAAAAGCTGTATTAATTCCTCTATCTGAGACTTACGGCAGTTTTCCTCGTCTGATCCGTCCTTACAGTCCGTGTCTCCATCGCAGAACCAGTGCTCCGCAATACAACTTCCATCTGTGCAACGGAACTCTTTATCTGAGCATTTACGCATGTCTGCAAGAGGACATAGTCAGAAAATATACTATTAATATACATGTCTGCAAGCAGGGGAGTCAATGGGGGGACAAAGGAGTCTATTGTCCCGGGGCCCAGAGATTTCTTAGAGACCAGCCCTGGGCCCCCAAATTTTGGTCGACGGACCTGCTGCAAGAGAACGATAATGAATCATAAAAAACATTACAAGTATGCATGTGTACAAGAGGAGATGTATTCAAAACATTTGCTCAAACTTGGCCATGTAAACTGTTACTGACAGGAGTTCAGGTTTATAATGTTTCTTTGTCAGTTCACTCATCAGTTCACTGCTTTATGAATGTTGTATGTGAATAACCTACACCATTACTGGTTCTGACTGCATTTGCTGAAATATAGACAAAAGAAACATTTAACCATAATCAGTGGTGGAATGAAACAAAGTAAATATACAGTTTAGGTATCTGTACTTTACTCTAGTAGATTTTAAAGTGAATACTTTTTACTTTTACTTCACAACATTGAATCACATTTGAGAGCAGGTATCTGTATGTTCTATTCCACTATATTTGAACACTGAACTGGACTGAAAAAGTAATAGTATTTTTATTATTGTCTGAGACCTTTTATTCTAAAATAAATCAGAAATTGCCCACCATTAATCAGGGTTGTAAGACTACATTTATGAAACGATTATTAATTTGAGTTTAACAATTACATTTCCTGTTGTATTCAAATCAATAGTCTTAAACCTTTTCCTTAGTATTCAAATGCAGTTTGAGTGTTAGTATAGTGACAGTCCCACCCATGATCCAGCTGTCTGTGTTGTTCGTACCACACTGCTCATCGCTGTTGTCCCCACAGTCATTGTCTCCGTCACAGTGCCACAGACTCCGGATACAGTAGCCGTTCTGACAGTGGAACTCGTCCTCCTCACACTCTCTGGGCGCTGAAAACAAACAAACAAGTAAATAAACAAATACACATAACATCAGGAAAGGCAGAGACCTGGAGTTCGGGATCTGCTGCCAAGAGGAGCGGCCAAAACAACAAGGTAAAAATCACTCAGAAAAGCAACACTGGAGCTCCAGGAAGATGCACTATTTGTTTTAAGGAGTAGATGGCTTCGGTAGAATTAACACTGTAACTTCCAACAACTGTTCCATAGAGATCTTATTGCTTTGGCAGGAATGTTTCACTAAATTTATATATTTCTTTTTATCGCCCTTGCCTTTGTTTGTTTTTGCTAAGAAAAAGATAGTCTGAAAACTGTAAATGGCCTCACCTACCTCCAGATCTGACCTGTAACTTATCAAGGACAAAAAAATACAAATAAAAATAGATTAATCAATAATGCTGCTTCATCATAAACATGCCTGGATTTATGTTTTGTTTTCATTCACACGTTTAACACACACATCCTTCATATTCATCCTGTTCCTCCTCGAGATGTCATTAAGTGGTAATACATGGAGTGCTCCACTGTGTTTTTAAATTCCACACACCCTCACTACAACCATTAGTTTTAGCCTCATTGAAACTGCTTCACTCCTCTGTGTACTAGAGACATAGGAAATTTCTGTGACAATCTCAACTTCACAAAAGATAAAACAAAATTGTTCAAAAATAAAAGCAACAATTTCAGGTTATTCTAGGCAGGGATGTATCACCAAATTCTGAGCCCTAGATAAAAATCATCTTGGGGCTGGCGCTACATACTTTCTTACGAAACATGCATAAGACAGACCAAAGACTTTGTGAGGGGCCCTTCTCTGCACTGGGCCTTGGGTAAACAGAGCCCCTTACCCTCCCAGTCCGACGCCCATGATTCTAGATTATTGAAGAGTAAATCAGTTAAATTGAGGTTAAAAATAGTTGTTAACCTTAAAATTACCACTTGATGACATCAAAAGGTGGAACAGAGCATTTTAAGATTTGGGGATGCAGACAGCCTAATAATCCAGGATTACTCAAACTTGAGTGAATGAGACAAAACACACACACATATATATAGTATTATTATTATTATTATTATTAATATTATTATTATTAAGGAGGAGAAAGAGAAGGTGGGGTGGCAGGTCCGGTGTGCACACAGACCTGAGTGACAGCAGATCTATAATGTAAACAGGTTTTGTCTGGACCAATGGTGAAGGATGGACCACGGACTCAATCAATACTCTGCAACGTCAAAGCGTCAAACAGCCAAGAAGCCCATCACAACGAGTCAGAAATCTATCAGTGATCCATACAGGAACTGGAAATATGCTTATCGGAGAGGGGTTCAAAGATAAGATACCAGTGGATTCAAATGGACACAACCATCATTTAATCACTGTAACTGTTTCACCTGATTGGGAAATTGTACAGTTGTTGACATAACCATAAAAAGAGGAGGTATTTTACTTCTATGGGGAATTACAAGAGGGGGTATTTGACGTCTATGGAGTATTAACTGCTAAGACATAAAATATTTAGATCACCATGTTATTTCTGTGTTTTGAACATGCTACATTCCCCCAAAACAATACTAATGAAACTAGTGCACATCACATTAGGTTTGGCAAGTTGCTGTGTACAGTGTATATTTACGGAGAATTGTTATGTGCTAAAAGCTAAAAAAAAAAAAAAAAAAAAAAGTTTTGCACAATACCCCCTCTTTAAAGGTTTGCAGAGATGTTTTGTTTAAAATGTAACTTGAATTTAATTTACTAGCAGAAATCACCATAGTTTTAGCATCCCAGGAGTATTCGAACATTTGCAAAAAGCCATTAAATAGTAAATAGTCTAGACAATATTATGCTGTTCCAAAAAGTTTTTAATCACAAAATTTGATTGGGAAAGCAAATAATAGTAAATAAATGAAGTGTTCACTTTAGAATATTGACAAGAGTAACTATGGTAACTAGAGCGCATGCACTGGTGCTTTCCAGATTAGTGTCAGACAATTGTTCATTTCTGGTACTACAGACAAGTTCTGATTGGACATACTCCTCATGGCTATCACTGAACTAAAACAAGAATTGAACTTGGAACTAGGACTGTCAAAATAATCACTATGTCGACTTATCATTCAGTATCTGAAAGCTGGAACAATAGCTTTTGGGCCTAATATTTATCGTGTTATCTTTGCAATAATGGGGAGATTTTTGTTATTTTAGTTGTAATATGATAAGATCTCAGCTGTAGAGAGTGGAATAAGTCACTTCTATGGCTTCATTCTGCTATTTATTTGTTGTAGCTTTTTTGTTTTTGTGTCAGTGTAGTTTCAAGATTACCGTGCATAATGACTGAACACATGTCATCTCTTCAAATTTACAAATGTATGCTGTTTTTTCCGCTCACACTATAGACATGCTGATATGATATGCAGAAGGGCTAACCACTCAATCTGTGTTTCGGTTTTCTAAAATTAGTTTTGCCCAGTACAGATATAGGGTCAAATGGCACCTCTGCGTACTGTCTGCATCTCATTATAAAGCATTTTATCACTAGAGATCCAGGAAGTGCGCTGTTAACATGCTGTTTTTTGTTGAGAAAGGCTATAGAAATGTGTTATGGAAAGTGAGAGATATCTTTGGATAGCTGCAAATGATCTAGCTCAGTTTTTAACATTTTAAGACAGTAAAAATCTGTTACAACTTTACGTTAAATAGACAGAGAAAAGATACACTCTTCGTTCTATACTGTTCCTTTAAGAGTGCCCAAACCGAGTCCAAACAGTAACACTCCTCCCTCTGCCCCTCTTCCTCTTGACCCCGGCCTTTCGGACATTTTGAATCGTTAAACTTTAATCAAATCTACGGCTGACGGATGCATTATTAAACTGTCCAGACATCGCTCAACATGGGACCGTCCAGTCGCAGAGGTGTTGACCCCTAGGAGGCGCTCATCATTCACTCAGTCGGCCCACGCCAAAGGTCAAAGGGCAGCGGGAGCATTATGGAACGTCTGTTCACAGTGAAACGCAGTGAAAACAATGAAAATGCAGGACTGTGATTGATGTCAAACAAAGGAGGCAAGGTTTGCAGATGGAGCTGGATGTTTGGGGTTTTTTGGGGTTAAAATGAGGATTGTGATCAAATGTCAAAAAACCTTACGTTACTTGGCATCCATACAGATAGCATTAGCAAAAACAATATAAAAAGTAATGTAACAGTTGTCATCTGGACGCTGTTTTTGTAATCATGTTTCGGCTACAATCCAGAAGCTATTTTCAGTTTGATGGTATTGTTTTGAGGTACTACGATTTATACTGCATTGAGTAAAGTCCAGCCCCAAAGGGATTCCGATACCATGATGATAATAAAAAGACAGACAATAGACAATAGAATGACACTTTGTCCACTGATCTCAAGTGTTTGTGAATGGGGGAGTGGTTCCTTTATGTAAAGCGCTTTGAGTGCCTTGAAGGAGGAAAACGGCTAAATAAAAATGTGACCATGACCAACACATCCAACACTGGAACCAGATGATGCAATTAATGAATGAATTAATTAAAATTCAATCTGTTCAAACACAAAATAGACATGCTCAAAATGACTAAAAACTGGCTGTGTATAAAATGAGGTAACAGAGTTCTCTGGATGTACACCCCCCACAGGTAGAGTGAGGTAAGATTCTGAGAGCAGCATGAAATAGTCAGTAGTTTGGTCTGAGGAGGTAATGGACTGATACAGATGAAATATTGAACAGAGCTGAGAGCAGAGACAGGACCACCAAGGAGTCTGGGAAATGTGGGTCAAACAACAACAGCGCTCAAGAATATATCACAACAATGGACTACTACCACTGCTGCTACTACTACTACTACTGCTACTATTACTACTGCGACTACTGCTATGACTATTACTGCTACTACCTACTACTGCTGCCACTGCTACTACTGCTGCTGCCACTGCTACTGTTACTACTGCTACTACTGTTACTGCTGCCACAACTACAGCTGTTGCTACTGCTACTACTACTAGCACAACCGCTACCTCGCTATCTCTATAAAGATTTTAATGCTTTAGTTTAGCTAGGATCTTCCACAATATGGTATTCTACTTATCCATCACCATGGGGATGAGAAGGTGCCACCACCAAGCCAAATTACAAAGTCAATTCTGTGGAAAAGCAAGCTCTCTTTCAGTAAGAATGAATGTTTTTCACGTGCAATAAAAACATATGTAATGGAATAAATGCAGGATAAACATGTTTAATGCCAGACTGTGGAATGATTCAAACAAATAAAGCAATAATGGAGGCATGGAGGCAACACCCCACTGGAAAAGTTGCATAGTGAACCTTTAATGTTCAAAAATATAGCCTATAAATAAACAAAGAGCATAGTTAAGTGTATAGATTGAAAATGCTTTAGCTGGTGGGATACTGCCTCGTCTTCCCACACAAATTCTATCAGGAATCAATACAAGAATCTACCCGGGATCCCCAAGATAAACCAGTCCATAATCTGCCTTTCAGAGTGACCTTTCATTATAAAACTCCCAAATCTCCTGCATAACCAAAATAACTCATATGGATTACATCAGATTATGAGTCTAAGAACATGGTTCATTTATGTTGGCTGGACTACAGAACAAACTGGAAGCAAATGCCAAGACTAACCAATAATTTGAGCTCAGAGGTAATTACATCTGTGTGAAATGAAAGGCATTTGGTTCAGAGTTGAAATCATGGTTTGTACAAATATAGACACATAGAAACATGAAATACAACTACCGGCCACTTATTGTCCACGTTGTGCATACATATAAAAAATAATAAGAAAGGTGAACCATGATATAGCGAGGGACCACTGTACAGCACATTTAACAAAAGTTTTACAATTTTACATTACTTTTTGCACACCGGTTTATGCATACACAAAAGACTGAATGCTTAAACAAAATTACATTGAAAATACGATTTGTATGGCCACATGGCTTTGTATAAACCTACTAACCCTGTAGTTTAGACCTCTACAAAAATGATCTGAAATGCATAGGGTTCTTGTATTAGTGTATCAGTTCATAGTAACTCTTATTTTCAGTGTAAATGCTCCTGCCCGGACCTACATTATGTGCAGAGCTAAACAAATCTTAAATTATCAGTATACTATGCAAATCCAATTAGAATAGGATCTGCCATTAGGATTAGGAGTTGTTTGGAACACTGTTATTAGATATTGTTCCAAAATCAATAAGCGCTAATGCAAAATGAAATTCTGCCAAAAATAAATACATTTAAATATTCCACCCACTGCATGTTTCCATCCCCAGGGGCATTGTGGATAACAGCACACATGGCCATCACAGAGGAAGAGGCAAGCTGGGGTCATAGTTCATAGTGCTGTCATGACGATTGACCTCTGCTGACCCCCTAGTACATTTAAACCAGATGCCACGGTTTAATATAGCTAAGAGCACTATGTATGTATCATGTGTTTCTACATTAAAATTACAAATGCTATATTTGAACACAAAACATATCCACTTGCTTTATAAGTTTCACTTTGATTTTGATGCTCAGAGTCTCCCCTCTCTTTGCTCTCTGTGTTAAGTCACTACCCCTTCAGAGCACTATTACAACATAATCAGCGTGCATCCTGCTAATGAAACCACTGCACGTCACATCAGGTTTGTGAAGTTGCTGTGTACAGTGTATCATGTTTTGTACATTTATGGGGAATTGATGCGTTGGACCATGGATGACGTAGGCTTGTGGGTGGAGCAATCAGAATCTTACAGCTAAGTGTAGGAGGGTTCAAATAGGGCCAAGAGATCACTAAATTATTGAAACATGCATGGACGACATCTAAAACCCCTTCAGACATGTTTTTGATGAGGGAACAACACTATAACATGGTAGAAAGCTCCAAATAGTTGATTTTGCATGACCCCATCTTTAACTTATTGCTTGTACAGAAGTAATATTGGAACTAACATAACTTGGGTTAGAATAACATGACTGACTCCATTAATGAAATTCAGCACACCTTCTTTTTTGATAAGCGTGTGTGTTCTTTTTTAAGACACAAGAGCTGGTCTTGCTGTGTTTCGGTGAACTTTTTAAAAGGAGGAAGGTGACAGCTCACTGAAACACGTCAAGGTAAAAACAACACATTTGGTTTTGAAACTGACGACTGCTGAGCTCATTTGACAAGTCCATTTTTAGATTTCAGTTTCCCAGATTTAAGTGACTGTTTGTAACTCTGATCTTTATTTAACCAGGAAGTACCACTGAGGTCCAGAATCTGGTTTGGCCTCTACTTTGACAATGTTTAAATCCAGGCTCAAAATGGTTCTGTTTAGCATATGACTGAAAGGTTTTTATTCTTCTCTTTTCAAGTTCATGTTATAATTATTTATGTTTTGGTTTGTTTGTACTGTGATTTTAATGCCTTTCTTATTCTGTAAAGCACTTTGAATTACTTTGTGTACCAATCGTGCTATACAAATAAAGTCGCCTTGCCTTGCCATTAAGCAAATCACTGTGTAACTTTCATGATTCCATGGAAGATTAAAGGCACAACATTTCCATGGAAAAGAGCAGAAGGAGGCCCACTTCCAGACAAAAGAGGGAGTCAGATTTGTGGAGAAAAAAAAAAAGTTTTTAATTTAGTCTATTTTTTGGGGCTAAAAAGTTACATGATGGGGCTTTAATTTAAAATACAGGAGAAGTGTATTCAAAGCTGCATGTTTGAGTGTATCATGTTTCCCTGAGCTATATGTGTGTGAGTGCATCATGTTTGTATTAGTCAGTACTTACGACAGTCCTGCTCGTCCGAGTCGTCCTCACAGTCATTGTCTCCGTCACAAACCCACGATCTTCGGATACACTTCCCGTTCTCACAGTGGAAGTCCAGCGGAGAACAGGTTGGCAGCACTGCAAACACACACAGGGCCTCATTTTTAATTATAAATCAACAATGCAATCGTTATTACATAGAATTTCATATCTGTGGAATAGGGTTGTCAAAAGTATCCAAAATCTAATATAACTCGATGGTAAAATGTATCGAAATTAGATACTCATTTGAGCAGGTATCGATGCTAAAAAGTCACACTCACAGGGCAGAAATAAACCTTTCCTGAATAGCTTAAGAATGATCTTGAGCTGTATCAGAACAAGTATAAGACCACATAGACTAGTATACACCCATGGACCACTATGGTACCTACCTGAACCACTGAGGGATTACACAGATATAAAGCCACATGGGAATATTAAAGAAAGTACTACCATTTAATATTGAAAAATCACATTCTATTGACTAAACAAAGAATGTTTTTTTTATTATCAACATGGTATCAGTATCAGTATTGAGTAGGCATGTCACTATAATCACTATATCGACTTATTGTTCAATACAAGTTCAGTATTTATCATGTGTACTTTTTGTTTGCACTACTGCAAAATGTTTTGTTACTTTCTGGCTATATGATAAGATTGAAGCAGTAAAAGGTTGAATACATAACTTTTATGACTCATTACAGATGCAGACTAATGACTAAAGTGTTTAATTCTGCTGTTTACCTATTGCAGCTCTTGATTTTTTAAAATTTAGAATAGTTTTTGTAGTTTAAATCTGCTTTTGGGTTTTTGTGTCAATGGCATAAATTGGTTTCAATATTTTTTCAATGTTTTTATCATCTATATTTACGTACTGTGACAGGCCTAGTATTGAGCATCGTGTCTATTCTTTAGTATCAAAATTGATCCTAAGGACGCACTTTTAATGCCATCTTGCAGGAGATTGTCAAGATGTTCCCAGCAGTAAACACACTAACATTTGATGAAAAGATCTGAATTTTTCCAACTTTGCAACTCCACTTCCCTTTGTGAAAGCTGACACTAGTCGATGAGCTTGTTCTGTTTTGTCTGACCCCAGAATGTGACTCGCCTAGATTGTCTTATTTACCCAGAATCCCTTGCAGCGGTGCATTCCTCCCTAACTTCATATCCGCAGAAAGGCCATGTAAGCACGGCCCACAGACTGGCTAGCAGCAGACAGCATAATCAGATATAGACAGGGCAAGGGGGGTTCAAGGACAAAACCAGAACTAGACCAGAACTAGAGCAGGACTAGGCCAGGACTAGACCAGGACTAGACCAGGACTAGACCAGGACTAGATCAGGTTTAGACCAGGACTAAACTAGGACTAGACCTGGACTAAAAAAGACTAAATAAAGGACGAGACTAGTATGTTAGGACAAGTAGATTCACATACATTTTTCTAACTTGAGTCTACCCTGTTTTTAAGGAATGCCCCAGAATTTAACGGAGCACTATGCAACCTTTGTGATGGATTTGCCACCTACTTGTCTCCACGGAGATGTTATTGCTTTGCTATTGCTATTGTTTTGTTCCGCAGTGTGGCAATAAAGGTATCTTAAACTTAGATCCACAGAGACATGTAGGTGATGTCATCAGACTGAGTTATGAGTTAGATCTGTGGAGAAACAACCTCACCCACAGCAAGAATGGATGTATTTTTGTTTTAGCAATAAAAATACCTGTACTTGAATAAATGCCGGATGCAAGTTTAATCCCATACAGTGGAGCATTATTATCTCCATGGAGACAAGCAGATGGCAGACCCTCCACCAGAAAAGTTACATAGTCAACCTTTAGACTTAGAATCAGTATTAACAGCCTTAACACCCAGCCAATAATGAAAATGCAAACTCGGCAATGCAAAGTAAGGTTTGATCAAAAATGTACTGAGTGAGCCAACTATAAATTCAGGGTTGTAATAAAATACTGGGTGAATGTAAATGCAAAACACATCTAAAACGATGGACCTATACATGAATGA
Source organism: Periophthalmus magnuspinnatus (assembly GCF_009829125.3). Lineage (NCBI taxonomy): Eukaryota > Metazoa > Chordata > Actinopteri > Gobiiformes > Gobiidae > Periophthalmus > Periophthalmus magnuspinnatus. The sequence goes on along the minus strand of NC_047128.1, from coordinate 11,539,476 downwards.
GGCCAAAGGGAAGAATTCTGACCAAACCAGCACCAAACCACAGACATGTTTTGGTGCGTACAATCAAATATTAAACATGATGTGATTAAAAATACATGTTTGTGCGGTGTCAGCTCATCAGTGAAGCATAGTGAATGAGGGTCCAGTGGTCTCCTGGGGAAGTCCTACTGACCCATATTTTAACTATTACACTACTGCTATGACAACCACTACTACTACTACTGTTTCTACTACCACTAGTTCTACTAATAAAGCAACAAGTGCTACTGTTAATACTACTACTGCTATGACAATGGCCACCACCATTACTACTGTTTCTACAACTACTAAAGCTACAAGTGCTACTATTAATACTACTACTGCTACTACTGTTTCTACTACTGCTACAACAACTGCCACCCCTACTACTACTGCTACTACTATTACTACTATTAATGCTACTACTACTCCTTTTACTTTCACTACTACTGCTACAATGACTACTATTATAATGACTACAATGACTACACTGACTACTACTACTACTACTACACTGACTACTACTACTACACTGACTACTACTACTACACTGACTACTACTACTACTACTACACTGACTACTACTACTACTACACTAACTACTACTACTACTACACTAACTACTACTACTACTACTACTACACTAACTACTACTACTACTACACTAACTACTACTACTACTACATGTAGCTGCAATAACCACAACCACTACTACTAGTACACTACTTACTACTTCTACTACTACTACTACCGCTAGTACTGCTATAACTGCTACTACGACAACTGCTGCTCTTACTACTACAGCACCAGAAGACACTGAATAATGTATCAAGAAACATACAAGATGGTGAAAAACTGACTTTCTCAAGCAGACGTTTTTGGTCCAAAGCATTTTGATGTTGACCTCCTGTGACCCTAGACATGACCTTAAGACCGCCGCACTGAAGGGAACCGAGCAGTTTGACACGCACTGTAAAATGTTCTTTTTTTTTTTTTTAAGATGAAAACTAATTGTGCGTTTGGAAAAGCAGACAGGAGAAAGACTGAGAATGGAGCAAACATGACTCACTTCAAGGTCCTATATTTGAGATGACTTAATGACAATAGTTATTAAATGATAGTTGATATTCAATTCACGTTTATTTCTATAGCACATTTAAAACAACTTGAGCTGACCAAAGTGTTTCACATAAATGTCAACAAAACACAAATATGCAGATAACACGACGCATAGGAAGAGAACAATAAACCACCTATATATCTTGTCTAGTATTAAATGCCAGGGAGAAGAGGCGTGTTTTCAGTCTAGTCTTAAACTGCGTTAAAGACTGAGAGGATCTGACAAGCAGAGGGTGAAGTGTTTTGCTCAAGGGAGGCAGCGGAAATTGAACTACGAGCAGAACATTTACCATTGTGTGTAGTGACTGACATGGGTTTTACATCAGTTGCCATTCCTTACACAATCCAAACCTTAATTCTTGGGGTTATGTGATCATATGGTAACGATGGCTGCTCTTTTTAATTAAGATCTATAAGCCCAACAATGTGGGATTAAGTCAAAACAAAAACAAAAAAATCCTACTAATGTAACGTCTAAATGAATGTAAATCAATATGTTTCTGCTCAGATGCTGTTAGCAGAAGTGAGTGTTTCCACAGGCCAATCCTTACTCATTATTTCAGTGCAGTTTTATAGGTAATCCATCACATGAATTCATTTAGTGCCACCGTTATTCATGCGCTGTGGGAGAACGGCCTCTTTATCTAAAGCTAAAGCTGGACAGAGGCCAGATCTGAATAAGCTACAGGACAAAACACTCGCTCTCACATGACATCATTACAATTATAAAGGTCTGTAGTGTTTAACTGAGGTGGTGCAGGTGAAATATTGATTGTTAAAGGGCCCATATTAGGCTATTTTCTGATCTATGTTCTAATGCTGTTTCCTTATGACAAACAAACCTGGAGATGTGTTTTTTTTTTCATTCACACATGTTTAACACACAAACCCTGCATATTTAGGCTGAGTTCCTCTCTCAAACAGAAAACACTGTACCTAGTGATGTCATGTGGTAATACAGGACGTAATCAACTGTGTTTTTAAACTTCATACACCTTCACTAGGATCATTTGGAAGATTTCAGCTCTTGAATTGCCAATCTCTACTGAATAAAAGATAAAAGGTGGAAGGTGGAAAAAATGTAGACAATATATCCAGATAAGTCAAACATGTGTGAATGAAACAAAAACACAACTCTGGATATGTTTTGATAATGTAACAACATTATAGCATGGCTAAAGGCTCACATGAATCCATTTTGTGTAATATAGGACCTTTAAATTGGGGGTAACGTCCTCTTGTAAATGATTATTGTTCACCTCCATATTGTAAAAGCACTGCGTGACAAAAATCAGACCACTGTGCTGTGTCTGCAATTAATTAAGAAGTATTTTCTCAAGTGGGAATCAATCTGCCAACTTTAACCCATGGGCAGCATGATGGCAAGGACAGATTTTTTTGAGAGTAGTATGCATGCTCTCTCTGTGTCTGCATGGTATCCCAGATGGTCCAGTTAGCATAAGGTAAGGGAGAAGCATAGACTGTATATCTAAACAGGCATAGCCAACCTGCTAGCTGCCGTGTTCCAAATAGAAAGTGAGCATGGACGCGCTTCCGGCTCCATCGACTCCATTCACTTTACACTGGAAAACTGTCATTCATCTCTCTGTAACTGCTGCTGTCAGGGTCATCCTTTTGGTATTAAAATGTTCATCATCTACATAATCTTGGTGTTTTTATTTCACTATTTCATAAATCAAGATATGAACAATAATAACAGCCCAATGAGGCGCCTTCCGTCTCTGAGGTTGCTCCCGCAAGTGTTAGCAACAGGTTTGATTGACAGGGCTACTAAGTACCCACTCCCTGCTAAACTAGTGGTGCAAGCGGGAAGGGGCATTACCTTTGACACCCTCGTCCAGATTGGTTGTTTGGTTGCTATGATACCCACAAAGAGAATTCCAAATATAGAACTTGGCTCTAAATTTGCCCCGTAATCGCTAGTCTTGATGAGTGTCATTTGAATGGAGCTGAAAGCTATGGGTGATGTCACACTCCCTTAGTCCACTTCTTTATATAGGCTATGGGCACAAGAGATAGAACTTTCAAATGCTTTCATAATGTCAAATATCACTTGCTCTTAGATAGGAAAAAGACACTCAAGAGAAACTATATCACTATACTATATGTTTCACTGTTTGATCTTGTAACTGATGGCGAAATCAACAGTTGTGTTAGGCCCTGTGGGGCGACTGCTGTTGTGCTTTTGAGCTGTATATAATAATGTAATTGCTATCCACCCTTAGATGCAGGGTTCAACACAGTCCCCCGGTAAAACGTTATCTTACTGCCATGGAGGAGATGACCCAGTTATTTTAACCAAAGGAATCGAAGCTGAGAAGAGAAGAGTGCTGACTGAAGACTGTATATGTCTATGGAGGTCCTCACAAAGATACAGAGCCGTGCATGTGTGTGTGTGTGTCTGAGTCATAGAGGAATGCAGTAGCACAGATAACGCACATCAAACGCAGCTCTGGAGGTTTCCCAGCATGCTCTCTGCTCCCCTGCACCTGCCGTAGCTCCACCCCCTTCTCTGAAGACGGCGAACTGAGGTGACACTGATGCTTCACATTAGGATGACAGCAAGACAGAACCAGTTCACCTCACTTATCTCAAGGAAATAGGATTTACGGGTTTTTGACAGTAGGTTTTTAACCTTTGAATTTTAATTATAGGCCTCATTGTAGATTGTAGATTCATTGTAGATATTCATTGTGTGTTTCTTTAAATGTTCTGTTTCTGATCTGCCTTAGGACAACAGATGTAAACTAGCTATTGTGCTAATTCCGGCATATTTACATTGATGCTGTTTGTTGACATGTTGATTGATATGCACTGTCCTAATTAAAATAAATAAATAAATAAATAAATAAAAATAAATTAAGTTACACAGGGGGAACATACAAATTCTTCACAGAAAAGCCCCATGTTGCCTGGGATTAGAACCAGAAACCCTGCCACTTTGCTTAGTGTAGTCTAGCATTTTTTCATCTATTCAAAGTTGTGTTAACTGTGTGCATTATCAAGTCACTCTTTACTGTGGTGGTATACCTTCTTTCATTGCACCACATTAATACACAGGCCAGCCAAGTGTCTTGCCCAAGGACACCATGACAGTACACATCGGTATGAGCGGGATTCAAACAGCAATCCTTTGAACTGGTGGTTCTCAAACCAATAAGTTACTGGTGCACCAGTAGAATTTAATAATATATAAAAGAAAAACAGATACATTTTTACAATACCAGGGTGAAGTAAGATAATACAGTGGTAATATTGCATCACTGTGTTTCAGATGACAGAATATCTAAAGCATATGGAGGGCAGATAAAATTAATATAGTTCAAATGCTGATTTTTGTTATAATATAGTGAGTTATATAGTCTAGTCACTAATAAAAATGATCAGGTTCAACATTTACCTTATAGAGAATACCATGACATTCATAGAAAATACTGACCCCATCTGAGAGTATGAGATCATCACAGTCCACAATCTGAAAACCCAATTCTGTAGCATTAATGCATACTCTGATTTATTATACTTTAATAATAAATCAGATGTATATAGTGCTTTTTTGGATACTCCAAGACTCTACACCTGGTGAAGGTAAGATACTGTTGCAGCCACTGTTCCCTCCAAGCTGCGTGCGTGCGCAATTGCGCACTGCTGACACGGTCTCTTTTGCGTTTTAAACATGACGAAACGGACAAAACAAAGGAAGTACGCGACCAAGGACACTGTGGATGTTTGTACAAGTTAAACTAGAGGCATCTCGGACCCGGAGCGGATCGTGGAGTGAAGATCTCATGGTGGACTCAGGAGCAGAGGACCTTATGTTTTGATGGACTGGATGCTGTTCCTGATGTAAGCGTGGTTTATTCTTCAATTGACTTAATTGTGGGTCAAACATATCATGTGTAATCATTAGCATTAGCTAATCTGCGCACCACTTGGGCGAAGTGTCTTGCCTAAGGACACAATGACAGAAGCGGGACTCGATCCTCCAACCTTTGGGGGACCAAAGCTCTAACCACTGAGCCCGTGTCGCAGAATGACTGTCACACTGTACAATAATGTACAGTTTGTTGTTAGTTTCCAGTGTGTGTTTGTTTACATTTTGAAGTGTGTGTGTGTTTGCAGTGTGTGGTTTGTAAATATATATTTATTTTGGCCCATAGCACTTATTTTGACTATATTTTATATACAAATATACATTTTCTATTGTGTTTTGATATTATATGTAAATGTACAGTAATAGAGCAGCTGGGTGTGCAGATACAGATTCCTCTCAGTGTGTATTGGTCATTGAAACTGTCACTAGTTTATGAGTTCAAATCAAATGATTGTGTCATACTGAAAAGAGTTACCGGACTGTCTCTGAGACAACAGTAGGACAATCTCACTCAGTGCACAGCAAAAGCTTCACACAATGGGTTATACTCATAATACAAGTCAGAGCTTTATCATAAAAATGTTAAGTGTGTTTTCAACATTGGAGTTTACAGTTGTCTTGTTTTGGTTGGAAGCTCATGTTTTGCCATAGTTAAAATTAAATATTTATACTTCCAATAGCATTAACATACTACACAGGTCATGAGCAGGATTTTTGTCATTTTCATTGTATAAGTGGCTAAAGCACTTAATTAAAAGTCTTATAACAGAAATGTAAATGCGGTAATTTGATTATTTTAATAAACCATTTAATTTGGATGGATGCAATGCCAGTATGACCACAGTGCACAGGTCTGATGTTGCTCACAGTGGTCCATGGGACCGCTCAGGGAGTTTGTGTGTTTGCTCAGACTCGTGTAAAAAAGAGGGAACATTGGTTGTAGCCACAGCTGTCCCAGGATAAACGGAAGTGAGGCTGCCAATCTGCACCATCAGCCCCTCAGACCACCACCACTCACACTCACATGCACACCACATTCAGACTAGGCAATGTGGGTGAAGTGCCTTGCCTCTGGACAGAACGACAGGTTTTACCACTGCCGCCCCACTGTGGCACCCGGTATTCACAGCACATTTTTGTTGTTTTACAGTGAGTTATAGAGTCTAGTGACTAAAACAAATGATCAGGTTAAACATTTATGCATTTGCCTTTAGACATTTCTTTAAAGAGAATACCATGTAATTCATAGGAAATAATGACTATTGACCCCATCTGGGAGTATGATATAGTCTACAATCTGAACACCACCAATACTGTGGCCTTTATTGTTGCATGCTTACTTTTAAATAATAAAAGTTTTGTATCTTTTGTATGTACACAATCTGTCTGGCCCTAAACGTTGTACAGTGATATGACTAACACCCTGGCACCCTGCGGAGCTGTATTCTTGTGCAGACAGGTGCAGACCGGTGCAGACAGGTGCAGACAGGTGTAACTGCTGCACAGATGTCGAGTCCACACAAACATGTGGGCCTGCGTCGCTCCACTGCTTCAGCGCGTCGTCAGCGATTTCACAAACACGCCCGTACCTCCGAGCGCCTAAATCTGCTCGCTTCACTCTTTCTCCGCACAATTCAGTCTGATCAGAGAAGCTTGTACTTCACAGGAAACAAGAGCTGCAGTTATGAGGCTGAGAGCGCTCTGACAGGGACAAGACAGGAGAGGAGACATTCAGATAAAGTTTGCTCCCAAAAATCTAGAAGATTAGATTAGATTATAGATTACATTTATGTATCGTCATTGTCAGGTAAAAAACAAAACAAAACAACAAAATACAGTTTAGAAACTCCTTGATCAAGCAGCAAGCCACCATACATTACATTATATTATATTATGAGGATTACGTGATCTGTGTCACTGATTTGACATCTTGTTTCAGCACAGTACTACAGAGGAAAGTAAGATAATGCTAATAGAAGACTTCTGGTTACAGAAATAATACATAATGCTATCATTTTCTACACTTTGATTCACTGACAGCTGATAGGACCATGAACACAAGAACTACACTAAAGCAGGTCCAGACCAGGTCTAAACCAGAACTAGAGCAGGACTAAACCGACAGTAAAGCAGGTCCAAAGCACGTCTAAACGAGGTTTAAACCAGGACTGATCCAGTACTAAAGCACGTCCAAGCCAGGTCTAAACCATGACCAAACCAGGATTAACCAAGATTAAAGCAGGTCCAAAGCAGGTCTAAACCAGGACTAAACTAGGACTGAACCAGGACTGAACCAGGACTGAACCAGGACAGAACCAGGACAGAACCAGGACAGAACCAGGACTGAACCAGGACTGAACCATACACCTTATGTACAGAATGCATGTGTCTTCTGCTTCAGATCTGAAGGATTATGCATTTCTTTATCTATTGCCCTACATGTGTGATGTGTTGTAACAGAGACAGCATGATCAAAGGCAGATTAAACCTTACATCAGACACACTGAGCTCCGGTCCATCCAAAGATAACTAAAGGTGTTTAATGTGATCCTGAAGCTGTGCTCTGAAAACAGCTTTACACAACTACCCGGGGCACTAAACTAAAGCATGTGTCGCCGTGCTGCAGATTCTTTGTGAATTCCCCACTCCTCTGTCACCTCCGTTCACACGTCACTCGGCCTCTGACGCATTTCAAACCAGGGCGATGTGGACTCGCTTCAAGTTACCGACGCCACAGGTCAAAGATTAAAGGTGCATCTTCTACCCCACTGAATGAAGACTGGAGCTTATCCCAGCTCCTTAAAATAAACAATTAGTTATTCACATTATTTTAGACTTAGACAAATGTTATCGATCCACAAGGGAAAGAAAATGTATTACTTTAAGAGACACAGCTGAAGACTTTAATGAGTGCACACCAAAAAAACATACCTTTCTGAAGGCGGCTCCTCACCTACACAATTCCACTTAAAAGAAGTCAAAACCATACTTTCCAACACTAAAGCCTGTCACTACAACACATTTTGAAGCACGATTTATCGCTACAGAGATGTACTGTATAAATGATAACATTGAAACAACTTTAGCCCACTGACTCCGGTAAAACATAAATACGCAGTATCATTAAAGGCCTGAGCTGCAACAAATAAAAAAACAAGATGAAGCAATAATTAGCCACAGAAATTACTTATTCAAACCTCTACAGCTCAAATGTTATCATATTACAACTAAAATGACCCAAATCTCCCACTTTTTTCAAAGAAACTGTACACAGGAGAAATATTAGAGACTGACCAATATGTCAAGCCGGTATTTGGACTGTTTATCGTTTTGGCTATCAGCCTTAAATCTCCAGCACAGGCCGATACTTTGTTTTGGTCGATCTGCTGCCTGGAAAATATACATAAAACTTTATATACTTCCTGGTCAAAAAAAAAAAGTCGCCACCAAATAAAAAGGTCACAAACTCTTAATATTTTGTAGTTATTCACAAGATTTATTTCCATCCTGTGTGGCATTCATTTTTTTCATCATGATCTTAATTTTCATCAAGAGCTTGCATTGATGATGGTAGAGTCTGACTACTGCACAAACCCTTCTCCTGCACATCCCAAAGATTGTCAATGGGGTTAAGGTCTGGACTCTGTGGTGGCCAATCCATGTGTGAAAATGATGTCATGCTCCCTGATCCCCGGGTCGCCCAGGCCTTTCTGTGTGGAGTTTTGCATGTTTCTCCCCGTGTCTGGATGGGTTTCCTGCGGGTACTCCGGTTTCCCCCATCAATCAAAACATGAACGCCCTTCGAGACAACTGTTGTTGTGATTTTGGGTGTTACAAAAGTAAAATGAATTGAATTGAATTGAACCACTCTTTCACAATTTCAGCCTGATTAATCCTGGCATTGTCATCTTGGAATATGCCTGTTTCATCAGGGAAGAAAATAAAATCCATTGATGGAATAACCTGGTCATTCAGTATATTCAGGTAGTCAGCTGACCTCATTCTTTGAGCACAGACTGTTGCTGAACCTAGACCTGACCAACTGGAGGAGGCCAGGCAGTGTATTACCACTTTAATGCACAAAACATGACTACAGCCCTCTAATAGGTTTCTGATAAATAGGGCTTGGGGAGAGTTAGTAGTAAATTTATATTTCATCATTTAGGGAAAATAATCAAAATATCAGCCCACAATATTGGTCCAGTTTATCAGCCATCGGTTGTTCTGTATTCTAAACAATCGGTATCGGCCCTGAAAAAAGCCATATCAGTCAATCTCTAGTAAATAATGAGCCCAACATCTATAGTTGTATAATACCTGCTCTTTAATAAAAGCATTTCAAACTGAAGTCTTGTAATGACTGATCTGTCCAGCAGGTGAGTTATGAGGACACACACACAGACGCCCTTCTCCAGGTCAGAGCTGATTGATTTTCAAGACGAGCTGCCAATTTATAATCTGTGTTTATTTTCTATCTTGAAACTAAAGTTCAGCGATGTTGACGAGAGCAGAGGTTAAAAAGTTCAAATCTTTTATAACAACAAACTGAAGAGAAACACATCTGAAGGTCTCGGGCAAATTTCTAGTATGCTGTTGCCATGGAAACAAAGCAGGCACAAATAAAGTCAGACTTTTTCACTATTGGTGATTTAGATCTAGTTGACATCTATTCATTTTCAAAAATTGATTTAAAACATGCATTCTTACTGTGAGCAGGGCTGCCTCTCCACAGATCTGACCCATAAGTTTGGTGGCACCACCTGCTTGTAATGCCATACTGGGGAACATCACTGGCAAAGCAAAAACATTTCCATGGAAACAAGAACCCGTAAAGTTATGTATAGTGCACCTTTAAAGAGACTGTGGTAATGTGGAGTAGGAATATGACCTACAACTTTATACATTACTGCCTTGCTTCACTTTAAAGTACTTGAAAACAGAGTGTGTAGTTGTGTAGTTAATGCAGCTTTTTAAGTTCCGATACTGATTCCAGTACTATAGCTTCAAGTATCTACCAATACCTGATACCAAGGCAGAGACTGAAAACAGCATTTTTTTCCTTAAAACAAACATAAAGTTAGATAAAGCTGATTATATAAATAAAAGTTCAAACACTGAGACTTTCTGAGCCGACTATGGCAAGTAAATAGTCTTTTACATCAATTTAAATGTCCAACCACAATATCGACTGAACCAATATTTACAAGTCAATATCCAATCCAGCTAATTTTTCAGTATCTGCGCTTTAAGGATGGATCAAATGAAGAGGACACATTACCCAACAGGGCAAAAAGGTCTAAGAGTATAGCCCAATACTGAATCGATTTATCAGTACATACAACTCAGTTACATATGCCTCTGATACAGCCTGGCAAAACAAAGCATTTTCCAACCCTAACCCCTTCTTAAAGTCACAGTATGGAACCTTCTGGAGGACCTGCAGAAGGGGCCCTCCAAGCCAAATAAGAGTCAGGTTTGTGGGGATGCAAACCCACTCACAGTAAAGAAGCTTGTTTTTATACAGGATTAGTGCAATAAACACACACAAAATGAAAACAAAAAAAAGTTTGTATTTTTTAGGGAAAAAGTTCCACACTGTGGCTTTAAATACCTGTGCTATCAAGCCAGGAGTAAACACAGTTGCTCCTCGCCTTCCTCTGCTCTGAGATTATGGAAATGGTTTGGACAGGACACATGTAGAGACTGAAATGAGAAAGTGTGAGGAGGGGGAGAGGAGGAAGAGAGGAGGGTGAGAGAGAGACGAAGAGGAGGGAGAGAGAGGAAGAGGAGAGCAGGGAGAGAGAAAGAGGAGCGAAAGAGAGGCGTAAAGGGCCGATGTGGTCTGCCGTATCTGAACCAGAACAGAGCCAGAGAGGACAGGAGCAGGAAAACACTATCGGGATGGGGTCCTAATCGGCTTCTGCGTCCCACCGAGAGAGCTGCGACGTGATTGGACAATTCCGAAGGGCGGGGGAGGGAAGAGGGGAGGATGGAGGGCACATAGGGAGGGGGACGGTTTGATGGTCTGAAGCGAAAAGGTTTGGCCAATCAAAAAGTGAGATGGAAAGTTCAGAAGAAGATTAAATACAGATTATAAACTGCATGGGGACAGCTAAAAAGACTAGCAGTGTCATATGTCCTAGGGTTGTGAAAAGTATCAAAAATCTGATACTAATTGATACTAAAAAGTCCCTTTCACAGGACAGAAATGAACCTTTCCTGAACAGCTTTAGAATGGTCTTGAGCTATAACACATAAACTAATATAGGCCCATGGACCACTATGGAACCTACCTGGACCACTGAGGGATTACACAGATATAAGGCCACATGGGAATATAAAAGAAAGTACTACCATATGATGTTGAAAATCACATTCTAAACTACAGTAGCACTCCACCAGGACTAAACCAGGTCTAAACCAGGACTTAATAGCGATATTCACTACATGCCCTGGGTGTATATGGTCCAGCTGAATGGCAGTGCTCACACGTGGGTGTTAGATCTTTGTTTTGGAACTCGTCTGAGACTTGACCGCAGACGGAGAGGAGCAGGTTTTCCATCACAGAGCTCTCCTTCTTACCTCAACCACAAACCAACCGTCTCAGGCTCCGTCAACCCCAAACCCAGTCAAAGGAAGGGATTTTAAACAAACATGATATATATGCCTTGTATTTATCACAGTGATCACACAACCAACTAGACCTGTATTTTAAGGATGGAGTAACTGAAATCCCTTTTGATCCAGAAGGGCTTTGAGTTCGAGTTGACATTTAACGTAATTTAAGATACTTGCTTATATTTAAAAAGAATGAAATGAAACCAGTTCAAAACCATAACTTTTTGCTTTAAAGCTGTAAACTTTATTCTTATATTGAGGATTATTTTTATTGTATTGTAAATAGAGTTTTCAAAAGTATTGAAAATCTGATATTAAGCGATACTAAAATTTGTAAACTAGAACAAAACTAGATACTTATTTGAGCAGGTATCGATATTAAAAAAAGTCACATTCACAGGACAGAAATGAACCTTTCCTGAATATCTTTAGAATGACCTTGAGCTGTATTAGAACAAGTATGACCTGGACGACTGAGGGATTACACAGATATAAGGCCACATGAGAATAAGAAAGTACTTCCATTTAATGTTTAATGAATGATCACTTTCTATTGTATTCTATTATGTTTTTTTACTATCATTGTGGTATCAGAATCGGTACAGACTATCAACTATCCTTACCATCGAAATCGAGTTTGAAATTGTTTTATAGTTGTTACAATACTACAAACACTTTGAAAAATGAATAGATACATAACATTTATCGGCCTATAATAGCTCATACATAGGAGACTTGTTCCAGGTTTTGTTACTTTCATTAAGTGAGATCAATGTGAAACTCAAGCAAGCAAAAACTGCACTGACAAACCTAAACCCGACCTCCTTCACTCACATGAGGATTAATTTTCACCTGGGATGTACGCACCAAGCACAATAAATGAAATCAGTCGCTGTCATGAACCAATCAGGTCACAGCATGGCTCCGTCGCCATGACAACTGCATCTAGGGATATTGATTTATGGATTTATACATTATTTTTCTGTTTTCGAGTAAAGGCGTCAAGGTCTTCATTGGATGAAATCTTTCCATGTAAAATGCAGATGAATATATAACTAAGACATGTGAAGTTGTTCTCAACGTGTGCTTTGATTTCAGGATGCCAGATCTGAAGTAGACACATTCAAATAACATTTTTGTTGTCAACACAATTATCCAATCAGAAAGCAGAATGAGCCTCACACAAGTTTCTCATTTGGGTTGCCTGTTTCAATCCTAAAATCCAGTTGGTTTGAACCTAAAAGATCCTGATCTGAATGATCACTTCCTAAACCCCTGCACCTGCAGCCAATCATTAACCAGTGAGTGAATTTTGGAGGTTTTGAGCTTTCACATGAAGCCTGTTCATAGGCCTGTGTTGAGAATGAGACAAACGTGCATGTGTCATCCATCTGCAGGTTTAGGCTCTGGCAACATAGGTTCAGTTGTGATTGTAGTACCCTTTAAAACCACGTTTCAGCTTCCAATGCACAGAAATGTAAAACCAAAGCCAAAGATTTTTACCGTGGGGTTTATTATTTTTTAATACTTTCACTCTCACTTGTATGCTATTTCAGCCAGTATAGATTTCAAGGCTGCGGCTAACAAGGTCTTCTCCCATTCTGCTCTGAGCCAAGGTGCTGTTTGTGTTGGTTCCTATAGCGATGGCATTGAGCGTTTTGTGTTGAGGTTTTCATAGGAGACGGAGAGAGCGAGAGCTGTCAGAGAGCTCCCCGTACTGCTCACTACGTTAATAATTCAACTCTCCATGAAATCCTGCTGTAACTACGTGAAATATACCTCTGCTGCTATATACTTCAGTGAGAGAGGCAGAGGAGAAACCGTGTGTGTGTGGAAATCAATAGGAGCCATCCTGGACTTGTTTCATGACGTTTTTCATCAGTTGGTGTGAAATAAGAAAGTGAGTTTGCCAATTAATCAACCAGGATAGTCCCACTACGGTCCAGAGGGAAGTCTGCTGGTGCTTTTCAGATTTTAGAAATACTCCCAGTTGGGAGACAAGTAAAATAATAACTACCTGGCATTTTTTCACAAATGTTGAACCTGATCATTTCTATTAATGACGAGACCCAAGAACTTGCTGCTTCATGACACAAATCTTGCCTGGGATCCAGAATATATAATATTTCAATACTTTCTCAAGAGTCTGGTCACTGGTGAATCTCCCCGTTTTCAGAGGGGCGTGATTGACAGGTGGAGTAGCCAAACAGGGAAAACAATATCACAGGGGGCTGAAAAACATGGCAGATTTCTGCAGAATCAATGAATGAAGCTTGAAACTGAAACTTGAAACTTTTGATTTAATTTGTAAATCACAGGTGACCAATGAGCTCCTTCATTTTACATGTGTCACTGAAAAAAAAAACCTAATCTGATTGGACGATCATGTTTGACCAGGCTTGAGGCACAACAGAGGATCAGACTGAAGTCAATCTGTATAAAATATTTTTTTGCTGCCCCCATCTATAGGAAATAAAATTGGCTGTGTTTCAGATGACATCACAACATTATATAGGCCATTGTCCATGTGTTTAGTGCGAGGGGAAACCAGAGCACCTGAAGGTCACCTACACAGACACAAGGGCTGTGTCCGAATGTCCACGCTAGTCCCTAACCCCTCATTCATTCCACAGCCCTGCACTCTTTAGTGGACTCTATAGAGCCTCATTTACAGAGAGGCACACAGCTCCCTACATTCAGGTCACGTGCCTCTGGATCTAGGTGAAAGAAGTCTGAAGGCTAAACTCTGATAAAACTTGACTTCTGTCATAAATAATGATCAGATTGGACTAGCACAAGTTTTTGTCAAGCTGGATCTCATGTAAATGGACTGGATTATTCATTTTTTTACATGAGATGTGGAAATTATTGCTCTGTTAACAGATCAAACTAAGGTAAGTGGCTAACGCTAGTTACTTTACATAAAAACAATGTTTTATTCATAATCAGCGATCAACAAGCCCTTCTATCTGCTTCATTTTGTGCTTCATTTTGTCCAGTTAAAGACCTGTCGCTGTCTGCTACTGTTTTCCTGTAATGCAATGTGGTCTATTTGAACCGTTCTAGTGACCACTACTTTTCATGTTTTTGAGAGCACCATTTTCTCACCAATTGGCTATTTGGACACCACTAAAAATGGCGTGACCCATAAATAATGCTGGAATAGTGTGAACATTCAGACAGCAAAGGAGAACATGCAAACCCACCACCAGCTAATCAAACACAGGACTTTGCTAATGTGAGACTAATATGAGTGCTAACCACGGAATCATCTGGTATTTCTGAGATGGAAACTGTTATTTTTCTTGTTGGTTTTGTCCTTGTAGGCGGTCATGTTTGTTTTGGTGCAGACAGACCATGCATTTCTCTGACTGATCCAAATGTCAATCATGCCCACCTCAACTGGGAGAACAGGGCTGAGATGACATATCTTTGTATTATATTGTAAACAAAATGTGGAGCCTTGGCTAGTCACAAATGAATTGCCCCAAAAAACTAAATTCAAATTGTGAGCCAGTTATGAGGAACAAAATGGTACAACTTATGACTAAAATAAAGCATTGTTGTAACGATTTCTAGCATGTGGAAATTAAAGGCAGTGTACCTGATTTTTACTGTCTTGAAAACATGAAAAACAGAACTAGTTTATTTATAGTTTATTTACATTTTAAGCAGTTTGCAGTGGTTATTCATGGCGATGAGTTTATAAGCACACTTCACAACTCTCACAAGACCAGAGTGGAGTTTTTCCGTGAAGGTAAAGCTAACAACAACTAGCATGCTAAAGTGCACTTCCTGATTATTGCTTGACTTATTTTGACGTCAAGAACTGCTTACACATATGTTCTAAAATTTATCTTCTTCATTCCTTCATTTCTTCTTAAACTGTGAACTTTTGTATTGTTCTCAATTCATTTCCCTGAAACAGAGGAATCATGGGGTCTTGTAAACAGGAGATGTATTGTTTGGTTGTAATTTTGGTGGCTTGCTTAGACTGGGACTCTTCTCTTCAAATATAATGTCAGATGTCATGCAGCTGTCTGCTCAAATCTGATTGGTTGAAAATGATGTGGTGGTTTTATCGTCTGCAGAGTTCACAGTAAGGCCACTGTTTCACTGTTTATTTGTTTATTGTGAGAACTCGAGGTTGCTGAAGAGGGGTGGGAATGACTTCTGATAATACCAGAGATATTCAATTTTATTTTAAAATATTGCACTTTTCGATCTTGAATTAATTAAATTTGTGTTTTTACTGCTACCATAAAGAGAAGCAGGTAGCAGACACTCTGCTAGACAAAGTTACATGGTAGTAATTCTTCATTTACTCCACACTATTATTGCCACAGCTGCCCTGGGACAGACTGACAGAATTGAGGCTGCCCATCAACCCCTCTGACCTCCACCATCACTCACTCACACCACCTCCTTCTAATATTTATTTATGGTAATAGTAACATTTTTATATAGTGCTTTTCCACATTCGGGGCACTTAAAGCGCTCACTCATTCACACACATATTCATACACCAGTGTACGAAGACACTGGTGTATGACACTGGGGGATCTTGCCCAAGGACACAACAACAGCATTCAAACGTGGAAGTTGGAATCACGCTGCCAACCTGTGGGCCAGTGGATCTCACCGTTCTACCAATGATGTTTATGTAGAGAGCAGAATTCAAACTGCCAACCTTCGGATCAGTGGAGAGACACAACCAACTGCACTACTGTTCTTGATTATGAAGTGCTTATTCTCTTGCTGTTCTTAAACTGTATATTGCAACACATTTTGCATTTCCCCACTGAGGGACAAATAAAGGTTCCCTTATCTTATCCATAATAGGCAAGGTGTAACTTGCCTATAGACACGACATAGCGCACATATGTCAAACTCAAGGCCGGGGGCCAAATATGGCCCTCCACATCATTTCATGTGGCCCTCGACAGGGTAAACTCAAAGGTATGATGGTCTTAAAATGTAATTTTATCAGGGGATAAGCAGTTACACAGCCACATTTTTACATCTAGACTAACACATATGCAATATTTGTAACTTGAACAATAATAAATACAGAAACAGTTTAACAAGTTAAAAAAAGTAGTTAGATTTATTTTACATCCGGCCCTTTGAAGGCAGCCATTTTGCTAATGTGGCCCCCGGTGAAAATATGTTTGACACCCCAGACATAGAGGGAATTGAACCTCCAATCTTCAAGTTGGTGGACCAGTGCTCCAACCTTTGAGCAACTTTACAATGAATTACTCATTTACTCCTCACCTTTGTTACCCTTGGCTGTAATAAGCATTTCAGTGTATTCAATATAGCCACATCTGTCCTGGGGCTGACAGACAGGAACATGGCAGCCAGTCTTCACCAAAAGCCTCTCTGACACACACTCTCATGCTTGCTTTCATATTCAATCCAACGCAACAAAGATCTTTTCAAAATCCCCCCAAAACAATGGCTTTACATTTTCTAAAAGCCTCCAGAAAAAGACATTGGGCTCTGCTCTCCAAGACATGTGTGAGTGAATAACTCACCCTCGCTATGATCTGATATGACGTGATTAAGAGATTGTGGTGCAGCGGGTCCAAGTACCCACGATCGATCACACGGTCCTAATGCATCAGAAGTCCGCTGTGTCGGGCCCAAACACCAAGGAAATCAATGCACCACGGCCTACGTTCAAGTGGCTGATGATCAATAGCACTTAGGAGCCTGGCCGAGTCCTAACTAGATTAATGTGACAGGAAAAAGCCATGGGACCGAGTCTAAAGCAAGAGGAAGTGTTCAAGAACTACTACGAAATACAGAGCACAGGGATTTATGTCAAAGCAAATAGAGATAACAGTAAGGCGATGGAGGTTGAGTCTTTTTCTGTGAACACTATAGTTTTTTTCTATTAATAGAGGACACTATGATGTCCCCATACTCTGAAAAACAATCTAGACATGCATATTGTGAAGCACGATATATTGCTGAAGAAAATATAAACAATAATATTGAAACAAATTTATGCCACTGACAAAGCAATCCTAAAAGTGAATTATCTCCACAAAAATATTCTAAATGTACGATACTCTATAACAGTTAGTTTGTATCTGTAATGACTCATAGAAGTTATTTATTAAACCCTCCACATATCAAATCTAATTGCAAAACAGGAAAAATAACAAAAAGTTCATGGCTAGTACTAAGAAAAAGTCCCCACCATAAATATTAACCCCCAAAAAGTATCCATCAAACATATATTGGACGAAAACTCGGTGAAGTATTTATCATGACAGGCCTAATTACTACCCTTGAAGAATACTATGCAATCAAGAAGTCTTATGGAACACAGAAAGAACCTGCAAACTCCACACAGAACCACCTGGGCATTGAACTGTGTTACTAACATGGTTACTATAGTTGAGGTAACTGCAATGCAAGCTAGATTGTCAAGAGGTTTAAGTTTCTAAACTTTAGAAACTCTAAGAATCCATCTTGTGCAGCTCCAGGCTGCTGTATTTTGGTTCACACAACTTAAACACTTTTAAAATACTTGCTTACAAGGTATGAGTCATAAAATGGTAGGTTTGATGTAAATATGAATTTAGTCAAAAAGGATATGTCAGTTGGCTGTCATTGGCTACAACTTCATGGACCCTCCTCTTCTTGGGCAATTTCAATGTGTGTTATTGCAGACTGATATCACAGAGTTAACCTTAGTAGTGATGTGACATCCCTCAGGCTTTTGGATGTCAGCAAGCATCATAAAACCATGTAAAACATCACATGAACTCACTGCATCCGTCCTCGTCGCTATGGTCACCGCAGTCATTGTCACCATCACACTGCCACTGTGCCGGGATACACGTGCACTCCCCAAACGCACTGACCGCGCACGTGAAGTGGTTCTTCCCACACGAGCACTCCGCACTGGCCTCTGCTCCTGCAATACAGGTTAGACCTGGGTTAGATCTTTAGGCACCATGAAAAATATATGTAACACTCCTTTATGGTTTAATCATTCCTTACCCATCTTGAATACTACATTTTTGTTGTTGGGGGTTTTGGACAAAAATTCAAAGGAGTTGTATAAAGGAGAGGTGTCATGTTGTGTTATATTTGACCAATTCTACAAGGGCACACCACATTAGGGTTGTCAAAAGTATCGAAAATGAGATACTAATCAATAGCAAAATTATTATTGAAACTAGATACTCATTTAAGCAGATATGAATTCATATCATTACAACACGTCTTTTACTACATCTACTACTGACTTGTTGTCAAATGATCTATCTATATCCTTGCTCTCGCTCCCGTCTCACTCCTTAGACCTAAGTAAACACTTTAAATTCACTCTCTCAGTCTGGTTTAACAGCATGAGTTCTGTCTGCAGATTTACGACTGTCCTCCAGGCTCTGCTGAGCTGTTTGCTCAGAAAACATCCCAGCGAGAAGAGGCCGTCTTGGGGCTTCGTTTGTCTGTCTATGAGGATGGATGGAGCTGTAAGAGTGTGGTTTCCTGCTCCTGTTTTAAGCATCAAGTCTAAAAAGTTTCATTATGGCACATTTTTCACTGTTGTCTGATTACAGAGTTGTGGTGCGTGCATCATCCCTCACTGACCACATGGCTTAAGTTCACATGTGAATAAATAAAAGTCAATCAGCTCTCATCCAAAAGTGTCAGATATTGACTCATATGGTTCTTCCCTACAAGTTTGTGAGTGATGAAATGTAAATTTGAGCTGGTGTCACCATATTAAAATTTCAAAATCGATTTTGATACTAAGGAATAGACTCGCTACTCTATAATGATTCTGATACCACCATGATAATAAAAGCACTCTTTCTTTGCACGATAGTAAGTGGTTTTCAAGATTAAATGATAGTTTTGATACCGGTTTTAGTATCATTTAGTATCTGACTTTTGGTACCTTTGACAACATTAACTGAAATAAAAAATGGTGTGCAGTGGTTTGAGTTTTGCCAGTTCTGCTTTACAATAAACTCATTTACAAGAGAAAAAAATATAGAGTAAGGTAATGCTTCAACCACTGTCCTCGTTAAATCTATATATTTTACAGGTCAGCAGAAAACATATTGATAAAGGCTCCTATCAATACTGTTATCACCATAGAACACTGGTTATGTGGTCACGCTACAACTAGATTTACAGTAAAAGTGCAGACAAAGTAAAAGTGGCATCAAATACAACTCAAAATGGTGTCACATATTATCAAAGTCATTACATAGTGTGCCATGTATATTCTTTGTAGATAAGCCAAGGAACATTACTACAAGTGAAACATATGTGGCTACAAATATGTTATCATCAAATAAAAACAAAACCTAAAGACTGGATTGGCAAAATGATCAAACCACAAATATGTAGTGTTTTTTATGGAAGAGAAACGTGATCTCTAAAGGCACTATAAGCATGTTCAAATGTGCTCCGTGAACTGAAACCCAATCAATTCCAACTCAGTTTCATCCTTCATTGGAAGCTGCTGTGCAAGTGTGCTGAAAAAGTTAGAAGTAGAAGAAGAAGAAGAAGAGAAAGAGTAAAGAGTTTGAGTCAGCTGTTTAGAATCAGCCTCTAAACTTCATTAAGGCTCCTTCATTATCCATTACAGGTACTGCTCCTCTGGCTCCTCTGTCTCCTCCATAGACTGTACAAAGAAGTGGACTAAGTGAGTGTGACGTCACCCGTAGCGTTCGGCTCTAGTTAAATGAAAGTCGTTGCGGCTAGAAGTTATGGGGGGGAATTTGGAGACAAGTTCCATATTTGGGATTCCGACCACAAGTATCATAGCAACCAAAGAGCCAATCCAGAGCGAGGCTGATGAAGGTGACGTCTCTTCCCACCCGCACCGCTGGTTTAGCACGGAGCAAATGCTTAGCAATGCTGTCAATCAAACCTAGTGCTAATGCTAGTGGGAGTGACCTCTGGGAAAGAAGGCACCCAATTTGTCTGCTACTAATGTTCATATCTTGATTTACAGACACAAAAGCCAAATAAAAACACCAGGATCATGTAGAGTGGGTTAATATGGACATTTTAAGACCAAAATGATGAGGCTCACTGCAGCAGTTACAGAGAGAGGGGTGACAGAGTGGCCAGAGTCAATGGGTTAGGCATGTCCACTTATATATACAGTTTCCTCCTCTTCATCCTGTCCCCTTGGTTTTCATGTTTCTCTAAGTATGACTTGGTTTGGTGGGATAGTACCTGTGGTCAATATTTATCATAGTTTTACATCAGTTAAGTGACTGTTGAAACAAAAAAAGTTGAAAAGAAAAACACAAAAATACAGGAAATAGCACTGAGTTCTGAAACTGAATCCCTCAACACAGAAAAATCCATCCAAAGAATACATTTTTCTGGCATTTAACAAAACAAAGCTGTTGCAATTAAATTGCATTAGTCAAATCATAACTATTGTGTAATTTAGACATGTTTTGGCCCTTGTTAACATTGTGGTTGCTAGGTAACAGTTATGAAATTTCCCAAGTATGGCATAGGTTCACAAAACTTTAAAAAGTAAAAAAAATCTTAAATATCATGATGTTAACCAGTCATGTGTACTTGAGCAGCATGTGACTCTTATCTGGTCCATCACAGCTCAGTTGTGGTTTGAAGTCCAATCTGAGCCCAGAGAGATTCACTGATGCTGTTGTGAAAAAAAGGACTTATGTAACTGTGAATCTGAATGAACCAATCTGTTTTCACCACTTTAGAAAGATGGTGCTGTCTGACAGAGGCGTCACTAGTCTGTCTGATGATAACTCTGCTCTAGTATGAAGATAACAGCTATATTTGAGATTAATTTCAGTTTTAAGTATAGACTGTAGAAAGAAGTGGAGTAAGTGAGTGTGACGGCACCCATTGCATTCGGCTCCACTCAAATGAAGCTCATCGAGGCTCGCAGTTATAGGGGCTAATTTGGAGCAAAGGTTCATATTTGAGATTCCAACTCCAAGTATCATAACAACTAAACAGCCAAACCGGAGCAAAGTTGTTGAAGGTAACGGCCCTTCCTGCCTGCACCGCTGCTTTAGCAGGGAGCGGGCACTCAGCAACGCTGTCAATCAAACCTGTTGTTAATGTTAGCGGGAGTGACCTCGGGGAAAGAAGGCATTTGTTTGCTATTAATGTTCATATCTTGATTCATGGAAAAAAAAAATTGTCAAATAAAAATATGAGGACCATGTAGAGTGGGTTAATATGAACATTTTAAGACCAAAATGACAAGCCTGACAGGAGCATTTACGGAGAGGTGATGGTTTTTCAATGTAAAGTGAATTGGGTCAATAGAGCCAGAAGCGTGCCCATGAGCACTTCCTATTTGAAACACAGCAGCTAGAAGGTTAGCTATGTGCATTTATAGATACAGTCTGTCAATGGCTTAGAATGCCTATTGTTCAACACAGAGCTGGAGTCAGAATTCTGAGGTGGAGTTTGCTGTATAACTGTCAGACTGCAGATGTGTTGACCTGGTTTATGGTTAATATCTCTGTAATTACTGGGCCTATCCACATGAAACAAAAACTGGCACAAATTTCAACATCTTCTCTGTCAGTGTAAATAAACAAAAGTGAAATTTATGTTTTCTCAGTAGCTTCAGAAAGTGGTGCCTGTATTCAACCGCAAAGACTGTAAGTTGTAAGATTAATATGGAACGTTTGTGGAGCCAAACCCTAACCAGTAATGATGAGGTTCAACATTTGTGGATCTTAAGTTTGAAGACTTCTTCCAAAAACAGTGAATCTCCAAAGAGTTACATAATCCCCAGTCCTCCATCTCAAATGATCTTGCTAATGTAAAGCAATCAGTTACTTTTACCTTCTAGGTCTAGAGTACAATTTACAAAACTATGTGTATGTTACATTCTACATTATATAAAAGAGGCTAGGAATTTAGTTAGCATAAAAAAAATGATAAAAAAGCAATACAAGTTTCAAACCATCTTCAAGTTATTCTCCAAAAATACTATGTCATTTTGCTGTCAGACCACCATGACTCAAAGTGGTGCGATTCTCAACAGGTGGCCCTAGTACCCCCCAGAGTGCTGTATACCGCTAACCCCAAAACCACGCCTCAACCAGTGTTATACTACAACCGAAATCTAACCTCCAACCAGGTGCATTCAACCATCCTCCCTCTGACAGCACCGGAGTCAAAGGGCCCGCGCCGCACAATGGTAACCCAGAGAGGAGCCCTCTGGCTGGGGATAATTAGGGCTAGACCTCCCTGGAGACTACCTGGAGGGTCTGGGTGTGAGGGAGGCAGGTCGGAGCGCTCTTTTGTCCATAAAAGAGCAGAGTTTTATGGGGACAGATGTAGCTGAATGTGGCTGCGTGTGTCCAGTCTGAAGACACGTTAAAGAGAGGGTTACAAAGACACATGGCAGGACTGCGCTGCTCACACACTGCAGGGGGCGCACTCCAATGTGGGGGAATAAAATTGGGGAAATTCTTAATATAGGGACAGTTTAGATGCTTGAGTTTGCGTAATGGTAACCTGGGTGATTTGTACAGCTTCAATATAGCCTATACTTATACTTAACTGTGAAAAATATAGAAAGTTGTAAAATGGCTGAAAACAAAAATATTTCAAGTCCACTAAGCATGCAGTACAGATCAGTAATTTTACAATACCTGCCTTACCTGAAAGAAAAAAAAAATATTTATTCCATATTTTGATGGGGTACTATCCTTTCCAACTAATTCCAAAAATTCCTCTCTGAGTCATCCACCACAAGGTGCACTATGTAACTCTTTTGGTGAAGGGTTTCTGGAGATGTTATTGCATTTCCTACAATGTTCCACAGAATGGCATTAAATCTATCCAGCTAGCATATATTCAGTTTGAATGTTTTGGTTTTTTTTAAACACTAAAAATACCCTGAAACATCCGTTCCTATTGTGAGCGGGGTCGCCTCTCCACAAATATGACCTGTAACTTGGCTTGGTGGCATCTCCTGTTTGTCTCAGTTAATGCCGTACTGTCAAACATTCCAGACAAAGCAATAACGTCTCAATAACAGGGAGACAAACAGGTGGTAGACCAATCACTAGAACAGTTATAGAGATTGACTAATATGAGCTTTGTCATGGACAATACTGATATTGATTGTTTAGAATCCAGAGGAATAGCAAAAGAAAAATATTAAATCTGTCAACTGGACAAAAAATTGTAGGAGTGAAGAAGTTTCGCTGCTCATTCAAGCCATGTCTTCAGTTCTGGTCACATTATTGGTGGACACTGCCTTATATCTATCCGAAGGGAGGAGCTAACTACACTGAAACTAAAAACACCTATTGTTAACAGTTTCTGTTAGTAGGCTAGGTCTGTTGACTGTGTGCCTGTGCCTGAGTCCTACTTAGCATAATCATTCAAGCCTCTAATGAGTGATTTCACACCTATTAGAATTGGAATCCAGAGAAACCAATGACCGATAAGATAAGGCCGATATTTTAGGTAGATTTTTTATTATTTTCCCCCAATTCTGTCATTTAAAATTTACCACAAACTCCCCCACAGCCCTATTTTTACCACAAACCTCAAATAAAGCTTTATGCATATTCTTTAGGCAACAGGTGGACCAAAACAAAATGTCAGCCTGTGCTGGAAATTCAACATCGGCCAAACAATATATCAGTCTATCTCTACAAAGTTACATAAGTAAGTATGTTATGTAGTTTAGATCTGTACAAACAAGTTCTGAAATGTCCCTGTGTGTCAGTTGCCCTCCCTGTATCTCCATGGGGTCTTATTCTGCATAAAACCTGCTAACCCTGTAGTTCAGATCTGTACAAACTGTTCTGAAATATGATTCTTGTTTGAGTTTGTCAGTTCATATTTCAGTCTTTTTGTCAATTCTCCTGCATGTGCTTTGAATTTTAACTTAAAACAGAATCCCATTATTAAAACATAAATTGCAAATCTCATCGTTGTTAAATTCTTGTCAGATATTTTACTCAAATTGTTGCCATCCGCAATCAAAAGTCCCTGTTTGGATGCAGTATTTATCTGTTGAAATGCCTTTAATCTTTGCACAGTGGCTCAGTCTCCTCTTTTATGTGTGCTACTGACAGCTCACATGTGGAGGTCCAGAGGGGGGGAGCATGGCCGCTGCCTTCTCCGCGGTGGAGCTCTGGTTTGGGGCTTCTGTGAGCGCCGCGTGCCCCATCGCTCCATCACGCTCCGCTCATCCCCACCTTTTAATTTAGCCTGCGAGAGCTCGGGCCAAACCATGACAGAGAGAGGCATCCGGGACCGCAAAAACATATGTGCACACAGGCTGGGAAATAAGACGTGGACGTGTACTGAGAGGAGAAGAAGAGAGACAAATATACTACTGCTACTGCTACTGCTACTACTACCACAATTGTTTTGTCAGCTAGGTAGCCTTGTTTAACTATTTGTGTGGACAGTACAATATGACATAACTCTGCCTTGAGTACTCTCATTAGAAATGCATTGGCTTCCTCTGGATTTGAGCGTCCGGGTTGAAAATTCTCACCAGCTCTCGAGACAAATACGAGGGCAGCCTCTTCAAATCCCTTCAGAGAGTGGTGTCCGGTCTGTGCGCTTTGGGCTAGGAGCGGGTCATGGCTTTTCTCACCTGTTCATCTCTCTGTTATTAGAGGACTGGTCTTATCTCCACACAGGGCTCCATCACTGTCTGCAGGACCCATCAGAGAGACAAAGGGAGCAGGTCCAAGCCTCTGCTGATCTGTCAGTCCAATGAGCTAGTTCCAAAGTGTCAGACGGGGAGATGAGGCTAGTGGGGGTTGTCAAAAGTAGATATAGACCAATATAAAGGTCGGCCAATATATCAAGCCGATTTACACTTTGTAGTGAACCGGTTGTCTGCCTTAAACCTCCAGCAGAGAACGATATTCAGTGTGGCCAAGCAGCTGTCTCCATATGCATTAAGAGTATATGCTTCATCTAAACACTTTAGTCCAGAAAGGGCACTGTAAACATGTGACTACACTGCTCTCTTATCCAGTTTGTAGTAAAACAAGGTTGTGGAAGGTTTTGTACCATATTCAAAGTGGGTAATTTGGATAAAATGACCAAAATCGGTCTATACATCGGCCTAAAAATACCAGAAGAGCTCATCGGCCATCGATTTATCTGGATCTTAAACAATTCTATCGGCATTGGCCATGGAAAAACCCATATCAGTCAATCTCTAGTCAGAATACTCATTTAAGTGAGTATCAATATAGAAAGAAATGTATAAAAGTAAATGGTAAAATAAAGAATGGTCTATGGTCTAAAAAAGTCATTGTTATCATGTGGTTCAAAATCAGTATCCAGGGCACTCAGCAGTGATCAGCCGTTGTTTAGAAAAGAGCAAACCGTGAGCCTCTAAAACCTCACTATAATTAACGATTTTTTAAAGAGCTTTGGGAGAACAACAGTCACAGCGTATTACCTCCAACGCACACGGGATTAACTGTCCTTTATACATCCAAAAGTTCATTTTAAACAGTTTGCAGTGGTCCAAAGTTATTCCACACTATCTAATGCATTCAGAACATCCTAATTCTTCACCATGATGAGTTTATATAAATTTCAGGGACCAGTGCAAAGTTTTACCATCATGGTAATGCTAGGCCTGTCAAGATAACAGATTTTGAAGTTTGATAGTAAGTATATAGATGATAAAGGATAATAGTGAAAATAATTTAAACAGCAGAATGAAACACTTTAGTACTTTTCTTGTTTTGTCTGATTTTTCCTGTTGTTTGATTTTCCTGTTTGTTTTTGTGTGTAGGCATCACAGCAAGAAGGTTTGGTTCGATCCCCGGGTCGCCCAGGCCTTTCTGTGTGGAGTTTTGCATGTTTCTCCCCGTGTCTGGATGGGTTTCCTCCGGGTACTCCGGTTTCCCCCATCAACCAAAACATGAACGCCCTTCGAGACAACTGTTGTTGTGATTTTGGGCGTTACAAAAATAAAATGAATTGAATTGAATTAGTTAGTACAGAATAAAAGTAAACCTTCTACAGCTCAAAATTTATCATAAAACCAAAAAATAACCAACAATAGTAGTGCAAAGAATATGTTTACACAATAAATACTGACCCCAAAAAATATAATTTCAGCTTTCATATATAGAACAATAAGTCGATATACACTGCCTGGCCAAAAAAAAGATCACACACTAACATTTCATTGGACCACCTTTGGCTGTGATTATGGCATTTGCTGTAGCATTGTTTTGATAAGCTTCTGCAATGTCACAAGATTTATTTCCATCCAATGTTGTATTAATTTTTCACCAAGATCTTGCATTGAAGATGGTAGAGTCTGACCGCTGTGCAAACCCCTCTCCAGCACATCTCAAAGATTCTCAGTTGAGTTAAGGTCTGGACTCTGTTCTGGCCAGTCCATGTGTGAAAATTATGTCTCATGCCCCCTGAACCACTCTTTCACAATTTGAGCCCGATGAATCTTGGCATTGTCATCTTGGAATATGCCCGTTTCATCAGGGAAGAAAAAATCCATTGATGGAATAACCTGGTCATTCAGTATATTCAGGTGTCAGCTGACCTCATTCTTTGAGCACAGACTGTTGCTGAACCTAGAGTTGACCAACTGCAGCAATCCCAGCCTATTTGCTTAGTTAAATCCAGGTGGCACCTTTTTTTTGTCCAGGCAGTGTAGTAATTATCGTGTCAGGCCTAGGTAATGCTAAGAATAACTAGCATGCTAACGCACACTTCCTTTAATTATAAAGCATTTTATTGTCCGATAATGGATAGATCCACACAGTACTTTGCTCAAATAGTTGGAAAAAATATGGTACAGGGCCTTTAACTTTTAATTTCAACTAAAAAGTGAATACTTGGATTCCAGCGTTGATTCTTTGATACTGCAGCTCACCTCTCTTTGTCTAAATCAGTTTCTATACAGTCACAGTCTATTACCTCTGACACACGTGGGAGTAAAAGTCCTGTCTTCAACAAAAATGCCTAAACAAAATAATTACACGCTCGCTCTGGTGTCGTTGTCTTTATCCCAGAGATCAAACGTGCAGAGTGAGGAGGGGAGGGCGCGTCGGCCATCTTGGTGTGGGCAGGAGCAGGGTAGGGCCGCCACGCTTCATCCAACACAGTTCCACTCATCTGATGCCAACTGTGTGTTATCTTTGAAAGCACTTCAGACAGCCATGTGGCCCCAGTGCACGCAAGCCACCACTCAAACTCACACGGAAATATTATACTCAGATTGTCAACATTAAAGAATGAGTCTTTAGGGAGACTGAATCATTATGGACCAAAATATCCTTTAACAATCTCAACAGTGTTGTACGGGTTGGGTCCTATATTATGCAAAACTGACTCATGTGAGCTTTGAGCCATGCTATAGCCACCAATCTGTGGGTCAATGAATCTGTTCGCTCTAGCAGTGATGTTTATTTGGAGAGCAGGATTTGAACCGCCAACTTTCGGATCAGAGGACAGTCACTTTCCCAACTGAGCTACTGTTGCTCACTCTAGCATAACCTCCAATAATCTTAAGGCCCTTTCAAAACGTGACTGCAGCAGAAATTAAATGACTGTAAAATACATGATAATATGAGTGACTTCCCAGAACATGAAACCCAAAGCGTGTTGGAAACTGAGCAGAAATATCCCTCCATGTTTAATCTGATAATCTTTCCTGGCTGTGAACACAATCTGTCGGATTTGGGCTAATCTACAACATAATTCCCCAAATCTCATTTTGTGTGCTGCAAGTGTCAAGACAGAGACGCAAGTAAAGACACAGGGATTCAAGTGGAAAGCGTCGCCCTGGTAGTGTCCAAGGCTGATTTCATGATAAACATAAGCATGAATCAAGCTCTGTGCGAAGGGTCTGGAAAACATTTGATTTTCCCCGAAAGCTCATAAACATGTTTTAGCAGGATTTATACCCGAGCTTTACGACTGTGATGGTTTCATAATACACTCACTGTAAGTGATACTGCCGCTCTGGGAAGGTCTGCTGGGCTCAGGTTGGAATATAAAGGGCCAAATGGGGATACGATGAAGAGGACAGGTGAAAACAATTGTAAACAGACCATCAAGTAAAGAGATATCAAAAACATGCAAATAATCTAATCCTCTGGGTCTAGATCCACACCAAGTACCATCTAAGAAGATAATATGAGGCTTTCTGAGTACCACCAGATCTAAACCAGGATTAACAGGTCTAAATTATGGTTAAACATGGTTGAAAATAGAGACAAAACAGGTGTACAATGAAAATAAGTCATGGATAAGAGTTCATATCTTTGTCTCTAAATTAAACCTGGTGCCC
Organism: Periophthalmus magnuspinnatus; assembly: GCF_009829125.3. Classification (NCBI taxonomy): domain Eukaryota; kingdom Metazoa; phylum Chordata; class Actinopteri; order Gobiiformes; family Gobiidae; genus Periophthalmus; species Periophthalmus magnuspinnatus. Next base: position 11,510,515 of record NC_047128.1, on the reverse strand, counting down.
TGGTTTGAGAAACACTCTTCTAGGTAATCTTGACCAAACTTGGCTCTGGAGATGGACACTCACTGCTCCTGACAGATTTAAACCAGGGTCATGGTAGGATGGGACAAATGCAGAGGAGACGTTTTTCTACAGGGATAATATTGTGAAATAAAATTTTCTGATTGAAATCTCTACCATATGCTTGTCTCCATTGCATGTAATATTCCACAGTATGTCATTAAACTAATCAAGCTTGCATTTATTCAGTTACTATAGTGTTTTGATTGCCCAAAACTATTTTTAAAAACATACATTCTTACGTAACCTGGTGACGTTACATGCTTGTCTCTAAGGAAATAGATAGGTTTAATGGGTGACAGTAGCTGGCAGAGTGTAAGATCGACTGATCCGAAGGTTGACGGTTCAAATCCCGCTCGACATAAACATCCTTGGTTGAGCAGTCAGATCCACTGACTCACAGGTTGGTGGTGCAATTCAAGCTCGCACAAATGATTACTGTTGTTGTGTCATTGGACGATGCATTTAACTCACCTTGCCTGACACAGGGTCTGTGTACACTGGTGTATGAATGTGTGTGTGAATGGGTGACTGGTTCCTTCTTGTAAAAGTGCTCTGAGTACCATGAAGGTGGAAAAGCACTATATAAAAATGTGACCATGTGACTATAATGCCATACTGTGGAGCATTCCAGGTAAATATCTATGGAGAGAAGCTTTGTGCTACCAGCAAAGTTACAGAGTGCACCTTTAACTATGAACAGGGTATTGAATCTCCTTAAAATTGTGTAACCTTTCCCTCTATATAAACAAACCTTTACCCAGATAGATCCCATGTTATAGCCTATGCGTTTCAATACAAAAAGCTGAGAAAAGACTCCAGATTCTGTTGTATTGTTGTCATTTGCTTTTGTGCCAGCACAGAATCTTTAAACACTGAACCTTTCATTTCCTTTTTAGTGCAAATTAAACGTTACATCACTTGAATCCAGTGTTGACTTTGATATCGCAGCCGCCTCTCTTTGTCCAAATCAGTTTACATTAGCCTACGTTAGCTTAGGTTAGCTTACATTAGCGGCTGGGTGCAGTACACACAGAGCAGGGTTAGCAAAGGGCTGACGGCGACAGAAAATAAAACCACTGGAACTTTAACCCTTTCAGAGCTCACAGTGAATGGACCTCATGGCTCTAATGTACATATGAACAACACCGAGGGGAGACGACATGGGGAGAGAAACAGTGAGATGAAAGAGTTTGAGAAGACCAAAACAATAAGATCGATAATTTAAAGAAGTAGGAGGGGCTGGGCAATATGGCAAAATACAAAACAAACAAAAAATACACAATACCAATACCAATTTGTCCTTGCTCTGATCTAAGTTTTTCAGCCATATTTTCCTAAACAAAAACAGACTTTAATGTGTGCCATTCAACACAAAAATAGTCAAAATTCTTCCCCCAAACCACACGCTTTCACTGACAGAGGATTGGCTTTAGACCTCTCCATTAAAAAGACCCAAACTGATCTTTGACCATTTCAAACCACTGGATCTCGATTTCATTAAAATTCTATTCATTTTATTCATTCATTCAGTCCTGTGTGAACAGAGGGTGAAATGAGGACAAATCCTGGACTAAAGCAAGTTGAGTTGTCAAAAAAAAACAATTATTGATAGTTATATAATTATATAGTTGCATAGTGCTTTGCGACCTTTTAGACACTCAAAGTGCTTTACATCAAGGAACCACTCACCCATTCACACACAAATCCATACACCAGAGTCTGTAGATACTGGGGGCGAGGGGGGTAAAGTGTCTTGCCCAAGGGCACAATGACAGCATTCATCTGTGGAAGCTGGAATTGCACCACTAACCTGTGTGTCAGTGGATCTGTCCAATGATGTTTATGTCGAGAGCGACATTTGAACTGTTAACCTCGAGATCAACCTTTGGATCAGTGGACAAACATTCCAAGTGAGCTACTGTCGCCTGTCATATTGTCTAAAAATCATTTTGGTACAAAATCCCTGGTATCAAAGTTTCAAATTTTAGTAGTAAGACAAAAATGAAGAGAAACCTTCACTTTTTGTGTGATACTTGAACATCAACCTTGAAATTTAAAAGGCATCTTTTAACATATTTCTGATGATTTGCAAAATCCAATAATAGTTATTATGAGAATCTGCCAAAAACGATCTATGCATACATACAACATACCGGCCCCTCCTCCCTCTAGCACTATGAAACCCCCTTCACCACATAGACCTAATGGACTCTGCTCACATTTGAGTCTTAATTAAAGCTGCTCCTTGCTGTGGGGTAAATCAGTCCAATGGGAGCTAGCCTAACTGCTGCGTTAGCTTTGGTCTCCTCACATCAGCAAGAACACAGGTGAAATCTCTGCTCCTGCTGCTCTCTGCAACACAACTTTCATCATAACTGCATAGCAACTCAACACTAGGGTTGTCAAAAATAGTTAAAATCAGATACTAATCCACACAAAAACTAGCATCCAAACTCATTTGAGCAGGTATCCATTCTAAAAAGGCGACAATGGCAGGACAGAAATGAAAATTTCCTGAATAGCTTTAGAATGATCTTGAGTTATATCAAAACAAGTATAAGACTAGACTAGTGTACGCCCATGGACCACTATGGAACCATCTACAAGAAGTTTACACAGTCTACGTCAATGTATATCCTCATTTAATTACACACCTATGTCTAACTGCTGACACATAACAAATGTAGATCACCATGTTAGCTTTGATTGTTTTGAAAATGCTATATTCACCCAAAACATGTTTTATATGTTTTACTTTCATTTTTGATGCTCCGAGTCTCCCCTCCCTTTGCTCCCAACGCTCCCAAGTCACTCCCCCTTCAGATCGCTATCACAACACAATCAGCATGCATCCTGCTAATGAAACTACTACACATCAAATCAGTTGTTGTGTAGTTTTGCATCATGCTTTTGTATATGTATATGTATGGAGAATTGTCATGTGGGAGCATGGCGGACGTAGGCTTGCGGGCGGAGCATCTTACAGCTAAATATAAAGACGGTTCGAATAGTGCCCAGGAGAGATCACTAAATTACTCAAACATGGCTGACATCTAAAACCTCTTCAAGCATGTTTTGGATGAACATGGCAGAACTAAAAAAAAAACAAAGAAAAACTGTTCTGCATAATATCCACGCTTTATATAACCTATATTTACAAATGCACATTATTTCAAAAACAAACTCAAGCAAAAACTGTCATATGAATGATCTTTTTGTATTCCATAATTAAATTTGTCCCAACCAGCATATTTTGATTTGCAGCTTGACATTTTACAACCATTAATTATGAACAACAAATGAAAGGGGAAAATGATTTAAAAAGTATTGTTTTTGTGAGGCCTGTCGCAGCTGTTTTTACTCAAAATTGATGGGGCCATAAACAAAGCAAACGATTAGCACTGACACAAAGCTGTGTTTTAAACAGGGAGAGTGAGTCCAAAGCACTTCTTTTTCTATGACACCAGAAGAACAAAACCTCAGAAATGTCTCGTAAAAGTGACCACGCTTCAGAGCATTGTTCTGAGCGGCTGGGTCCAAACCAGAATACAGCAGGGTCCAAACCATAATATGGCGTCTGAGCTAAACCAAATGCATCGTGGGAATCATCGTAAATGGGACAAGATGGATTTCATACCACATTACAATGGAGGTATGGCTAAGTACACAAACGTTATTATAGTTAACGCAGGAATTTCCAGTAGACTAATTGCTCACATAAAAGGTGCACTATGGAATTTTTCTGCTGAAAGGTACACCTGCTGGTCTCCGTGGAAATGTTTTACTTTGCCTGTAATGTTCCGCAGTATGACATCAAACTTATCAATCTCTATTGCTGAGTCTCACTCCTTTTGCTCTCTGGGCTAAGTCAGAGCGCTATCACAGCACAAACTGCGTCAGGTTGGAGTTGCAGTGTATTTTTTTTTATATCATGTTGTTGTATATTTATGGAGAATTGTTGTGTGGGAGCACAGGTGATGTCTAAAAAGTTAATTTTGCAAAAACACTCCTTTTTTAACCATTACAACTGGCAGCTAAATTTCTAATAACAAAATTCATTCCAATAATTTAGTAGTAGTGGTTTCCAATAATTGGTTTTCAATAACAGTTATACACACCTGCCTAGACAACAGCAAAATTCCTGTCTTTTATATGGACTGGCTATGGGCCTTTAGTTACATAGTTAATGGAGTCTTAGTCGGCCAAAACTTGCATTAATTATTTAATTTAGATGATAAGGATTTATATTTGCCTGTCAAATCCAGACTGATATCTCTCTGTATTCTTTATACAGGTTGATATCAGTCTGGTCTCCACGTCCTCTATTCCGTCTCAAGCCTGGTCAAATGTTAATGTCCAATCAGATCAGTTTTTTCAGTGACAAATGTGAAACGAAGGAGCTCATTGATTGATCACTTATGATTTACAAATAAAATCTTATTGATATCACCTCAGATGAATAGAGTTTAGTGCTTCACATTCATTCTGCAGAACTCCACCATGTTTTTCAGCCACCTGTGAATACGGATGGATCATGTGCATCCCTGATTGACTAATCCACCTGTCAATCACGCCCATTTGCAAATGGAGAGATTCACTGTTGACCAGACTCACATCTTCGTCAAGTATTGAAGAAGGATGTGTTCTGGATCCCAGGCAAGATTTATCTGGGACAACAGCAGGAAGGAGAAGTGAATGAGTCAGCTGAGGGGATGATTCCTAAATTTAATCTGTCTTTATATAAATGTGTTGTACTTTTTTCTGCATAAATAGTAGTTTAACATTAACTCCCAAACCAAGTTCCAAATACACTGCATCAGTTCTACATTTCCCCTATTACCCCCGTCTCCGGCTGTAGCCTCACTTCTGCGGCCCTCGTCGTAATAGTGCAGATAATCCATGCGGTTTCTTCAGGAGTCACTTTACGACTGCTTTCTGAATGATTTGAGCAGACTTGGGACCATAATATCCCATTATAATCCCCGTATCCCTGAAGAGAGGAGGTCTGGGGCCAATCGCCTCTTGTTTAAGTCACATTCTTTGAGTTGGTGCCAGCTTGGTTGGTTGGATTTCTGCTTTGTGCATTATAACTGAGCCAGAGTTTCAAATGAGCTGTTAAGTCCACTACAGCTACATCCAGGGCCCACATCACTAAGAACACAAAGCCCAAACAATTATTTAGAGGCACTTCGGAGGTCACATTTTAACACAGACACATTACAGGAATAATGGTCAATTTTATTGCAATTTTTACATATTTTTTATATTTTTAAGTGCAGTTGCTCAAGTCATACAAAGCAGCACAATAACAAAATTATGAAAAATCAGATTGATATTAAAACTAGTATCGAAACTACGTACTCATTTGAGCAGGTATCAATACAAAAAAAGTCACATTCACAGCACAGATATGAACCTTTCCTGAATAGCTTTAGAATGATCTCGAGCTGCATCAGAACAAGTATAAGACCACATAGACTAGTTTACCCCATGGACCACAATCCAATCTACGGACGGCTGAGGGATTACACAGACATAAGGCCACATGGGAATATAAAAGAAAGTACTGTAATTTAATGTTGAAAACCACATTCTATCGTCTAAAGAAAGAAGTATTGAGTATTGAGGCGAGGTGAGGCCTACTGTCAGCAATGTTAAAAGTGTGTGTGGCATCTGCATGGTTTAGGTGTGTTTTCTTTATACCAACCTACATTGTGCATAATGGATCCTCCTTTCTCCCGCTTTCTCCTGTCAACGATACTGCTTTAGATAAATGTAACCGAAAAGCCTTTGAAAGATGGGGCAAACAAAAAGTACAAATGGCTTTGTTTTTATTTCATATTTGTGATTTTCGATACTTTTGACAAACCTATTTTAGCAATATCTATACAAACAATAACTGTTTTTAGTGACATGTTTGCCCCTCATGCCTCAGTCAGTCCCTCACTGACTCAGAAGTCAGACTGAAAACAAAAGCTCTCCAGCTCAGGGCAGGTCTGGGGCTGGAAGAGGAGGAGAGAGGCCCAAACTACCACTTGGATTTGTATTTTTCAGACGTTTTTATCCCCAGATCGCGTCGGACGACCTGTGGTTTGGGTTGAATTCTTTCCCTCCTGGATCCTTTTGAAACCGGGAGAAAACGGCAAACACAGAGCCCATATTCAGAGGCATTTGTGCAGAGCCATAGCCCCTTTCCGGGACGTCACAGCGGGACGGCGCTCTGTGGCGTGTGAAACTCCTCTGGCTTTAAAAGACCAGGGGACAATGGGCCAAACAGTGGCTCTGGATCAGGGCTCAGACAGGACCAGGGCTGAGGCTGGGGACACTCTTATGGAGGTACACACACCAACTACTGGATGTGCAGCGGATGGGACGTGTGTAGAGCTGGTGATTCACAGAAATAAGTTGTGAAAGATAAAACTGTAACACAACCTGAAAATGTCAAAAATAAAGTAAATACAGTAACATTTTATATTTACAGTAACATTTTATATTCAAGTCAATGTCACTATAATCACTGTATAGTTCAGTATATGAAACTAGAACTATATTTTTTCGGGTCAATATTTATCGTCTTTTTTTTACGCTACCGGGATATTTTTTGTTATTTTCTGGCAATACGTTAAGACTGAAGCCGTAAAAGGTTGAATTAATAACTTCTATGACTGATTACAGATGCAGACCAATGACTAAAATGTTTCATTCTGCTGTTTATTTATTGGAAGTCAAGATTTTTAACAAAATTGTACATTTAGAATAGTTTGTGTGGTTTAAATCTCTTGGGTTTTTGTGTCAGTGGCATAAATAAGTTTAAATATTACAATTTATCGTCTATATTTGCTTCAAAAATATATCAAAAATGCGATATTGTGACAGGCCTAGAAGTGTTAGAAGGAGACAGCCAAGTTAAGATCCAATGTTGTGGTCATTTTTTCTCATGCGATCTTGTCCCATCCCTTATTATTGCTACAAGATGGTGCACATATGGGAAAAATGATTTTTTTTTTTCATGTTTATTTAGATTGGACAAAAAAAGAGATCAGTGTTGGGGAGTTACGCCTCTTATAGTTCCAAAAAAAAGGTAAAAAGTATGAAATCAAATGAATCAAAAATGGTGAGGCCAAAGTTAGAAGATAATGTTCAAATCTGGTCTGGTCTAATTTTTGTGGACAAAATTATGCGTGCAGTCTCATTTTGTGCAAATTGTGTCTGGTCCCATCCCCAACAATAATGTGATTGTATTTAGTCAATATACTGCTTAAAAGAATCTATGGAACTGGAACACCTTTATACCAGGCAGGGTTAAATAAATGAATCTTGATGATCCTCAGTGATAGTGGAGTAACAACTAAACTAAGACTAAACTTACAATTTTGAAATACAATATGCAGTTAAAAATTAATAGTAATTAAGATTAAAGCTATGGGGACTAGAGTGGGCCATACTGACAAAATATCATCTGTTTTTATCATATCCTGACAAATCCTCGTCAGAACAAATGTACTGCAAGTTTATATTGCTATAGACAATTTACTCATAATTCAAATTGTCTTTATGTATAGCAATCTCACTCGGGCCCTTTTACCACCAGAAGAAGCAAAACAAACTACAAACTACACCCCTGGCTCTCTAGACACGTAATGCTGATGAAAAGTGTCCATTTAAGTAAGAAAGTTAAAATGCAGTTTTAAGCAGATCAGATGGGAAAAGAAGCTATAGTACAGTCAACACTTTGTAGCAGCCTCCATTACACATCTCACCACATATCTGTACTATGTCCACACATAACCTCCCACTGTCATTATTCTTCTAATCTAACCCCCCTCCCCTTTTCTCTATCTCTCTCTCTCTCTGCCCCCCTTGCTTTCTCTTTTCTGCCCCCCCGCTGTCTCTTTCCCTTTCCAATCTCTCTCTCACCCTCTGTCCGTTTCCCTCTCTCTCTCGCCCTCTTCCCCCTTCTCTGCTCTCTTTTCTATCCCTCCGCCTCTCTCGCTCTGTTTTTCTTTCTCTCAGCCCTCCTCCCCCTTTCTCTTTTCTATCCCTCTCCCTCTCTTTCTCTGCCCTCCTCCCCCTTTCTCTGCTGTCTCTTTCTCTTTTCTATCAATTTCCCTCTATCTCTCTCTGCCCTCCTCCCCCTTTCTCTGCTGTCTCTTTTCTATCCCTCTCTCTCCATTTCCCTCTCTCTCTGCCCTCCTCCCCCTTTCTCTGCTGTCTCTTTTCTATCCCTCTCCCTCTCTCCATTTCCTTCTCTCTCTGCCCTCCTCCCCCTTTCTCTGCTGCCTCTTTCTCTTTTCTATCCATCTCCCTCTCTCGCTCTCTGCCCTCCTCCCCCTTTCTCTGCTGTCTCTTTTCTATCTCTCTCTTCCTCCTTCTCCATTTCCCTCTCCCTACCCTCCTCCCTCATCTCTGCTCTGTCTCTTTCTCTTTTCTATCCCTTTCCCTCTCTCACTGTGTCCCTCTCTCTCAGCCCTCCTCCCCCTTCTCTGCTCTGTTCTATCCCTCCCCCTCTCTCGCTGTTTCCCTCTCTCAGCCCTCCTCCCCCTTTCTCTTTTCTATCCCCCCCTCTCCATTTCCCTCTCTTTCTCTGCCCTCCTCTCCATTTCTCTGCTCTGTCTCTTTTCTATCCCTCTCCCTCTCTCTGTTTCCCTCTCTCTCTGACCTCCTCCCCCTTTCTATTTTCTATCTCTCTCTCCCTTTCTCTTACTGTTTCCCTCTCTCTCTTTGCTCCCCTCCTCCTTTTTCTGCTCTGTGTCTTTCTCCTTTCTGTCTCTCTCTCGTTCTCTTTTCTCTGTCTCTCTCTCCCCCTCTCTCTGTTTCCCTCTCACTCTCTCTCTCTCCTGGCATGTTCACAGGACCCCATTTGACCTCTCTATTGGACCAATCATCAAAACATGGATTCCTGTGCAGTGCCATCTTTCTCCTCCCCTTCAGAACAGCACACGCCCCCCCCTGCAGGCACCTCGGGGGGTTGCGGGTACTCCGTCCACCAGAGCACTGATTGGCCTGATTCATGGCAGATTTGTCAGGGCTGAGTTACAACAGCTTTGAAGTGGGATCCCCATGTGAGACTGGGTTTCATAACACAAGAGGAGATGGGAGAGACACAAAGCTATGCAATATCTTAGACTTAAAATTAATGGTCCTATATTACGCAAAATTGACTCATGAGCTTTTATCATGTTACAATGCTGTTACTTCATCAAAAACATACCTGGAGTTGTGTTTTTTTTCATTCACACACGTTTGAGTAACCCTTTATTATTAGTCTGTCTACATCTCCAAAGCTACCTTTTGTTTAGTAAAGTTTGGAAATTCCAGGGATGAAATTATCCAAATGTTGAGTGTTTTTTGTTTGAGAGAAGAACTCAGCCTAAATATGCAGCGTTTGTGTGCTCAACGTGTGAATGAAAGAAAAAAACTACTTGAGGTTTGTGATGAGGAAACAGCATTAGAAGATAGATCAGAAAATAGTGTAATATGGGCCCTTTAAATATTGTCACTCAAACCATTTTTGGATTAACGCATTTGAAATTAATATACTTAAAATATACACTTTCAACTTATACAATACAATATTTAGATGTGAAAAGATAACCCTTTTATTTAAAGGTATACAATGTACATTTTCTGATTTTCTGAATGTATCACAGTATGGCATTAAAATGATCTATCAATGAAGACAAGCAGCTGGCATCATCAGGGCAGGTTACAGGTCAGATCTGTGGAAATGAGACTCGGTTCACAGTGAGAATGCATCTAACCTGTACCTTTAATAGCAATACTAAAAAAGTCACAGGACAAAAATAAACCTTTCCTGAATAATTTTAGAATGAGCTTGAACTATATTAGAACAAGTATAAGACACATAGACTAGTACTCGCCCATGGACCACTGTGGAACCTACCTGGACAACTGAGGGATTACACAGATATATATCCACATGGGAATATAAAAGAAAGTACTATCATTTAATGTTCTTTACACAACATTCTATTGTGTAACGAAAGAGTGTTTTTTATTATCATTGCGGTATCGGAATCGTATAGAGTATCGTGTCTATTCCTTAGTACTGAAATCGAGTTTGAAATTACTCTGAGACGAGATTCTGTGGTTCCTCCACTCCTCATGCAGTGTGAGAACCCAGCGTGCGCTCTGATAAACCAGTACACACTCGCCTCTTCCTCGTCTCCTCTTTGTGTTTGTGGTTTAAAAACAGCAGCGGTCCGTCCCATCAGGAGCCGGCAGGACAAT